>NC_080680.1:19437760-19737760 GCF_030445035.2 Dasypus novemcinctus | reverse complement strand
AAGAAAACATGCCTACCTCACAAGCATAGCTGAGTCTTCTGTAAGCTACTGCACCACTCTGTTTTGAAGTCCAACACTTCTGTGTATGTGGAAAACGAAACTCATTTTCATTTTCTCACTGTCTTCTTCATTGAGCATTTTTTTGTCAAAACCATGAAGATGCATAAGGTATTTAGACAGTCCACCAATGGCATTCCTGGAAGAAACATGGTGGGTTTGAAAGCAAATCCAAATCAAAATAAGTATAATAGCTCTTCCATGCCCCCTCCAATGGCATCAACCTGGCACAAGGTGGCTGACTTTCCCCCCAGGTATGATTCCTTTGCCGGGGACAAGAGGCAGGTTGAGCACAAAGGAATGATGGTGATCAGTCTTCTGAAGAGAAGTGGCATGGTTTTGTTCATTGACAGTCTCTTTCCTACTATTGTGGTGATTTTTAAATATAGTCCATTGCCTAAACAACTGGGAGACTATGGAAAGGTAAACCTGCCAATTTGCAGCCTCCTCTGTGATAGGGGCTGCTTAGTTTGCCTGAATTACTATCAGAAGTGCTGGAGGAAAGCAGATTGGCTCAAGTGATAGGGCTTCCGCCTACCATATGGGAGGACCTGGGATCGATCCCTGGGACCTCGGTGAAAAAGAAGAGAAAGTGTGCCTGTGCGGCGAGCTAATGCCCACGTGAGTGCCCACATGGTAAGCCAGCGCCTGTACAAGTGAGTCATGCAGCAAGATGATGATGCAACAAAAGAGAGACAAGGGGAGAGTCAAGGTGAAGTACAACAGAAACCAGGAACCGAGGTGGCTTAATGGATAGGGAACCTCTCTCCCCATCAAAGGTCTCCAGAATTGAATCCCGATAAATCATAGAGGAGAAAAAATGAGAAGAGAAGACAACACAGACAACAAAAATAGCAGGGTGGGAGGAGAGGAAGGGGGAATATAAATAAATAAATCTTTTTTTAAAAAATTAATTCCTAAGTATTAAAAAAAAAAAAAAAAAGAAGTGCTGGAGGCATTTATAAAATGCAGTTCTGGCACTAAAAAGGAAAAAATTACACATGACAAAATGGATGAATCTCAAATTAAGTGAAAGACCCAAAGGAATATTTTCTTTCTTCCTTCTTATTTAAGGATTTATTTTATTTATCCCCCCCACCCTGTTGTTGGTGATTTCTGTCTGCTCTCTGTGTCTCTTCATTGTGTGCTCTCTGTGTCTGCTCATCTTCTATTTAGGAGGCACCAGGAACCAAACCTGGGACCTTCACTTGAGCCACCTCCACTCCCTGCTTTGTTGTATCTCTCTTTGTCTTTCCTCTTTGCAGCTCCTTGTTACATCAGCTCACCACGCTTGCCTGTTGTGCCAGCTCACTGTCTTGCTTGTCTTTTCCAGGAGGCATCAGAAACCAAACCCAGGACCTCCCGTGTGGTAGGCAGGAGCTGAGTCACTTGAGCCTCATCTGCTTCCTGGAATATTTTCTATATAATTCCATTTACATGGTCTCCTCATCTTAAGATATTAACTTAATCACATCTGTAAAGTCCCTTTTTCCAAATAAGGTAACATTTGCAGGTTCCAGGGATTAGGATTTTTTTTTGCGGGGTGGGGGAGGGCACTTTCCAACCCTCCACACATGGTAAGTGTTAAAACACACACACACACCTAGACCCATCATAGTGAAAATGTAAAATACAGCCTTTTAAAAAGCAGCCAGAGAAAAGGGGTAGTTTTTCTTCAATGGATTAGTAGTTAGATAGGAAACTGATCAGCAATAATGGAAGGCAGAAGTCAGAGGAATGATGCTTTGAATATACTCCAAGAGGATATTGACACCCAGAGGTTCATAGCCAGGAAACTATCTTCCAGGGTTATACTGGAATAATTTGGAGAAGCTAATCTACTAGATATCAAAATTTACTGTTAAAAATAGGGTAGAAGACACTAAATTTTACGCAGACCTAGACAATATGCTAATGGCTGCCTCATTAATAATCAGGAAATGCAAATTGACAGCACTGTGGATAACACTATGCACACACTAGATTTCCCAAAAAGGAAACTTCTGACAATACGAAGTGTTGGTGGAAATATGGAATACTGTTTTATTTCTTGACCTGAGAGGCAGTTATTTAGAAAAACAATTTGTTGTTCTTTTAAAGTTGTTCATGATTACAGAAGCAATACTGATGCACTATAGAAAATCAGAAGAGACACAGACAAACCAAAAAAGCATATTTCTGCTACCCAGAGATCACTACAATGACACTTTTGCATGTGCCTGTGTGCATGTGTATACATATGTGCCCATATGTACAAAAATGAGTATGTGATATAATATGATGTGTTGGAGAGAAGGAGACAGGCTTGCGTTTCAGAAGCCTCAGAGATGCAGATGTGTTGAAAATATTAGAGCAGTCAAGGAGGCTACAAAGTTCTTAAATTTCTACATTTATCAAGATGAGTTCCCTGAAGTAAAGTGTGAGAACAATGGGAATCCAGATGCTAAGAAATCAGAGTTTAAAAGACTGCATTATATTGCTTATTAACTTCCATAAAAGAATGTTTTACTAGGTAGTTCATGGGTTGTTTTTTTTACATATAATTTGTTCTTAATAGAAAAGTAATATTGGAAAATAAATAAAAATCACTCCAACCTTATCATTTGGGTATATATCCTTTCAGTTTTTAATTGTGTGTGTGTGTACACATGTGTGTTTAAAACAAATTTTGATCATGTAGTTTTTGTACATTTAAGATGAGAGGGTAGAAGTATTTGTCCACTTCAATGAAGCAAGGAAATCAAACAGAGTCTCCCTCACCAAGTCAGCCAAGGAAGCTGAAGTCACATAATAAGGGACTACGATGCCATGTATAATTAAGGGTGTATGTTGGTAAATGTATATAAGCAAAGAAAAATTATAAGATCTAAGGAGCCAAGCATGATGGATTGCTTCAAAGCAGGCTGCTTACTAACAGAGGTCTAAATCATGTAAAAGAGTACCTCACAAAGAAAACTAAATTGTTGACCATCTAAAGGACGTATTTACACAAATATCTATGTTTAGAAATCCCTTGGGTGGTCATCAGATTTGTGCAACCTTCTTTCGGTTTCGAAATGTCCTTCTTAAATGCCAAGATATCAAACCAAACTACACTAGGTGTAGTTAGGTTGGAGTCTATTTTTCTTTTCAATACCAGAAAGTAATTTTAGACTAAATTTTTAAAAAATATTGTAATCATTCTGAAGGCATATTTACTTCTTTTCAACAAAACAACATACTAAAGTATACGGCAACTTCTTTAAAACGAAAATCAAGGGAAGTGGACTTGGCCCAGCGGTTAGGGCACCCCCTACCACATGGGAGGTCCGCGGTTCAAACCCCGGGCCTCCTTGACCCATGTGGAGCTGGCCCATGCACAGCGCTGATGCGCGCAAGGAGTGCCCTGCCATGCAGGGATGTCCCCACGCGCAAGGAGTGTGCCCTGTAAGGAGAGCCACCCAGCATGAGAGAAAGTGCAGCCTGCCCAGAAATGGCACCACATACACGGAGAGCTGACACAAGATGACACAACAAAAAGAAACACAGATTCCCGTGCCGCTGAAAACAACACAAGCGGACAAAGAAGAACACGCAGCAAATAGACACAGAAAACAGACAACTGGGGTGGGTGGGCAGGCCGGTGGGGGATAGAAATAAATAAATAAATCTTTAAAAAAGAAAGAAAGAAAATAAAAATGCTTTCAGTGTTTACCTACTCTATGGGAAAGGTTCCTTTTCAATCTGGTGAGGGAACTGAATTTTTCTCCAGGTCCATAAATCAGTGGTTGTGCATATGGTGCATTAAAACACAGAAATGAAAAGTGAGAAATAAAGTCAAATTTGGAAGTGACAAAGATATATAAAAATGGTGAGTTGTTTCAATGCTCAAATAAAAAGTCTAAAGGGATACACACAAGATGTAGACAGGGACAATAAACTGGATTTTCAACGTTTCATTAGATTGCTTGGGTGTTATACAGACACAGTGGCTGTCCAGAATTAAAAAAGGGAAACTGGAGGCAGCAAGGAACAGAGACTACCTCACTTACCTCAGGGCAGGGTCTATGTCATTTTCATTTTTCTCTTTCCACACTTCTTAGAACAGTCCCTGGAATTTGTGCTCAACATACGCTCATTGAGTTCTGGTCAAACAAGATGGCAGCTTAAAATGCTCCAGGGGCTCTTTCCACATAGACTCTTTGAAAAACCAGCGAAATCTGACAGAACCATCTTTCTAAGATCTTTGGAAACCAATTAAAGGGTTGAAGTAACTAGACCGTAAAAAATCAAGAAAACACAGTTTTAAAAAGTAGTAGAAACTCATGGTCCCCTTAATGGCCCTTCTCCCAGTGTTTCCTTGGCACACATGGAGCCAGCCTATGCTTCTACTATGAGTCCCTGGCCCTGTTGCAGAATGAGCAGAATAATTCCTATGTACTACTGCAGTGCCTGTATATAGGTACGGAAAGACTGAATCAGGGGATACTTCTCTGGCTCACTTTCCCAGAATGTACCCTGCAGACAAAAGTAGCTTTCAGGGAAGCAGATGTGGCCCAAGAGATTTCCCTCCTGCCACCTGGGAGGTCTGTGGTTCGGTTCCTGGTGCCTCCTAAAGAAGACAGCCAGCTGGTGCAGAGGGCAGGCACAGCAAGGTGTTGCAATAAGGTGATGCAAGAAGAGACACAAGAAGAAAAACATAATGAAAGACACCACAAACCAGGGAGCAGACGGTGCCTCCTGAAGAGGACAGCAGGATGGCGAACTGGAGCAATAAGATGACACAACAAGAGATACAAGAGGAAAAACCATAACAAGAGACACAATAAAACAGGGAACAGAGGTGGCTTAAGAGATTAGGCGCCTTCCTCCCACATAGGAGGTCCCAGGTTCGGTTCTCAGTGCCTCTTAAAGAAACAAAGAAGATAAAGAGACACAGCAAGTGCAAAACAGCAAGGGATTGGGGAGAGATTTTTTAAAAAGTCAATTTTAGAGAGCGAAAGCAGTGTAAATACAATTAAGTCAACATGGTCTGATTACCTGCTGTAGGTCATACAAGAAAGCACCTGGGAAGGGAAGAAAGTCTATTTCATAGTGAGTGGGGGGGGGGGGGGGTCCTAGATTTCCTGTTATTGGGAGAATTCCTAAGGCTGTGAGCAAGCACAAGCCCAGGACAAGATGCAGCCAAGAAAAGACAGAGAGGACTCAGTATTTCACATTCACCTCAGATAGATCTTATGAGGACTAAACTCTTAAAGAGAGCAACCAATGCAGAGCCCATTTGGAAAAAGTGTGAAAGGTATTTTTTTTTTAATATTTATTTTTATTTATTTCTCTCCCCTTTCCCCCACTGGTTGTCTGTTTTCTGTGTCCATGTTGCTGCATGTTCTTTGTCCCCTTCTGTTGTTGTCAGCGGCACAGGAATCTGTGTCTCTTTTTTGTTACGTCATCCTGCTGGGTCAATTCTCCATGTGGGCGGTGCCATTCCTGAACAGGCTGCACTTTCTTTTGCGCTGGGGGGGGGCGGCTCTCCTTACGGGGCGCACTCCTTGCGCGTGGGGCTCCCCTATGCGGGGGACACCCCTGCGTGGCGCGGCACTCCTTGCGCGCAGCAGCACCGTGCATGGGCCAGCTCCACACGGGTCAAGGAGGCCCGGGGTTTGAACCGCGGACCTCCCATGTGGTAGACGGATGCCCTAACCACTGGGCCAAGTCCGCTTCCGTAAAAGGTATTTTTTACATTGCTTTGTTTTTGTTAGCTCCTGTCATTCAAGGAAATCTGTCATATCGCTAGCTGGATACAAATTAAAGCTCAGAGAACCACTCCCAGACACAGAGTTCTCAAACTGTCAAATACCAAGGATAAAGAGAGATTTCTGGAAGCTGAAAGAGAAAACCAACACATTATATATACATGAGTCCCAATAAGATTAAATGCCATTTTCTTATCAGAAACCACGGAGACAAGAAGGCAGAAGGAAGGAAACAAAAATCACCAACCAAGATTTTATATCCAGGGAGATCATCTATTAAAATGAGGGAGAGATTAAGACATTCCCAGATAAAGAAGAGCGAGAATATGTCACCACAAGACCTGTCTTCCCTAAAGGCAGTTCTTTGGACTGAAAAGAAAGGAAACTAGGCAGGCAGTGTATCAAAGCAGCATGAAGAAATAAAGATAGTCATGTGGTTAATTACAAATGCCAGTACTATTGCACTGTATGTTTTGGTATATAGCTCCACTTTTCACTTCTTATAGGTACTAAAATGTCAACATATAAAAAGTAACGATAGGGAAGCAGACGTGGCTTGACTGAGAGAGCTTCTGCCTACCATATGGGAGGGTCCAGGGTTCGATACCCAGGGCCTGTGTGGTGAGCTGGCCCATGCACAATGCGGATGTGCACAAGGAGTGCCCTGCCACGCGGGTATGCCCCCGCCTGGGGGTGCCCCACTCACAAGGAGTGCACCCTGCCAGGAGAGCTGTCCCGTGTGAAAAAAGCACAGTCTGCCCAAGAGTGGCGCTGCATGCATGGAGAGCTGACGCAGCAAGATGATGCAACAAAAAAGAGACGCAGTTTCCCGGTGCCACCAAGGGTGTAACCGGACACAGAAGAACACATAGCGAGTGGACAGAGAGAACAGACAACGGGGGAGGAAGGGAAGAGAAATAAATAAAATAAATCTTTAAAAAAATAAAAATAAAAGTAATGATAAACCTATGGTTTTGAACATACAATGTATGAAGATAATTTGTAACAAGTACAACAAAAGGGGGGGATGGATGAATATAAGAACATTATATGTGTGTGCTATTAATGTTAATTTGATGTCAAGTCAAACAGGATTGTTATAGATATAGGATGTTAAACTTAAGCCCTAGTGTAACCACAAAGAAAATTTATGAAAAATATATACAGAATCAAATGGGAAGGGGCTCGATATAGTACAATACAAAAAAAATCAAATAAATTTGAAAGTAGGCATCAACAGATGAACTGAGGGACAAAAAGGGTATAAGACTGACAAACTCAAAGAGCAAAATGGCAGAAGAAAGTCCTGCACTATCAGTCATTACTTCAAATGTAAATAAACTCTCTAGTTTATTTGTGGTAGTGTGGATTAAAAAGTAGGACACAACCATATGCTTTTTGCAAAAGACTCACCTTAAATTTAGACACAGGTAGGCTGAAAGTGAAAGGACGGAAAAAATATATAGCATGCAAATAGTAACTAAAAAAGAGTAGGGGTAGCTATAGTAATATCAGATAAAATAGACTTTAAGTCAAAAACTATTCCAAGGGATAAAGAAGGTCACCATATCCTGAATTAGGGTCAATTCAACAAGAACGCTTAAAAATCATAAATATATACGAACCTATTGGCCAATTGAAAAAATATATGGAGCAAATAATGATTCAAGGGAGAAATAGATAGTTCTACATTAATAGTAGACTTCAATATACCACGTTCAATAATGGATAAAACATCTAGACAGAAGATCCATACGGAAAGAGGAAACTTGAAAGATACTCTAAATCAACTAGCCCTAACAGACATATATAGAATACTTCACCCAAGAGCAGCAGAATACACTTTCTTCTCTACGTGCACATGGATCATTCTCCAGGATATACAGGTTAGGAAACAAAACAAGTCTCGAAACATCTAAAAGGATTGTAATTATACTTAACATCTTCCTACCTACAATGGAATGAAGCTAAAAACCAAAAACAGATGAACTTGAACATCCAAAAATATATGGAAGTTAACCAACACACTTGTAAACAATCAAAGGGTCAAGGAAGAAATCATAAGGGAAATCAGGGGACGTGGATTTGGCTCAATGGATAGAGCATCCACCTACTACATGGGAGGTCCAAGGTTCAAACCCCGGGCCTCCTCCTGACACATGTGGTGAAGCTGGCCCACACGCAGCACTGATACGCGCAAGGAACGCTGTGCCATACAGGGGTGTCCCCAGCGTAGGGGAGCCCCACGAGCAAGGAGTGTGCCCCACAGAGACGCCCCATGCTAAAAAAGTGCAGCCTGCCCAGGAGTGGGACCGCTCACACAGAGAGCTGACACAGCAAGATGACGCAACCAAAAGAGACACAAATTCCCAGTGCTGCTGACAAGAATACAAGTGGACACAGAAGAACACACAGTGAATGGACACAGAAGGCAGACAACTGGGGGGGGGTGGAGAAATAAATAAAAAATTTAAAAATCTTTAAAAAAAATAAGGGAATTTAAAAGTCTTTTAAAAAAATAAGGGAAATCAGGAAATATCTTGAGACAAAAAAATGAGAACATAATATATGGAACAGAGAACCCTATTGTTAATAATGGACTATAGTCAATAGTATAATTATAAACATGTTCTTTCATGAACTATAACAAATGTACCATGCTTTTGCAAGGTGTTAATAATTGGGTGGTCAGTGAGCTGAGTACCCATGTGAGTGCCCACGCGGTGAGCCGAGTGCCTGTGTGAGCCAGTGCCTGCGCAACAAGCCGAGTGCCCACCAGGCAAGTCAAGTGCCCAGGCAGTGAGCCAGTACCTGTGCAAGTGAGTTACGTAGCAAGATGAAACAAAAAAGAGGGCTGAGGAAAGCGACTGTGGCTCAATCAGTTGGGCTCCAGTCTACCATATGGGAGGTCCTGGATTCACGTCCCGGGGCCTCCTTGTGAAGGCAAGCCAGCCCATGAGCCATGGAGAGCTGGCACAGCAAGATGACGCAACAAAAAGGGAGACAAGCAAAAAAACACAGAAGAGCACAAAGCGAATGGACACAGAGAGCAGACAACAAGCAAAGTCGCAAGGTGGAGGGGGGGATAAATAAAGAAATAAAATACAGACACAGAAGAACGCGAAGTGAATGGACACAGAGAGCAGACAGCAAGCAAAAAGCTGCAAGGGGGAAGAGAGACGAAGGGGAGAGTCAAGATGAAGTGCAGCAGAAACCAGGAACTGAGGTGGGGCAGGTGACAGGGAATTTCTCTCCATATTAGAGGTTCCCAGGAGCAAATCCCGGTCAATGCTAGGGAGAAAAAAAAGAGATGAGAAGACAAAAAAGAGAAATAGATACAGAAGATCACACAGTGAATGGACACAGACAGCAAAAATAGCAGGGCTGGGGGGGAGGGGGAAATAATTGGATGGCATATGGGAACTCTATACATTATGCATATTTTCTTGTCAGTGTAAAAATTCTCTAATTAGAATTAACAAAATCAAAACTTGGTTACAGGAAGTGCATTTGGCTCACTGGATAGAGCATCCGCCTACCACGTGGGAGGTTCAGGGTTCAAACCCAGGGCCTCCTGACCTGTGTGATGAGCTGGCCCACGCACAGTGCTGATTCATGCAAGGAGTGCGGTACCATGCAGGGGTGTCCCGCACGTAGGGGAGCCCCATGCAAGGAATGCGCCCCATAAAGAGAGCCATGCAGCATGAAAAAAGCACAGCCTGCCCAGGAGGGATGCCACACACACTAAGAGCTGACACAGCAAGATGATGCAACAAAAAGAGACACAGATTCCTGGTGCTGCTGACAAGAATACAAGTGGACAAAGAAGAACACACAGCAAAATGGACACAGAGAATAGACAAGTGGGGGTGGGGGGCAGGGGATGGGGGAGCAGGCAAGGGGAGAGAAATAAATAAGAAATAAATCTTTAAAAAAAAAACTTGGGGGAAACGGACTTGGCCCAGTGGTTAGGGCGTCCATCTACTACATGGGAGGTCTGCAGTTCAAACCCTGGACCTCCTTGACCCGTGTGGAGCTGGCCCGTGTGCAGTGCTGATGCGCGCAAGGAGTGCCCTGCCACGCAGGGGTGTCCCCCGCGTAGGGGAGCCCCACGCGCAAGGAGTGCGCCCCATACAGAGAGCTGCCCAGCGCGAAAGAAAGTACAGCCTGCCCAGGAATGGCGCCACCCACATTTCCCGTGCCGCTGATGCCAACAGAAGCGGACAAAGAAACAAGACGCAGCAAATAGACACAGAGAACAGACAACCAGGGGAGGGGGGGAATTAAATAAATAAATAAATCTTTAAAACAAAACAAAACTTGGTTCCTTTGAAAAGATAATAAAATTGAGAAATTTTTAGCTAGATTGACAAATACAGAAAGGATGCAAATAATTTAAAACAGAAACAAAAGGAAAGACATTACTACTGATCACACAGAAATAAAAAGAATCTTAAGAGGATATAACGAACAATTTTATGTTAACAATTTAGACAACTTAGATGAAATGGACAAATGTCTACTAACAAACAACATAAGAAATAAGAAAAAGAAGTTCTCAACAGAACAATAACAAGAGATCGAATCAGTAATCAAAAATCTACCAAGAAAGAAAAGTCCAGGACCATAGAGCGTCAATGGTGAATTTTATCAACATTCAAGTATTAACACCAATGTTGCTCAAATTATTCCAACAAATTGAAGAGAACAGAAACTTCCCAAGTTATTTTACAAGGCTAGGATCCCCTAACACCAAAAACAGATTAAGAAAATTACAGACTAATATCTCTTATGAATATAGATTGAAAATCCTCAACAAAATACTAGCAAACCAAATCCAATAGCACATTAAAAGAATTATACACCATGCTTAAGTGGGATTTATCCCTGGTATGCAAGCGTAGTTCAACATAAGAAAATCAACAATTTCATATAGCACATTAATAGAATGAAGGGGGGGGAAAAACCTCATGATCATCTTAAAGTAGGGATGACATCTGAAAAAATCTGATACCACATTTTGACAAGAACATTTAGAAAACTGGGAATAGAAGGAAATATCCTCAACCTGATAAAGAGCATATATGAAAAACACGTAGCTGCATCATATTTAATAGATAAGGAGAAAATTTGCATTCCAACATCAGGAACAAGACAAGGTCACCCACTATCACCATTATTCAACACTGTCCTGGAAATTCTAGCCAGAGTAATTAGGCAAGAAAAAGAAATAAAAGGCATCCAAATAGGAAAGGAAGAAGTAAAATTTTCCCTATTTGCAGATGACATAGAGAATCCTGAAAACTCCACAAGAAAGATACTAGAGCTAATAAATGATTTCTGCAAAGAGGTGGGATACAAGATCAACTTGCAAAATTTAATAGTGTTTCTACACACTAGTAATGAACAATCTGAAGAGGAAATCAAGAAAAAAAATCCATTTATAATAGCAACTAAAGAATCACATATCTAGGAATAAAATTACCAAAGGATGTATAAGATCTATGCACAGAAAACTAAAAAGATATGCCTAAAAGAAATCAAAGAGGACCTAAATAAATGGATGGTCTATGTTCATGGATTGGAAGACTAACTATTGTTAAAATGTGAATTCTACCTAAAACAATTTATAGATTCAATGCAATTCCTATTAAAATTCCAACAGCCTTCTTTGCAATAATGGAAGAGACAACCACCAAATTTATACGGAAGAGTAAAAGGTCCTGAATATCCAAAACTACCCTGAAAAAGAAGGATGAAGTTGGAGATCTCACCTTTCCCAATTTTTAAAACTTATTACAGGGAAGTGGATGTGGCTCAAGTGACTGGGCTTCTGCCTACCAAATGGGAGGCCCTGGGTTTGGTTCCCAGTGGCTCCTGGAGGTGAGCTGGCACCGTGGGCAGGTACAGCAAGCTGATACAACAAGATGACATAACAAAAGAGACACAATGAGGAAAAACAATGAGAGACACAACAAACCAGAAAGCTGATTGAGTGCCTCTCTTTCACATGGGAGGTCTCAGGTCCAGTTCCCAGTGCCTCCTAAAGAGAAGACGAGCAGATACAGAGAATACACAGCATATGGACACAGAGAGCAGATAGCAACCGCAAACAACAATGGGGGTGGGAGTGGGGTAAGTAAATAAAACAAATCTTTTTAAAAAACCTATTACAAAGCTACATTCATCTAAACAGAATGATACAGGAACAAGAACAGCCATAGAGACAAATGGACTTGAGGGAAAACAGACTTGGCCCAGTGGTTAGGGCGTCCGTCTACCACGTGGGAGGTCCGCAGTTCAAACCCCGGACCTCCTTGACCCGTGTGGAGCTGGCCCATGCGCAGTGCTGATGCGCGCAAGGAGTGCCCTGCCACGCAGGGGTGTCCCCCACATAGGGGAGCCCCACGCGCAAGGAGTGCGCCCCGTAAGGAGAGCTGCCCAGCGTGAAAGAAAGTGCAGCCTGCCCAGGAATGGCGCCGCCCACACTTCCGTGCCGCTGAAAACAGAAGCGGACAAAGAAACAAGACGCAGCAAACAGACACAGAGAACAGACAACCAGGGGAGGAGGGGGGAATTAAATAAATACATACATAAATCTTAAAAAAAAAAAAATGGACTTGAATTGAGAGTTCATAGGTAATTCCTCAAATCTATGGCCAATTGATTTTTGACAAGGGTGCAAAATCCACTCAATTGGGAAAGAGAAATCTCTTCCACAAGTGGTGCTGGGAAAAATGGATATTGCTATGCACATAATGAAATTGGACCCCCTATTCACAGCATATACAAAAATCAAATTTAAATGGCTCAAAGACCTACTATAAGAACAAAAAACTATAAAAGTCCTAGAAGAAAACATGTGGAACTCTCTTCAGGACCATGTGTTAGAATGGATTTTTAGACTTTACACCAAGAGCAGAAGCAACAAAAGAAAAAATAGATTACAGGGATGTTAACAAAATTGAAAACTTTTGTGCATCAAAGGTCTTCATCATGAGAGTTAAAAGACAATCCACAGAATGGGAGAAAATATTTGGAAACACATATCCAATCAGGGTTTAATATCTAGAATATATAAAGAAATCATAATAACAACAAAAAGACACACACCCCAATTAAAACATAGGCAAAAAGATTTGAGTAGATATTCTCAAAGAAGATATATAATGGCCAAAAAGCTCATGAAAAGATGCTAAACATCATTAGGGAATGTAAATCAAAACCACAATGAGATACCATTTCACACACATAAGAACATCTGCTATTAAAAAAAAAAGAGGGAAAATAACAAGAGTTGGAGAGAATGTGGAGATATAGGAACATTCATTCATGGTTCAGGCACTGTGGAAATCAGTTTGGCAGTTCCTCAGAAAGTTAGGTATAGAATTTTTATAGGATTCAGCAATCTCATTTCTAGGTATATTCTCAAAAGAATTTAAAGCAGAGACTTGAACAGATATTTGCACACGGATGTTCATAGCGGCTTTATTCATAACTGCCCAAGGGTGGAAGCAACCCAAGTGTCCATCAGTAACTTTATGGATAAATAAAATGTGTTATAAACATACAATGGAATACTATTCAGTTATAAAAAGGAATGCAGTTCTGAGACATTTGACAACATAGATGAACCTTGATGACATCATGCTGAATGAAATGAGTTGGAAACAAAAGGAAAAATGCTGAATGATCCACTTGATATGAAATAATTAGAAAAAGCAAATTCATAGAATCTGAAACTAGAATACAGGTATTTTGGGGGGTGGGGCTAGAGAATGGGGAGTTAATGCTTAATGGGTACAGAGTTTCTGTATGGGGTGATGGAAGAGGTTTGATAATGGATGGTGTGATAGTAACACAACATCATGAATGTAATTAACACAACTGAATTACGTATATATTTTTCTGAATTACATATTTAATTGTGGTTAAAAGGAAAAAAATTTACAATGTATATGTTACAAAAATAGAAGTGTAAAAAAGCCCATAAGGCTGTACAATACAAACAGTGAACTGAACTCTAATGTAAACTATGGGCTAAGTTAATAGTATAACTAGAATAATATTGTGTCATCAGTTGTAAAATAGGTACCACACTAATGTGAAGTACGCTGGGGGAAATTTTGTGTAGAGGAAAGGAAGTGTAATGCGAGAACTGTTTATTTTTTCCATGATTTTTCTATGAAGCTACACCTTCTCTAATCAAAAATTTAAAAATATGTATTTGTTGACTGACTGCCTGAATGAATGAATGAGAGTGGATCACATGGAGTTGTATACCCTATACCACTGGTAGAATGTTGCAGCCTTTGAACTTTGCAGAGTTCCTGATTTTATCAATGCTTTGGCACTCAAAAAGTTTTGAAAATTTTAAAAATCAAAATAAAATCAATAAATGTCCTTTATTCATAGATGTGTGCTAGGTATCATGGTAAATACATGCAGGACATGCTGGAATAAGATAAAATAACAAATGAGCATTGATTACATTTGTGCATACCGAGAGCCATAGGAATATTGAATAGCTTTTTAGTGAGGACTTGCATTACCCTATTGTACATCAAATGAAAAATATATGCAAATTATTGATATTATTATGACATGTTCCTTTCCTTCTCCCTTCATGATTGCCACCAATGCCAAGCATTTCTGCCTTATTTTCATACTTATTTTCATACATTGAGGATAGGATGACATGAAGAGTTGGTTGAAACTTGACCTAAAGTTTTAGCTGGCTCAATTCACCAGCCCCACTGATACTGAATTTTAGGTATAACATTTAGTCCTCCCTATTCTAATCAAGCTGACTAAATATTAAATTCATGCTTTACTTATAGACATACACAGACTTATCCCAAGGGGCTAAGTCTCACCTGATCTGGAATAGAGTGAAAAGCTCACATGCTGTCAACATGACATTGAAACAGTTAGTGATTTTGATAATAAAACATCAAGTCACAAGGGCCTTCAAATCTGGATATAACGGTGGCTGCCTGAATTCAAATCTCCCTATACATCCTTTTTTTTTTTTAAGTTTTATTTTATTTATTTATTTCAACCCCACCCCCATAGTTTGCACTTGCTGTCTACTCGTTTGTCTTCTTTTCTTTTTTTTTAGGAGGCACTGGGAACTGAACTGGGACCTCCCATGTGGGAGGGAGGCATCCAATCATTTGAGCTACCTCTGCTCTATGCTTGTTGTGTCTCTGGGGTAGGAAGATGAGATAGAGAAGGGGTTGTGCCCCTTGAAGATGTTCCAGTGAAAGACATGAAGGAAATAAGAGGGAAAATTAAAGATCATGCAGAACAAAAGAAAAACAAGATGTGCAGGAGACACAGAATGGTTTTCAAGGACTGATCATTAACATCTGTCCCCAGCTATGTGTTCAGTTATATTCCATTAGCAGCTTGAAATCAGCCAACCTGGGAGTATAAATATAACAGAAACTGGCAAATCAGGCTTTTTTCCCTGGAGTTCTGATCACTAAATATTTACCAGCACATCCCTGTGTGCTAATCAATCTCCTTTCCTTATCACTACCACCACCACCACCACAACTACCAACATCATCATCCATTTAAAAAACTACACTTCAATAAACTTATATAAGAAGGTACTCTTTAACTAGGAAACCTACCCACAAAATGCTTAAAATAGAAAAAAAATCAAACTGACTCCATATAAGGCAACTGTAAGAAGAAAACAAACTATTAATCATAACATTTAAGCTAATAAAAATTATTCCCTAAAACCATTCACAAAGTAGAAGAAAACACAACACAACCCTCCAAATTGAATTAAATATCCTAAAACAACTATATGGAAATTGAGTAACAACAAACAAACAAAACCTAAAATCCTATTTTTTAAAATGAAGAACAGGAATGGACACAAAACAGGAAGAAATGTAACACAAATTAGTCAAACCCAAAAAAGAGATTGAAGGAAAAGGCAGGATTACCTCAGGAATGAAGAATAAATTACAAGTTCCAATAGAGAATAGAGTTCAATGAAAATTTAATAAGGGATACTGAAGAAAGATAGGAAAACAATCAAGAGAAGGTAAAGAAGTTAAAACGGTCTGAAAGAAAGTGCCTGAAATGAAAGGCAGACAAAGAAGGTCCAACATGTGTATAATTATGGTCACTGACTTGGCAAACAAAATATTAGAACTAGTATTTAAATCTATAATCCAATGAAACTTTCTGGAAATGAAAGAAAACTTCAATTTACATATTGGTAAAGCCTACCAGGACACTGGAAAACTAACTTAAGACAATTATCTATGAGACACATCCTAGTAAAACTATTAGACTTTTGAGACAAAGGAAAGAAATCCTCAGTGACCTGAGACAAAAAGATCCACTTACTTACAGGTAAGGAAATCAGGTGTGGTATCAGACTTCTCAAGAGTCACTTACAAAGTAAGGCAACAGGGAAGCAGCATTTTCATGAAACTCAAGGAAAGAAAGTGCTGGTCAAGTATTTCATATCCATCTAAGCTACCCAACTCAGGGCATACTGAACATATGTCCTTTTTGAAGATTATATTAGAGGATATACTGTAGCCAAATAAATGATAAGGGAGGAAATTTTAATTGTAGAGCTTAGGGTTAAAACAAGGGTAGGAACATGGGTATCATTTGTTACAACAAGGTAGAAAGACTACAATTTAAAAATGGGAAAAGAGAGGAGAGGGACAAGAGAAAGAATAACAAGATCATTGTTGTAATAGAAGAGTGTCAGAAGATACCATTGATGGATCAGATAGTAAAAGATTAACTAAGGTAAAAGGGGTTGGCGACAGTATAAAATATATAAAATATAAAGGTAATAACTAGAAAAAATTCTTAAATAGCTAAAGCAATGTTAAAAATATATAATACATACTCAATGGAGAAAGAAGCACAATAAGTACAATATAATGCCCACTGTAATCACAGTATAAAATAATATGACAATTGATACCAAACATATCAGTCATTTTAACAAATAGGAATAGACTTAACTCACCTGTTTATGAAGAGATTTTCAAATGGACTTATGTAACCATACCCAACTCTGTGCTTTGATCAAGAGCTACCGATAAAACACATTGATTCAAAAAGGGGGAAAAATAAAGAGATGGACAAAGATTTAACAAGCTAATAGAGGGGAGTAGGTGTAGCACAGTGGTTGAGCTCCTGCTTCCCACGTACAAGGTGCTGGGTTCAATCCCTGGGAAAGAAAGGAAGGAAGGAAGGAAGGGAGGGAGGGAGGCAGGTAGGCAGGCAGGCAGGCAAATAGAACAGTAAGAATGAAAGGATTGTTATTGTGGTAGAAGAGAAAGTGGAATTTAAGCTAAAAAGCATTAAATAAGATAAAGACAGACAGTAAAGCTAAAATCTAATTCAAAATGGACTGCATCCTTTACCAGAGGGAAAAATGTTATAAAGAAAATTATTGACATAATTGTCAAAATTGGAGTATGAGATAAAATAGTTCCATTAAAGAGGAGTAAATGTAGCTCAAGTGGTTGAGTGCTTGCTTCCCCTGTAGGTTCAGTCCCCTGTAGGTCCTAAAAAAAAAGAAAGGAAAAAGTTCTACCAAAGTCATATTTCCTGAATAAAAAAAAAAAAGGCCTTGCTCTTAGGAAACACTGATTTTTAAAATTAATTAATTAATTAATTTTTAAATTATTATTTTATTTATTTATCTCCCCATCACCCCCCCAGTTGTCTGCTCTCTGTGTCCATTCGCTGTGTGTTCTCCTGTGACTGCTTCTATCCTTATCAGTGGCACCGAGAATCTGTGTTTCTTTTTGTTGTTGCATCATCTTATTGTGTCAACTCTCCATGTGTAGGGCGCCATTCTTGGGCAGGCTGGAATTTCTTTCACTCTGGGTGGCTCTCCTTATGGGGCACACTCCTTGCGCGTGGGGCTCCCCTACGTGGGGGACACCCCTGCATGGCACGGCACTCCTTACACACATCAGCACTGCACATGGGCTAGCTCCATACGGGTCAAGAAGGCCCGGGGTTTGAACCATGGACCTCCCATGTGATAGGCGGATGCCCTATCCATTGAGCCAAGTCCACTTCCCCACACTGATTTCTCAAAAAGCAAAGGTGAATGATACAATTTCCTTGCAACTGGTTTTAAAAAGTGGTGAATCTGGGGAATGCATGTGGCTCAAGCAGTTGGGTAGACCTGCCTACTACACTGGAGGACCCAGGTTCCTTTCCCGGTTCTGTTAGTTCACAAACTTGCCCATGGATATAGAAGACAAGCAAGACAGGAAGCTGAAGTAGTGAGATGATGCAACAAGAAGATGCAAATAAGAGAACTAATGAGGGGGAGCGGAGGTGGCTCAAGCTATTGGGCACCTCCCTCCCACATGGGAGGTCCTGGGTTGGTTCCTGATGCCTCTTAAAAAAAAAAAAAAAGACAAGCACACAACCAACAGACACAGAGAGCAGACAGCTAATGTAAACAATGGCGGGGGAATAAATAAATAAAATCTTAAAAAATAACAAATATTCATCTTGAAAAAACTGGTGAATCTTGGTAAAGGCAAAATGAGAGATACTTTTGCTACTTATCTGTTTCAAAATAAAAAGTAAAAAAGCAGGGCAAATTGTATGCATTTGCTAACATGCATCAAACTGTTAAGATTTGTGAATTTTACTGTATGTAAATTTTACCTAAAAAAGCAACAAACCCACAAATCATAAACAAATATTGAATTCTATTTATGGTATGCATGCTGAAGTATTTAAGGGTGAAGTATAGTGATGTCTGCGGCTTACTTAAAAAATAAGGTGACGACGGACTTGTAGAGGG
This sequence comes from Dasypus novemcinctus, assembly GCF_030445035.2. Lineage (NCBI taxonomy): Eukaryota > Metazoa > Chordata > Mammalia > Cingulata > Dasypodidae > Dasypus > Dasypus novemcinctus. The sequence continues at coordinate 19,719,145 of NC_080680.1, read as the reverse complement.
AGTGCTGGGTGGATACATACGGGTTAAAAGCAAATATAGCAAAATGTTAATTACAGAATTTAGGTGGTATATCCGGCTGTTGGTTGTATGCTTTCAACTTCTTCTGTGTTTGAAATTTTTCATTAAAAGATGGGGGATAAAGATGAAAAATGGTTTGCTGCTGTATAGACTAAATAATTACTGGCTGACTATAGAGTTTCGACTTTCCAGTAATTTCCCTCTTACTTGGCCCCTGTAACATCCTTCTCAGGCACATTAAAGTGTTGGAATCGCCAAGTATCACTGTGGCCAGCACCGGGTCCTGGCGCTGTATCCATGGGCAAGTTTGTGAACTAACAGAACCGGTCCTCCTAACCTAGCTCAGTGTTTCTTTTTCTCTAACATGGCATAAATTAAGCCAGACCTCTTCAAACTTCGTTTCCTTTCACACACGCGCGCGCGCACACGCTCCCACACCTGTCTCCGCTGGGTGTAGCCGGGCCTGTCCCACTGCCACGGAGGTCTGGTTCTGGTTTATTTTTCAGGGTAAGGGAAAGGCCGTTACAAACTTCTCTCTGAGAGTTGAGGCAGTCCTGCTGGGGGAGGGGAGGGACGGCGCCCGGGGAAGAAATATGCTGGTAGGCAAAGGCCCACTTTCAAATTTTCCCTTTCTTTCCTTTTTGTTTCTCCTCCGCCCCTCCCCCCCCCCCCCCCAAGCCGCTCTCCCCGGAGTCAAAGCGTTTTACAAAAACAAACCACTCCAAAGCTTTCAAGTCCAGGGAAAGCTCGAGCAAAGTTAATTAACATGAAGGTTCTCACAAAAGTTAATTAACATGAAGGGACTCACAAAAGCGGTCTGCTGGCATCTGCGCGCCTCGCCGTGCAGCGGTGCCTTTGTACCCGCGCGCCCGCGCCCAGCCCGGCCTCGCTGCACCTCGGCGCGGCGGCGGCGGCCTCCATTTCTCACAGAACCCGCGCGAATCGTCCCCGACGTTACAGGACGTTCCTGCGGGGGTACCTAGCTTCTGGGACGGTTCACCGCCGGGTGGGAGAAATCCCTGGGGACAGCTGGCGCTTTGAAAAACGCTAGTTTGGGAGGAAAAAGAAGAAAGAGAGTGAGGAAAGGGGGGGGGGGGCAAGGGAAGCGAGTGAGGAAGGAAAAGAATAAAATCTTATTTTAAAAGATTTTTTTTTTGCGGAGTAATTTAAGAAATATGGATAAACAAAAAAAGAAATCACTCAAAACGATAATAATAAAATGAAATAACAGTGAATGGTGTACACCATTGTATAGTAATATAGTTATTAAATAATAAATTTAAAATATCAATAGGATAATATTTGCTTGTTGGGTAGAAAGCGCTCATAAAAATTAAATTAACAGTAAATATTATTTGTATTAATAAAATAATGAAACTGTACATCTTCTCTGCCTTATCTCTGCTCTTATATAAAGATATATTTGTTTTTTTCTAAACAGGATAATAATGTCCCTACTTTTTTGATGACCTGCTTTTTAATACAACAGCTCATGAACATTTTCCCATGTCAGTAATGCAGACCCACATGGATTTTCATCTTCCAGATAATCAAATGGTCACAAATAAATATGTGGATAAGTTCTGCTATGCCACTTATCAGGCATGTTGAAAGCCATATATATATATATATACAGAGAGAGAAAGAGAATGAAATACATATGGGTGGTATTTATTAAACCACAGCCATGAAGAAAGCTTACATCTCTTAAAGAAAGGCTTACTGTTGTGCTTCTTCCCTAAATAGAAGTTTTTGTAAAATTGTGCCAGAAAAGTCTATTTGTTTAAATTTATAGATTTTTGAGTTACGTATCATTTACTTGGAACTTTGATATTGGGGATTTTTGCTAGGAATGCTGATTTGTTTCCCTTTGGAGACTTAAACATTTTTACTTCAGAGTTCCTAGTGGTTACAGAAGGGTCACACAGGCTCCTGTGTAAACCTCTCCTCATCCACGAATGGTCGGCTCCGTGGACTGTAACGGTTCCAGAAGCTGGCCCAAGTTTATTATGGGATTTATTTAGGAATTTTTGGGATGCGGGACTGATGTGAGTAGGTCACAAATAGAAGATCAGAGGAAGGCCTGATTCTTCTTGCAGACAATTCCTTTTCTTGTTGCCAGAAGTTTTTTTTTTTTTTTTTAACGCTTCTAATTTTTCCAAGCATCACTAAGACGAACTGGATTGAGTTGCTCAGTAACTGCTTTGCTAGCTTCCATTAACTGAAAAATTCTGAAGTGAGAAACTAAACACATGTCCCAGATTCCCTTGCAACTAGGGGTGAGGATGTGATTTAGAGTCCGTCCATGACATGCAGTCGAAGCAGAAAGCAGCAGTGAGTCCAGGGCTATATTTATGTTGCTTCTGGGTTCCTCTGTTGTGGCTTGGTTCAGGAGCCATCGATAACTGGCCAGTGAGACTGGTGGCTTCTTGGCTTTAAAAGGAGGAGAAGCTCTTTTGGTGGTCTGCCTCTGTGGCACTGGCATTGTTCCTGAAAGTTCAGCTCACGTTTTTTTTTTTTCTTCAGCCTCTTCAATAATTCTGTAAGTCATTTATTACCTTGTAATAAACCTCTTTTTGCTTAAACCGGTTAGAGTAGAATCTGTTCCTTATAATGGAACCCTGACCACCAGTTACTTATCTGTAATTCTCTCCCATATGTTCCCAGTTAGGCTTCAAGGGATATTCTTTTTTGAGAATTGGAGGACAGAAGGGAAGTAGATAGTGGCCAAGTTCTGTTGTGTATACACCTTCTCCCAGTTATTCCATTAAAAGCTAATCTGGGTGCTGCTGTGAAGGGATTTTGCAGGTGTGATTAATGTCCCTAACGAATTGTCTTTATGTTAATAAAAATGAAGATTATCCTAGACAGGCTTGGTCCAATCGGTTGGAAGGCTTTTAAAGAAAGTTTGGGCCTTCCTGAGTTGACAGTCTCTCCTGTGATGACAAGCTTTGCCTCATGCCTGTGGGCTTCTTTCTGACTGTCTGCCTTAAGGAAAACTTCAGACTTGCATTGCCAGCCCCCACACTTGCATAAGCCAATTTCTTGTAAATTATCTATCTATCTATCTATCTATCTATCTATCTATCTATCTATCTATCTATCTATCTATCTATATCTGTATCGATCTATCCATCCATCCATCTGTCTGTCACCTCTTTTATTGGCTCTGCTTCTCTGGTTGAACCTGACTGGTAAACTCTTTGAGCCTCAGTTTGTTCCCTTGTAAAATGGGACTTAATAATGTCTCCTACAGAGGCTTGCTCTCAGGGCTGAATAAGAGAGTGAATGTAAAGCACAGTACCTGGCAGAGTTGACATCCAGCTTTGCTCGCCGTCCTCTCCTGGCCATGTGTTCATAAAATGCCTGTTGCCCTCTTAAAGAGAGAATCTCAAAAATCCCTCCACAGAAATACCCGAACGATCTTGCCAGCCCACGTGTAGCATCATGCATCATTTGTTCCCTTCCTAGTTCCGCTAAGTTATTCTTAGAAGAGTTCAGCATCTACAGGTGAAATCAAAGCCAACATAGACTTTATCATAAGCTGCATAACAAGCTTTGCAAACAAGAGGTACAGGATTAATGGGCCCATCCTGTTCCTCCTTCCTCACCCTTATCGCCGAAGTGAATCAAATTGGAGCCTCCCTTTGGCCCTGAAGAATCAGAATCTCAGGTGTCCCATCATTCCTTAGGATGGCCATTTGTTTGCTTTTATGTTTATGCTGTATTTTCAGATGCTGAACACTCCCACCTCTCTCCTGAATCAATGCTCCTGATTTCCAAGGAACTACCTTGTCCTCTACCTTCCGTTCCTTTGCATGCATACGTGTGTGTCAGAGAAAGCATCTCTGCACATGCGTGTTTAATGTCAACATGGCCAAGCAATCTGGTCCAATTTAAGAAGGACCACCCAGAGAGAAACACACACCCTCTTTTTTTTTTTAGATTTGTATTACTGATTTATTTCCCCCTCCTCCCTTGTTGTTTGTGCTCGCTGTATCCATCCATTGTGCACTCTCTGTGTCTGCCCACCTTCTCCTTAGGAGGCACTGGAATCAGAACCTGGGACCTACCATGTGGGATAGAGGAGCTCAATCGCTTGAGCCACCTCTGTTCTCTGCTTTGTGTGTCCCTCATTGTGTTTCCTCTTTGTGTCTCCTTGTTGTGTCATCTTATAGTGCCAGCCCATCACACCAGCTGTCTTGCTCGCCTTCTCCAGGAGGCACCAGAAACCAAACCCAGGACCTCCCATGTGGTAGGTGGGCGCCCAAATGCTTGAGCCACATCTGCTTCCCACACTCTTCTTTTAAATGACTTTCATTTTTTAGTCAGCAAATACATACTCTTTAAGCCTACCTGTCTTCTGCCCATATTCCAGATTCTCTTCCTAATTTAACTGCTCATCAACTGATAAGCCCACTTAATTCATTGAATATTACCTCCTTTAAGTTCCTTATGCTGAAAGAGTTCATAGAAATTCAGAAAGTAAAACAGAGTAAATGTTCACAGCTTGGCACTCAGGAAATAGTCAATAAGTATTTGCTTTATTATTATTATTATCCTCTTGGAATTTGCATCACTGCCTTAGTTCTGCTGCTCTTTAAACTGCCCCCCTTTTCTCCCTATCAGGGGTCCTTTTCTCTGCTCCTCCGCATAGGGGACCTCCTCAAGGCCCCATTCTCACCTTGTTCCTCTCTATCTACACTTTCTTTCTCTCAGCAGCTGCTCATCATCTACAGTTTCTATTCCCATGGTTCCTGGATTAATGTCTTCCTGGAGCTTTGGGAGCATCTTCTCAAGTGCTTAAACCATAATGGTTCAAAAACTAAACTGACATCTCCCTAACACCATCTGCTCTTCCTACTTCCCCATTTCAATTGCAGGCACTGGTGTCACACCTAGGTGTGGTGGTGCTGGGCAACTCCACCCAGGCCCTGACTCCACCAGTCTTTCTCCCAGCTACTTGGGAGTGTGGGGACTGATAGCTCAGCTGATTCCACCACTGGGAGACGTTCTAGACTGGAGACAGGTGCCTGGCCTATGATGATGAAAGCTCTATCCTCCTGGTGCTAATTTGAACCAACTCGGAAGGGCCATCTCAGCTCTCTGGGGGATTTGCTGCATCACAGTTCAACTTCTCCCTCTGTCCAATGCTGCATCTTCCATTCTCCCAAAAGTGTTGACCCTAGGAGCACTCCCCAATAAACTTCCTGCACACAGAGCTCCTTCTTAGGGCCTGCTTCTCATGGAATCCAACCTGCAGGACCATCATTCATCTCTGAGTTCTGCAATGTCCTCTCCTCTCAAGGGTAGTTCAAACCCTGCTAACATCCTGTGAGTCTGGGACTCTCTTACCAAGTTCAGTGCCAGGCTGCATTCAGGACATTCAGCACAAAAAGACAGAACAGATTGAAACTGGCCTAAGCACAAAAGCCTTTCAGAACTAAACCTTTCAGGGAGAGTCTTATCTTTAGGAGCATCTCAGTCAGGGTTCAAACGATGTCGTCAGACTTGACTTCTTCCTCTTCTTCCTTGGCTCTGCCTTCTCCTCTGTTGGCTCCTTTTTCACAAAAGCTCTCTCCCCCTTTATTTACAAGGAAGTTGCATGTTTCTAGATTCAAGATTCAGAGGGGATACTCTGGTTTCTCTTCAGATTGAATAAATCTTTCGCCTTTTACTAAATAAAAAAAAAAAGATTCAGAGGGAAACACATCTCATGTCTGCCTTTACATTTCAGAAAGGAGCACACAGATTCTGATTGGTTCATCCTTGAGCCAATTGTTGTGACTGAGATAATGTAATGCTCTGCTTGGGCAGTCTGAGTCACATGATCGATATTGGCTCTGGGATGACATCGACTCCCCGTGAAGCAAATAGACAGAGAGTAGGGAAAGGGTTTGTTCTTTCAGAAGGAAATTGTGTTATGGGGACCAAGTGGGGTCAATGGATGTTGGGAAACAAACAATAGATTGTTTCTATAATTCCATTCCATAACCATTATCATGGCTTCCTGTGATCTTCCTCTTTCACAGTTCTCTTTCTGCACTTGTCCACACTTCAGAGTAAATCAGGCACACAATCAGAGAGCTGTTCAGCTGACTTCAGGAATACCTCACTGTTTGGGTAAACAGGTAAAGGCATGGTGTTTAGCTTGCCGTTCAAGGTCACCTCCTGCCATTGCACACACCATGCAGCGCTTCTAAAGCTTTAGGGAGCTCAAGAATCTCCTGGAGGGAAGCAGACTTGGCCCAGTGGTTAGGGCATCCGTCTACCACATGGGAGGTCCATGGTTCAAACCCGGGGCCTCCTTGACCCGTGTGGAGCTGGCCCATGCACAGTGCTGATGCACGCAAGGAGTGCCCTGCCATGCAGGGGTGTCCCAGCGTAGGGGAGCCCCACGCACAAGGAGTGTGCCCCATAAGGAGAGCCGCCCAGCATGAAAGAAAGTGCAGCCTGCCCAGGAATGGCGCCGCCCACATGGAGAGCTGACACAACAAGATGACGCAACAAAAAGAAACGCAGATTCCCGTGCCACTGACAATAACAGAAGTGGACAAAGAAGAACACACAGCAAAGTGGACATAGAGAACAGACAACTGGGGGGGAGAGGCAGGAAGGGGAGAGAAATAAATATTTAAAAAAAAAAAAAGAATCTCCCAGAGGGCTTATTAAAACAGATTTCTGGGGAAACGGATTTGGCTCAATGGATAGAGTGCCCACCTACCACATGGGAGATCCAGGGTTCAAACCCAGGGCCTCCTGATCCATGTGGTGAACTGACCCATGCAGTGCCGATGCTCGCAAAGAATGCCCTGCCACACAGGGGTGTTCCTGCATAGGGGAGCCCCACATGCAAGGAGTGCGCCCCGTAAGGAGAGCCGCGCTGCACGAAAAAAGTGCAGCCTGCCCAGGAATGGCGCCGCACACATGGAGAGCTGACAAAACAAGATGACACAACAAAAAGAGACACAGAATCCCAGTGCCACTGACAAGAACAGAAGCAGACACAGAAGAACACACAGCGAATGGACAGAGAGACAACAGGGGGGTGGGGGGAAGGGGAGAGAAATTAATAAAAAAATAAATCTAAAAAAAAAAAACTTACATAAGAGAGAATTCTCCGAACATGGGAACAGGGTCCAGATTTTGGAGGCTTGATAACACAAGTGGTCAGAGCGAAAAATTAATTAATTAATTAAAAACAGATTTCTGGACTGCAAACCCAGAGATTCCGACTCATTAGGGCTGGAGGTAGGCTGGTGAATTTGCATTTTTGGCAAGTTCTCAGGTGGTGCAGAAGTTGTCTGTCCCCGGACGCACTTGGAGGACCACAGCTCTTAGGTGGTTTTTGCTCCAATAAAGCAGGCCCCTGGTTGATTTTCAGATATACTCCTACTTTCTGTCCTCTGGAACTTTCTTCAGGCTCTTATATCGATAATGCCTTTTCCACAATTGCTATCTCCTGAAAACCTTCCCTTTAAGGCCACATTCAAACACCATCTCCTCCGGGATATCTTTTCTGATCTGCCCATCCTTTAAGGCCCCTTTGGCTCTATTCATTCCTTATAAATGATGCATTGTATTCCATATTATCTAGCATTATATTTCTTTTTAAAATAAAAGTAATTTTGTTGCTTTTTTGTTTCAAGGTGAAACAAAACATATCTATTATTCAAATATTAGCATCAACAAATAGGGGGAAATTAAAACACACACAAAGACATTTTTGAGACAGGGGAAATTGAATATGAATTGGGTATTAAGTGATAGGAAGGAAGTTTTGATAATTTTGTTGTGTGTAATAATAGCAGGGTAGTTAGGTTAAGTAAAAAGTTCTTCTCCATTAGAGATACATACTGAAGTATCTGCAAGTGAAATGGCATCATGTTTGGAATTTGCATTAAAACACTCCAGCAAACAACAAAATTGGAAGAGGTCTGGATGACTAATTATTAATTTTTGGAGCTGGGTGGTGGATACATGGAGGTTCATTAGTCTATGTTTGTGTGTGTGAACACTTCCCACATTAAAAGCCAAAATAGACAAAACAAAAATGCTCAAAAAACTAGAAAGAAATCAATTTTAATTTTTTAATATCAGGGAGTATGTCATATTCATTTTTAAATAGATTTATTTGTTTATTCCACTCCCCTCATTGTTTGCATTTGCTGTCTGCTGTTGTATGCTCTCTGTGTCTCCTCGTCTTCTTTTTAGGAGCCACTGGGTACCAAACCCCAGACCTCCCATGTGGGAGGGAGGCGCCCGATCATTTGAGCCACATCTGCTCCTATATTCATTTTTCTAAATCCTGCACACTACCTGGTCCACTGCTTGGATCTGGAGTATGACCTGGATAACTAGCTGCTGAATGAATGAACCAGTAGCACAGGAAACCATTCCCATTGCCAGTGGGTAAGCCAAGCCCGCAGGCTTGGGAACCCATTACTGCTCTTCCCCTTAATAGCTCTGCAGTTGCTAACAAGTCCGAGACTAAGGGTCTTAGCTTTCTCTTCTGTAAAACTGAATAACAATAGTATCTACCTGGTAAGGTTTATTCTTTTTAACGAACATTGCACTGACTGAGCCCTGGCTATGTTCCAGGTGACTTTCTAGGCTTTGGAGATATCCAGCAGCCCCTAAATCCCTGCCTTCAAAGAGCTAACCACCTAGTAGGGGAGAAAGACAATAAACAAATGACCAAACTACATAAAATGTTAGATAATGCTTAATAAGAAAAATCGAGTAGAAAATGGAGAAAGGATGTGCTGGGGTGAAGATTTGGATTTGCAATTTTTTTTTTTTTTTAAAGATTTATTTATTTAATTCCCTCCCCCTCCCCTGGTTGTCTGTTCTTGGTGTCTGTTTGCTGCGTCTTGTTTCTTTGTCCGCTTCTGTTGTCGTCAGCCGCACGGGAAGTGTGGGCGGCGCCATTCCTGGGCAGGCTGCTCTCTCTTTTCACGCTGGGCGGCTCTCCTTACGGGTGCACTCCTTGCACGTGGGGCTCCCCTTCGCGGGGGACACCCCTGCGTGGCACGGCACTCCTTGCGCGCATCAGCACTGCGCATGGCCAGCTCCACACGGGTCAAGGAGGCCCGGGGTTTGAACCGCGGACCTCCCATGTGGTAGACGGACGCCCTAACCACTGGGCCAAAGTCCGTTTCCCTGGATTTGCAATTTTAAATAGGGTGTTCAGATATGGGGCCCCTGCGAAGGTGACATTTCAACAAAGACCTGCATTCGGTGAGGGGGTGAGCCATGTGTCCATCAGGGAGGTGGATGTGCCAGGTGGAGGGAACAAGAGTAAGTGCGAATGTTCTCAGGCAAGAGCGTGCCTGGTGTGTTTGAGAAAGAGCAAGACATATCAGTTAGCTGTACAGTGGCTAAAAGTGGATACTTGGTTTGGTCTGGAGGCCTTACACTCGAAATGAGAGTTGCAGACAAACATTTTCCATAAAAGGCCAGAAAATAAATAGTTTAGGCTTTGTAGGCTATACATTCTTTGCTGCAGCGACTCATCTCTGCTTTTGGGGCTTGAAAGCAGACATTTGCAATGGACAACTGAATGGGCATAGCCATATTCTTTTATTTTTTTTTTAGCAAGTACCAGAGTTTGAACCTGGGACCTCATACATGCGAAGTGGGCACTCAACCACTGAGCTACACTGGCTCCTCTATGTCTGTATTCTAACGAAACTTTGGCCTATGGGCCATAGTTGGCCAACGCCTCCTCCAAATACATGTGTCACACTAAAATTTTGGAAAATGCAAGGAAGATATAGAAAAAAAAAATTAACACATCAAACAAAGTCTCAGTTTCTCCAAAATTTGCCTTCCCATTTTTATTTTAGACCACCACCATTCTTATAGAGTTCCTTTGGAGTATGGTGAGGAATTCCCGTCACGGCCTCAACCCTGCCGGTTCCTTCTTGTAGTTCAGGTTTTGCCTTTTCCTTCCTGCTTTCTTAATTCACCCCCATAGTCCAGTCTGGCATTTCTCTGCTACTTCATTCTCTTCTTCACTATCCCCCATCACTTCCTCAACTGTTTCATGTTTCTCTTGCATCTGAATGCCCTTTCCTGCTCATTTTGAGTCTCGTTGATGTCATATTTATTGAGTTTGTTCAGTGTGACAAACCTATGACTTGACACATACTGACCAAGAAATGATGATCAATATTAGCATTAGTATTACTAATAGTGTAACTATTGAATTAGTATTACCACCACCCAGAAAGGGGCTCCACCACTAGCATGTGTATTTTGCATTGACTCCTGGCGTTGGTGCTGAGAGGGATTTCACTTGACCAAGTAAGGGAGAGAGCACAAGCCTTCTCAGGGAAGAGGGGAGAAGGGAATTCAGAAGGGGTCAGAGTTGGCAGGGCAGGACTTGTTACACACGAGGCAGTAGGTGTTTGGGCAAGTACATGTGCATGTATGTATGTTTAAAGCCCGAGCTGAATGCTGGCTATGTCCTCAGCAGTGGAAGAGCAATTCATAAATTCAGGCATCCTCCCTTACACTTTGAAAATCCCACTTTAATTGCATGTACGGTATGATTACAGGCCATTAGAGACCATTAGTAAATGAACTATGAGATTTCCATCATGAAATGCAAACTCTCTTGTGAAATGCAAACCTAGTTCCACGTATTAATTGCTTCTAATTAAGAACGAACATTTTAACCAATTAGCTTTTGGAATTTAAGTGTAATCAGAAGGCTACTTTGGATATTGGCTAATTGCTTCCTCCACTGCAGCTGTTTACCATTAGTACCTATACTTTGTACACGGACAATTGTGCGTACCTGTGTGGATGGCTGAGAGGCTCAGAAGCATTTTGACCCCAGTCGTTGTATAGACAACATGAACCCATACCTTTGAAGTGAAAAAAAAAATGAGGACGATAAGAGAGAATGGTAAGAACATCGGACTGAACTCTGGGGAGCCAGGTTCAAACCTTTACTTGGCGCTGAGTGTATCGGGAAATGTTGGACAGTCCTCTCGTTTCCCAGATGGAGTCTTGGATACCCATTGTAAACGTCTCTTACAGCTTTAACCTTCCACAGTTCATGACAGACGTCCATTCATGGTAACTTTCTGTGAGTCTTCCATGATTCCATATGAGGTGGGTGCTGTGTGGGAAGAGGAAAAGCATCCATTGGTAGAAGGGCAAAGTCCACCTTGGATACTTGGACCTAGGCACAGTTCGAGCATTGTGGGCTTGCAACTGCTCTTGCAACCCATGGATTTTTTTCATTTGTTTTTATTTTTTCCTATTGTCATTTTTAATTGATATTATTAAATGATGGTATCGGTATTTTTTTAAAAAAACAAACTTTCATTGTGGTAACATAGGAAAAAACACAAAATGTCCTCCTTCGATCAGCTGGAGAAGGCTGATGTTTCAAGTGATATGCCTGTATGTCTGCCTGGTTCTGTCCTGCCCATGCCAGCGTGCAGAGTTTTAACAGTCATGCACATCCCTGGCAAGAGAAGCAAAGAGCGGGAGTGAGGGGGGTGGATGGCAGGTCCACTTCCTGCCGGAAGGCTGTGCTGTCCACCCCGAACTTCTGGGGGATCCCCAACATGTGCTGTTTCCCATCCCCGAGTCCAGGCCTTACCTCTTACTCCTAAATATCAATGGGGGTTACAGAGTTTCTGTTCAGGGTGATGAAAACATTCTGGTAGTGGATGTTGGTGATGGTGGCACAAAACTGTGAGTGAAATCAACACCACAGTATAGTTGAAAATGGCTAACATGGGAAATTTCATGTTGCATGTCACCACAATAAAAAAAAAAATCCAGCGCCATTAATCACATTCACACTGTGCTCCCATCACCATCATCCATTACTGAAACTTTCTCATCACCCATAGCAGAAGCTCTGTACCCATTAAATCGGATACTCAGACCCCTGGTAACCTCTATTCTACTTCCTGGCTCTATGACTTTGCTTATTCTAGATATTTCACGGGAGTAGAATCACACCATATTTGTCCTTCTGGGTCTGGCTTATTTCACTCTGCTTAATGTTTTCAAGGTTTTTCCATGTTATAGTAACTTCCATGGATTTTTTTTGAAGGGAGAGGGTCTTTGATCACCTCTTGGCATGCTATTGCACACGATCTTTTTTCATGTGTCTTATCTTAGTTTGGGTGGTACTTTGGTCTTTTCTCCCTTCCTGGATTTCTGACCTCTTCTCCTCCAATGGCTGATGGATGGCTGTTCTCCCTCTTGACCCACAGCAGAGAGGCTCCTGCCTCATCTTGCTTTGCTTCTTGCTACAGTAGAAGCTCTCAACACAAACCCACCCACCACTGCTGTTGATTGAATTTTGTAATTATAAAGATTATTCTTTTGGCCTCTGGACTTGGACTTAATGCTGCCATCCTCACTATTATATAAGAACTCACAAGTTAGAACTTGCTCATCCAATTTTTCTTCCATCTACACAGTTTTTTTTCTTTATGAAAATAAAACAAGTTATTATCCACCACCACCACCCCCGTCACGAGAATATAAGGTGCTGTTTGTTGTGTATAAAGATGGTGCTATTGATGGATGGAGGCATTTCCTCTGCTGGGCTTTACTGAGATCTTTTATTTGAATTCATTTATTTATTTGCCTTGTTGGTAGCTTACATTGCACTCCCATGCCCATAGCCTCAAGTCCTGTGGGTAGAAGGCCCATGAATTAAAAGAAAACTCTCCAGGAAAAAGAAATGTAAAGGAGCTCACTTGGCTACGCTAAGGACTTGACTGTGGCTGCCACTTTGGGTAACAGCGCTCTCTGGGGTCTGTCTAGTTCCCAGGGCAAATACTGTTTCTACAAGGCTATTCCCTTCAGACCATCTCAATTGAAAGGCCCCCGTCCCTTTCCCCCAGACAGGAAATCCCTACAGAATAGGCATGAATCAATAATAATAACACCCTGCCATGTAGGAGGTACATGTTTTGGTGCCCCGAATTGAATTTGGGTCCTCTCTATTGGTCGCTTCTTTTCATAAGAGGGTCCCTCTGTTTTCCTGAGGTCCACTGTGTTCCTAACAGGCCAGAAGATCCCTTCGAGAACATTATAACAGCTGTTGCTATAATTTCCTGGCAGGGAACCTATACAGACGATAGAGTGTAGCATGTTCTCCATCATGACAATGCCAATGACCAAACAGATTCATGTTTGAGGCATGTTCTCATTGTGTGCAGCCTTTAATTACCTAAGGAATTAAAACTTGGGAAGCAGATGGAGCTCAAGCAATTGGGCTCCGTCTACCATATAGGAGGTCCAGAGTTTGAGGTCCAGGGCCTCCTGGTGAGGACAGCTGGCCCATGTGGAGTGTTGGCTTGTGAAGGAGTGCTGTTTGGCACAGGTGTGCTGACCTGAGCAGGAGTGCTGGCTTATGTGGAGAGCTGGTACTGCAAGATGACACAACAAAAAGAGACACAGAGGAGAGAAAATAAGAGATGCAGCAGATCAGGGAGGAGAGGTGGAGCAAGAGAATGATTGCCTCTCTCCCGCTCCGGAAGGTCCCAGGATCGGTTCCGGGAGCACCTAATGAGAACACAAGCAGACACAGAAGAACACACAGCAAATGGCCATGGAGAGCAGACAATGGCGGGAGAGGGGAGAAATAAATCTTCACACACACACACAAAAAAGTAATTAAAACTTGGTATATATTCTTTTTGAATGACTAATAGACCATCTCCAATTCTTATTTTGAGGGGTCAGTTACCAATTACCAAAAATGAAACACCTGCTTTTACATCAATGTAGTTGCTGCCTGAAGTTTAGCAGCATGTGGCATTCCTGAAGCTGTTAAATATGTCTGTTGGGCCAAAAAAAATTTGGCCTTATAGTTACTTAGGTCCTGAATAAATATGGCAGATTTGGGTGCACAAATATGATTAAAAACTTCTCCCTAGGCTAATATGATTAAAAACCAAGTCGGCTTATGTAGGTATATGTAATTTATAAAGAATATAAAATGGGATGTTAATGGTCATTTTGGTGGCATTAAGTGCGTCTGAAAGAAAGCCTCTCCCAATTTGAATTCCCAGTAAGGCAATTAATATTTCCCATACTGTTTCAGAGAGCACATATTCTCCATGACTTTGAATGTACTGAGTGTGTTTTATGTATGACAGTCACCCAGAAGGGGCTTAGAAGCAGATTGCTGATTATGTCAGGTGGTAGGTGTTTATTATTTTTTGCCAGGTGTATTAGTCAGGGGTCTCTAGGAAAGCAGAACTGACAGGATTTATCTGTAAATGGATTTTATAAAATTTGTCTCATGTGACCATGGGGTTTGCTCAAGTCCAAATTTCATAGGGCAGGCTGCAAGCCAGTGACTCTGATGGTCTCAAGGAGTTCCCCAGGGGACACTGGCTGTCTGAAGAAGAGCTGGGAATTCACTCCCTGAATGCTGAAATCACCTCTCCTTTTAAGGCCTTCAACTGATTGGATGAGACGTCACTCATTGCTGACAGTCTCCTCAGTTGATTATAGATGTAACCAGCCATTTATGCGATCAACTCACAGATGATTAAAATCCATGGGATGCCCTTGTATTATAATTAGTCCAATGCTTGCTTGACCAGACAACTGGGCACCATTACCTGGCCAAGTCGACACAGTAGCCTAGCCATGACACCAGGTAAAGAATCCAGTAAGGAGGACATTGGATTACCCAAGCATTTCATTGTTTGGTTAGTTTACCGTATGACCTTAAATATTCCCAAAGATGGACTCAAGAAATACAAAAGCTTCCTGTACCAACCTTCATCTCTTTATGACTGCCCTTACTGCCCGAGAGATGGGGAAGCTTGGAGGTGGAGGCTGGGACTGAACCATAACTAAGTATGGGGTCCACAGTAAAGAGGTGGTTCCAAGGCACATTCAGTTGACCTTTCTTGTCTCCTGTGGTCTGTGGCTCATCACAAACATCATTGCTTTTGACTTCCAGATGAAGTTTGTGATGATCACTCATATTCTTTAATTTAAAGATGAGGACACAGATGCTCCAAAATGTTTCAAGTGACTTGCCCAAGTCAGAATAAGTCAACTGAATGACAGGAAACTCCCTCAGCGGAAAGAGCAGAAGCAGGGTCTGGCCTGGATCTCCACCCAAGCCTCTTTGGAGGTCCTTTCTCACAGCTGGAGCAGGGCACTAAAAAGGGAATTCCTCTTTGGACTCTCAGACACAAAGGCAGTTCATGGTCTCAGCTCTTTCCCACAGACGAACATGTGTTTTTGTAGAAAGACCACACAGAGGAGCCAGGCTTTCTATTTGTTTCCAGATCTGGCCTGAATTGGCCATGTAGCCTGAGTCAAATTACAGAACCATGGCCACATTCGGCTGGAAGGAATTTGGGGATAGCTTGTGCCAGTGCATCAGAGCCACCAGGAGAGCTTGTTAAAATACAGCTTCCTGGGTTTCCCTCCCAGAGTTTCGGATTCAGTGGGTCTGGGGTAGTGCTAGATCAGTCTGCATTTCCAGCAGGTTCTCAGGTGAGGCCGATGCTGCCAATTCAGACCACACATTGGCCTATGACACCTCGTCACAAGGTGGGTCCACAAACTTTTGCTTGACCACAAAACGAATATTCAACTCTGTAGCAGGAAAGCAGCCATAAAGTATGTGTACATGGATGGGCATGATGTCTTCTGATAAAACTTTACTTCCAAAAACAGGAGCAAGTCCACAGACTATGTTGTTTGCTATCCCTTCTAGAACTCCACACGATTATAGCAATTTAGGTCTTGAATTCTTCACCATCATGCCTCACAGCTGTAAAATGGGGATGATAATCCTGGTCTTACTTATCTCCATGGCGACGATAAAGATGAGATATAATCATATTCATAAACACTCAAGAGAAAATATTCTGAATCAGTTGGGATCAGCCCCATGTTATTAACTGTTCTATTTTGAAGTATGATAACCTCATTTATTGTAATAAGCATTAAATATTTGGCTTTATAAATGTTCCTTCTAATTATTAGCCATCACATAGAAACAGGAAGGCTACCAGGGGAATTTTGAAGGGTAATTTAGGAACTTTCTTGGTATCAAAAAATAAAAATCAGAATTCTTTTTCTATCAATGATGCTTCCACAATGGAAGCACAATTTAAAATGAGCATTTAATGAGGTCAGCAAAGTAAAAAGTTTATGGTGACCTGAAATACTAACTGCCTTCGTAAAGAATTTTAATTTAAAAACACTCTATAAACAAAGACTTAACAACAAGTTATATTATTTTTATTCATGTTAGAATTTCTATCAGTGTTTGAACATTAATATTTAGAGAGTTTGTACATTTTCGCCTTCCAAGGTTTAAAATGAGAACCACGCTAGGCCACAAATGGTAACTAATACACAATTCACAATTGCATGGATATTCACGCGCGCTCACTCTCTTAACACTGTTAAACATTTCCTTTTCCTTGCTGCAATTTACAATGAAGTGTGCCCCACGCACGTCTCAGCAAAGTTCCAGACATTATGGATTCATCACATATAAATTCTTTAAAAATATACTTCTGTCAAAAGACTTGATGACTACTATGTACACTACAAAAATAAATTTTCATATAAATAAATTATATGGCATACTTTTATCTTTGTAATTGAAATGACACAAACCCATTTCTGCCAAAGTAGGCAGACAAGGGGACCCAGTTTGAATATTTATTTCCTTTAAACTCCTTACACTAAAACCTACCATGAGTCCTTAATGTAAATGTTATATACTCTGAACTATTTAACATTAGTAAGCATTCTATACAAATAAAAATTCTGTTCAAAAGTAAAACATAGCTGTAATAGTGTTTCCAATAGAAATAAAATCCCTGCATTTTTTTGTTATAAACTGGCATGACAAATACTGTAGGAAAACATTCTTATGATACAAAATTATAAATATCAGCAAAGTTTTTTTAAAAAAATTAAAACATCCAAATGAACAAACAAGACAGACAAAATAAAAATTAAAAAAACAAATTCCGAACAGAGAAATTCTAGTTGCCCGCCGGCTGCGAGTTCTCCCTTTGCCAATGTGACGCTGGGAGAAAATGTTCTACACTGTGCAGAGAGCAAGGGGCAGGGCAGGTTCACACGCTCCATACGAGCTGAGCTCAGGAAAGGGTCAAGGGCACACCAAGGGCCAGAGAGAAGCAGACCTCAGAATTTTGCATCATTGTGTTCCTCAATGGGGGAAATAAGATTTCTGGTTAGAGGTGGGCATTGGGTAGACAGTGTGGCAAATGAAGAGGCACCATAACAGTAGCATTGGGGGCGGTCAGGGCCCCGGGTCTGTCACCACATTTTGTTGGTGAGTTTTAGGGTCTGAGGTCACTATCCTGCCAATCTCTACTGGGGGCCCCTGCTGTCTTTCTACTAAGATTTTCCCAGTAAAATAGGAGGAACTCATGGGAGCTGCCATGTGTACACTCTTAACAGTAGCTTAGGGTTCAGCTGTGTGGGAAGCGGACCCTTTCCGTTGACTTCCCAAGTGTCTGTAAACAAGGGGTCTGGTCCTGATTTGGAAAAGAAGGTGGGTACTGAGCAAGGGACAGAACTGATATAGAAGCAAATCTTTAAAAACGAAACCTGGTAGGGACATTTGCCGCCATATACATCCTTCGGTGTAATTAGCACCTTCCTGCTCTTTAGCCAATGTCCACTGAATCAATCCCAGTTGTGGAGCGAGGAGAGAGCCAAGGTTCCCCATTTCCTGAGGAAATGCGCACCCACAGCATTCATATGAGCAAATGGAGAGGGATCCTCCTGAAGCGCAAATCCTATGCGACTTTGACTCTGACTCAGCAGACTGGGTGTTCTCTGCTTATGTCTAAAGACCATGCAAACAGACCCAGAGAGCCCTGGACTAACTGTTCCATCTAGGAAGAGAAGGAGTTTAAAATGTCGGGAGTCAGAGCATCCCCTCTGGGTTTACTGTGGGCCTGGAATCCACAGAGTGGGTTTTTCTACCTGTCCCAGGGCCATGGTCTCCAAAAGATCGCCTGCCCGCTCTTAATGATTGGGTGTGTGTATGTGTCGGTCACGACTGGGGTACAGGGAAGGCTGAAGGCTTTTTTCCAAGGCACGGCATCCAACTCTTTCACATCACTGAAGGTGAATGGATGTTAGCTCTGTGCCCTGGGGCTCTGATGCCAACCACAACGAGCCACGTGAAGAACTTCTCTTCTCTGCAGCACAAGTTGGGATGTCTGGACAATGGCCAACAATGCTAAGGAATGCCACAGACTAGAAGCTTTCCCTGGGCCATTTCCAAAGGATAAGGCCAGATGTTTAGGGCCAGCCTTCCACCTGCACGATGCAATAAGGACACCGACTCTTCCAGCTTGACTGGGTCAGCCCACGCAGGGTTATGGACAGCGAAAAGAAGCAAAAAAAAAAGAAAAGAAAAAAAGGGGGGTGGGGGTGGGGAAATCACAGTACAGTACACTGGGAAGACACACACATGTTCATACACAGCCAAACAAAAGAACTGCATTTGTCTAAAGAAGCCACCAAGATTAGCGTGCTTTCTTCATATCTGCTCTTTAAACAAACAAACAAAAAACGAAACAAAAAAATTATCACGCATAGCGTGTTTGAGAAGTTAACAGTAACATTTCATACTACCACAGGGTTGTGATATGCAAATTTAAAATATTTTAAACAGAAACCTTTACAAAATAGTCCTATTACATAAGCAATATTTGCATAGAATTATACAGGTAAATTATACAATATTTTAAGCAGCAGCAACATATGCTGGAATTTAAGACTAAGTTAAGCTTGGTTGTGGCACAGAGATCAATGTACAAATGGGGAGGGGCCCCCCTGCAGCCTCCCCACTCTGGGACAGGAGCCAGAAACCCCTGCTCATACTCCTTTACACTGGTCCTTTCTATATTACACATGTGTACACCTCTTAAATATTTATAGAAATATTTAACAAAATAATACAATCGGTTACAGTAACAACGAACTGCTCTCCTGGCGCAGCACATCTTCCCCATCACTCCAAGCAGTTCTCTTCCAGCAGTTCTGGAGAGAGGTGGGTCGGGCCGGGGGACGGGAGGTGGGGTTTCCAATCTTTGGCCTCTTTGCTTCAGATTTTACTCACCCTTTAGAAGGGAGGAGGGGAGAAAAGAAAGTCAAAACAGGTAAAAAGGTGTATTGAGCCCAGATTTATAAAGCACAAAAACAGGCAAAACGTATTAAACTATGTGCATTTAAAAAATCAGGCGAGCCAGTCACCGGGGGGCCCTGGGCTGTTTCTTCACCTGGAGGCCGCCTACACCCGTGTTTGCTTTAATTTAAAGTGGTAGAAGGTAGGGGGTTTGGCTCTTTTGCTATGTGGTGCTGGGGGGAAGGAGCTGGCACTGAGAACTCATGCCCCGAGGAGGAGCACGTGGGATGCGCCCGGCCTTGGGGGCGTGGTTTAAGGCTGGGGTTAAGCGAGGACACAGCAGCCCGGGAATAGCCGAGAAGCCCGGAAGAGCCGTTCCCTCCTGCTCCCTCAGGGTCCCCTGGGTGCTCCCGCGCCCCCGGAGCCCGCACCTCAGTTGGAGCTGCTTCCCCGGGGCCTCTCCTCACACTCCACGTCCTGCAGCTCGATGACTTCCACCTTCGAATCCCTCCTCTCGCGCCGCACGTGGAAGGGCACGTGGGGGTCCTGGAACAGCGCGGGGTCCGGCTCGGGGTAGTCCTCGTAGCCCGGGCAGGGCCCCCCGCGGGGGCTGCGGCCCGGCCCGGGCGGGGGGTGCACGGCCACGGTGACGGACGCCGAGGCGGTCACGGTGGTGATGGGCTGGCAGTACCCCGGCGCGGGGTGCCGAGGGTTGTGACAGCGGGCGCCGCGGGGGCCCACGCGGTCCCTGTGGCTCGGGCCGGAATGCCCTTCAGTAGAAATTTCAAAAGCGTCCCTGCGCGGTCGGTAGGGGGGCGGCCGCAGCCCTTCTCGGGGGGGCTCCCTGCGGGGCTGCGGGCCCGGCCGTCCTGGAGGCGGGGGCCCTGAGTCCAGGGGGGGCGGCTGGCGCGGGGTGGAGGGGTGCTGGCGTCTCGACTCGGGGTGGACCACCTGCAGAGGGGGAAGGCAGATTAGAACAGGCAGGTGCTCACCGGGGCTGGGTGCCACCCCCCCCCCCCTTTCACCCTCCCCTCGGGCTCCGCTCAAGCCTGGCCACCCAAGGGGCAGCCCCCTCCCTTAACCAAGCTCGCAGTCAACCCCAGCCAAAGGCGGCCCTGGGCTGGGAGAGGCCCGCGCAGCCGATGGGGGACCTTCAACCCACAAAGCACAGGCTCTTTGAAGAACCTCCAGGAGGGAGGGGCAGCGCAGCGCTTTATTTGGATCCTGTTCCTAGACTCTCTCAAAACCCAGCCTGTGGGACGCGGGCGGCCGCCCTTCCTAACTGCAGGGCCGAGGTGGGCAAGCGTCCCAGCTGCAGACCTCCCACAACCTGCCACCCTACCCTCTCGGGTCTGGCCGGATCCTGCTGCTCCTGAAACCGCCCCCGAACAAAACCTCTGGTCCCAGCTCGCACAGATGCAGGGCACTGCAGGACCGCCTACACCCCTGCTGTCGAGAACGGCAGCCACCAGGCGCAGGTGGCTGTTTAAATTAAAGTCAGAGCTGCAGCTCCCCAGACACACGAGCCACGTTTTCAAGGGCTCGATGGCCTCAGCGGATGGCACAGAGGGCGAGCACTTCCGTCTTCGCACGAAGTTCTACCGGGCAGCGCCGCTCTGACTGTGAGGAATCTGGTTTCTGGATCCCCGTACAAAGCACGGAGCCACACAGTGGCCACATCAATCAAGAGGACCGTGACCAACTTCAAAGTCGTTCAGCTTGTACCTATTTTTAGGCTCCCGCTGAACAAAACCAGATTCACACTGCAGCTCAGCAGGCTTCGTCGCGGGGGGTAGGGGCAGGAAAATTTAGGTTATTTG
This sequence comes from Dasypus novemcinctus, assembly GCF_030445035.2. Classification (NCBI taxonomy): domain Eukaryota; kingdom Metazoa; phylum Chordata; class Mammalia; order Cingulata; family Dasypodidae; genus Dasypus; species Dasypus novemcinctus. The sequence continues at coordinate 19,698,166 of NC_080680.1, read as the reverse complement.
GTTGGCCCCTCTCTCTTTCATGGGAGGCTACTGGGGCCTCCGGCTGGAATACCCATTTCCTGGAAGGACAGCAGGAGGCCCCCAAGTGGTGCAATAGGGGCCCTGGAAGCTTTCTGGGGTTTTCCAAGCTGTGCTCCTGGCCCCGGCAGGGAACGTTCTGGGAGCACACGGGGTGGAGGAAGTTGCGAGACCTCCTGGAGCCTCTCTGGGATGGGGCTCCTGGGCTGGGCTGCCTCGCTGCTAAGAACTCAGGGGTGGTTCCCGGCTTCTCTGCTCTCTCCTGCCACCCGAATGCGAGCTGGGAGCCACGGAGGCTTCCGGTAAAGTCAACAATAATGATGAAAAGGATTGTGCGCCAAAGGCAATTAAAGGTAACAGCAATGACGGGGAAAAGTCACTTCTGCTGGTAATAAAAATACCACTACATTTAAAAGAAAGTATCACTCTAAAATGACACATGGTTTTAAGAGAAGGGAAAAAGGAAAAAAAAAAAAAAGCAGGGCATGCTTTAGCCCTGGCCCTTAAGCTCAAACTGTCCTTACAATTAGATACATGCAAAATCCCTTGAGGTACTGATTCTGGCCCTGCCCTTCTATGACTCTTTATTTCAAAATACTTTCAAACTTCCAAGACAGTTGTAAAAGTCTTAGGAAGCCTACCCAGATACCTAGATCCACCAACTTTTGACATTTTGCCCCGTTTGCCCTATCTACCTACCCATCCATCCATCCATCCTCCCCCTGCCCTTTTTGATACAAATTAGACTGAACTATACAAAGCTGCCAATAGTTGACTCTTCTTAAGTTATAAAAACATTAATTTTACATGGTTCAACTGGACCCAGGCCCTGTTTTTGCGAACCGTATATCCTACGTGTCTGTGAGTCACAGCTCAGAGCAGGGAGCCCCTGGATGCCCCGTGGCCCCCGCCTGTCCCCAGGGTCACTTACAGTAGAGCGGGCGAAGACAGGATTTTCCGTGGCCTCCACGATCACCTGGTGGGTGGGGCCCCCGGCGACTTGCTGAGCTTCGTAGTGCCGCAGCTCCTCGCTGAGGCCCGACACTGTCGTCTGAGAACTGTACTCGGAATCCGAGGAATCAGACCCGTTGTTTGTGTGACTGGGGGGCACAGCAAACCTGACAACGCTGGGGGGTGGCTCGGGGGACGGAGTGGGCAGCCGGTTCAGCCCGTTGGCCGGAGACACCTAGATAAGGGGATCACAAACTCTAAGTGTCAAATCACCCGTCTACCTGTTGGCCACATTCGAAGTTCAAAGCACTCTGGGGTCTCTGTCCCCCCCCAGGGGGCCCTGTCACTACTCTGTACACCTACCCCCCGTGTCATCTTGAGGACTGCCTTGCGGTGGGAGTGCAATCTCTGCCCTTTGCCAGTTTGAAGTTGAAAAGGCAGGGCCTGCATTTTTCACTCTTGTTCAAGCCCAAATATTTATCTTGACTGGAAGGTGCTTTAGTTACCTAAGTCTGAGAACTCAGGCTGCCCATCGGTTGGTTTAAAAAACAACATATAACCAAACCAGCAGTACATTCCCCAAAACTATTTTGGGGAAGGAAAAAAGTCATAGTTAATGAGATGTTTATTGAAAAAGTGGTCAGCAAAAGTGGATATATCTAAATATCTAAATTAAGAGTGACACCAGGAAAAATAACCTTCAGGTGGCCTGTGCATTGTCCATTACAGCCGGCGTAATTACTGACCTCGGGGTATGGTCCAAAGAAGGACAAAAGGACTGGAAGCAAAACCAATCCATTCAGAACACCCAGGATTGTTAAGATCGCCAGAACAGCAAAGAAATACCTTGAAGATAAAAGGGAAACGGGAACATTTACTATAACAAGAGTAAGTTCACGCAACGCACCCCCATATTTCAGCATGTCAAAACCAAAAAAAAATGAACAAAAACGGTATCACTGACAAGGCTGTTACAAAACCACAGTCCTAATTCAGCCTAAAATTTTCTTTTTTAACCTTAAAAGCACATTCCACACAACCCCGAGTGTTACTTCATGAAGGGAAGAGGAAAAAAATTAGTTTGTTAAATCTGTTGAAATCTCGTGGCATGTAATAATTTATGAACGTGTTACACAAACACAAAAATATGGAATGCAAATTGAATGGCTGAGCAGAATGAAAGCACAAATACAATGCTGAGGGGCCCTGTTCCTTCGGGGAAAACCCAGCAGAAGCAAACAAATGAAGTGAAGGGTGTAGAATTTAAACAATTTAGCCCAGGAGGAAAAGCAGCCCACTTCTGCAGGCAGCTAATCCACTGTGAAATGCGCCTGCCTCTCAGAGCAGAATCACTAATTAAGCTCCAGCGTATCAGGTAAGGCTTTTCCCTGGGCCTTCATTAATCACAACTTTCTGCCTAGAATTCTGTGAGTTCCAGTTTTACCAAATAGCTCCAATTGCAACCTTTTTCAGAACACAGGGACCAGCTTTCTGCAAAGAAAACGCTGCCCGTTCCGTGGGAGCTCGGGCATTGTGCTGGGTGAGGGCGCGCCACAATGGCCAGGCTGCTCCGCCGGCGCAGCTTTTGTTGAACAATTTAGCATCTCTGAATACTCTTGTTTTGCGTCAGCCAATTCAAACATAAAGGCCGCAGCACCATGGAAGAGGAGGAAAGTGCACAAGTGGGCCTGCTTTCCCACCATTGAGGGCTAAGGTCTGGGATCCTTCATGAATACCGAGGTAAACCTGTCAGCCAGGGACAGCCTCCCTGGCGGACACTCCACACAGCTGGAGAGAGCAGACTCGGTGCTGGGATCCTTTCCTGTAACTAATGATTTCTAGGGCAATTCTGAGCGAAGTGGGCTGGGGTGGGAGGTGGGGGGTGGGGAGAGGCTTTAGGATGTTCTGGAAAGACCCCGGGCAAGTTATCTCTCTGTTAATGGTCCTCTTGATCATAAAACGGAACAGGCACCCAACGTTGCCGTGTCTATACATGTTTTCGACATTAGATTAGAGGAGAGAGAAGCCCTATAAAAATACAAATACTTTGCAGCTATTGTAAACACTAGAAACTTCTGAGCTGCATTAGTAAAAACCAAGCAGCCAATGTCTTGCTCTAATGTAAACTGCTGGAACTTTAAGTTGAGGCATATATCAGCAGCAGGCATTAAGACATTTGCATCCCATCCATCTAACTGTAGCATAAACAGACCAATTAGATTTCTGACGGCTCAGTGTACACAATGTCTGCTCATTTATGCGACCTCAGTGAGGGCTTTATCAGGTTAATCCATCCAGTTCTAGAAAATGGGAAGCCCTTTTAAGTGCCTGAAATAGGAACCCTGATATCTCTGGGAGGGACGAACGGCCATGGGTTAGAACTGGAATTCTACCCTCCAGGTTCCCAGCCTGGTGGCTCCAATTCAGACTGAGCTTTCCTCTCTGTGGCTCATGTCGCATTCCCCATAAAGCTGAAGTAGATCTTCCGAGATCCCACAATTTTGAATTGCCTGTGAACGTGCCTATTCTTCATAGACTGTAAGCACCACCGGGCAAGCACCGTGCCTATGTCACTTGCACGTATGCAAAATGGTTCTCAAGGGGTGCTGGGGCGCCTGTGTTGAATGGAAAGTTCTTTACACCCTGAAGAAAGAGCACGTCTGTCCGAGTTTCCCAAAGAAATCAAGGAAGAGTCAAAGTCAAATTAAGAGCTTAAAACAACAACAAAAACCTTTACCTAATTTTTAGTCTATTTGGTATTGGCAACTAAGACTTCGCTAACTGGTTGCCTGGGTAGAACTGCAAGCTCTCCGCCCCACTCTGACCTACAGAATCTGGTCTGTAGTGACAAGAGGGCCTTGGGTGGATCCCAAGGCACCTTTGAGTTTGAGACATACTGGTCCGCACTATAACAGCCACTCCACCTTGTCATTTCCCTAAGCAAGGGGACTCTGGTCATCTCTCTAGGAAAGCCTCCATGAGGCTCATCTGCCCTAGAGGATAGGCCCTCCAGCAATGAGTTGATCCTTTTTCCCTAACAAAGAAACTTTGGCTACACTTTCCAGTTAAAACTCTGCCCCCTTTTTTTCCCATGAAAATAAGAGGACACACACATACAAAACCCAGGAAAAATGCTGCTTAAACGCTCTCTCCAGATTGAAGCATCTCAAACAATTCAGTCATTTCTCACATTTGGTTCTGCCCTATCACGATTCTGATTCTTGGCTCTCTTTTATTTATTGACAGGTTTTGGCCTTGCAGTGTCCTCTCCCAGATGGCACACTTCACAAAGCTACACAGGCTGTTTAAGAGTGGAAATGGTCTTTCCCTATGCTTCTCAAATTCTTTTCAAATGAAAGCTTGCTCTCCTGTGGTACTTCAGAGTCACAGTCTTAATTAAATTCTCCAGAAACTGTCTGCCTCTTTAGATCCAAAGAGGAACATCTAAACTAGGTTTTGTGTTTTCAAAATTTGTCACCAAAGTCACATGTTTAATGCTCCCTAAATCTCAAGGAGGAGTTGAATATGAAATCAGGGCATGTTAAGCTTCACTTCTTAAAAGAATGAAATCTAGGAAGCGGACTTGGCCCAGTGGTTAGGGCGTCCGTCTACCACATGGGAGGTCCGCGGTTCAAGCCCCGGGCCTCCTTGACCCGTGTGCAGCTGGCCCATGCGCAGTGCTGATGCGCGCAAGGAGTGCCCTGCCACGCAGGGGTGTCCCCCGCATAGGAGAGCCCCATGGGCAAGGAGTGCACACATAAGGAGAGCCGCCCAGCGCAAAGGAGGGAGCAGCCTGCCGAGGAATGGCGCCGCCCACACTTCCCGTGCTGCCGACGACAACAGAAGCGGACAAAGAAACAAGACGCAGCAAAAAGACACAGAAAACAGACAACCGGGGAGGGGAATTAAATAAATAAAAATAAATCCTTAAAAAAAAAAAAGAATGAAATCTAAGCAGTTTTCTTTTATATAATTTTGAAGGAGTTGAAATGAAAGTCAGACTCAGTCAATGAATGGTTGGGAACCATGGCCATCTTTTTCTATACATATTTCTAGCCTGGGACACCAATGACTGTGGTATCAGGTAATCCTTTAGTCTCAAGCGACGGAGTTGCCTTAGCTACTTGCCCCAAACCCTCCATCGTTTCTCCCCAAGACAGGCCATAGAAGGTTCTGGAAAAGACCCTGTTTTACACCTCTCAATATACCTCTGAGTTAATAAATTTAAGAAGAAACCAGAATCACAGTGAAAATACATTACAACCTACCAGATACAGCAGGAAATAAGCAACAAAGATCAATGAGCAAACAATAATGCTTTTTAAAAAAAAGTCTTAGGAGCAGGTATGGGTTCAATCCCCGGTACCTCCTAAAAACAGTCTTCTCTCACACTTACCTGACAATGAAATCAAATTCAGAACCTGCAAGCATCAGTACTCCCAGCAGAGTGGACACAGCGCCATCCAAGACGGGTGCAAACATGTGCTCCAGAGCTAACACCGCCCTGCGGTTCTTATCGCCAATGGCAGTGAGAAAGGCCTGTGGAACGGACGAGTCAGACGGTCAGATCCCTGGACTTTATATGGTCAAATGTTCAGCTTTATCTTAAATGGTCCCCCCCTCTAAGCCACTTTAATCTGCCCCTTCAAAACTTCTCAGATCTTACTGTTTGAGCTGCTGAAATGTTTAATCAGGGTAGTTCACTTAGAAAATTCGGGCTTAAATTAATATGATCTGCTTTTGATATGGGTAAGTCTTGAACAGAGAATTGTAGAAAGTATATTTATTTTAAATTAAAAAAACACACACACAAAACTATGCAAAAAGTAAGGAGAAATCTTCTTTTCACCATTAGTCACTTCTAAGATTTTTTCCCCCTCACATAATCTCACACCATTCACATGGGCAACCTCTAGGTGTGAAAACTACCTTATTTTGGCTCATTTTTGGATTGTCAAAGCCTTGCTTCTGAAGGTACTTAGCTTGGTGTTGTGTGAAATTGGATGCTAAATACTTATTTTCTCATGATTATGGAGAGGTGAGAATTTCTGTCATTGTGCTCCAGTTAATGTGTCTGTGGCATGTCTAAACACCATGAAGTTACCACACACACGGAAAACCCAGGACTGTCAACTGAAGTTAAGCCTGTTCTAAATATGGGGCGGGGAGGGTCCTTGCCTCCTTTGCATTCCTAAAGCTCGTTTACATAAAGAACCTGGTTGATACCCAAAGAGAAATTTGCAGAGTAAGTCCATGTGTGCCAGTCTGTAGTATGGGTTAGTTACTAGAGGATGCTGTGTAATCTTACAGTTGAACCCCACTGTAGAGCTGAGCCTGGCACAACTTTTCCCTCTGCTTGGAAGTTCAGGCTGCCTTGGAACATGCTGAGAGGAAGGTTCAGAGTCCTTGTGGGCTATAGCCCCAAGTATCTAGTATTTTACCTCAAAAATCAAGGGCTACAGCACATTGCAGGGTGCAATCCCATTCCTTGTCTATCCTGTGGAAGGACAGGAATAGTTACTCTCCTTAACAGATCAAGAAATAAAAGTATACAAAGTGTGTTACGAGTCTTCACGCTTCCCTCTGTAACAGGTACTTCTAAAACGGGCTCCACTTATACATATACTCTATCAGAATTGGGAAGGCATTAGGGTCAATTTAATTGCCATTTCCTCTTGGGATGCAAGCCCCTAGACAGCTTGGAATCGTGTTGCTTCTTGCCTTATTCAGAGCAAGAGGCCTTAAGGGTCATGTTGTGTTATCCTATTGCACAAAACTTACATGTTACTGAAACGTATCAAATTAACAGGAACCCATTGATGTCTTAAAGATGTCCATGGAAAAAGTCTTCTTCACTAACCTTATTCCATCGTTTTAAAAACCTTGTGAGAGCAAGAACTCCCTACTTGAAGTAGGATTTCCTATACGGGATAGCTTAAGAATGCTATCCGATACGTGTCCTCTATGTGGATGGTACGTCTGATGAAGACTTGGGTTAAGTTACTGAGCTGGAGTTACCATTTGCAAAGTAAAGGTGGCTCATAAGCGGACCATGAAACTCCTTAAATTCAAGGAATTAAATCCTGTACTAGCAGAAGCATTCCTTAGTTGTTTATTCAACACTGGTGTGGTTATTTATGTTCTTGCTACCTTATGAGAACATAGATGGGGGTGCCTTTACTGTTTAAAGATTGGAACAACTTTGTCTTAACTCACATGCAAATAATTTTTCCCTTTTTGTTTGAAATGGTATTAGAATTGTGTTTTTCAAAGTCTAGGTTGGTGAGCTCTTCTTTTTATAAAATATTCTCTCCCTCCTCCCTGCTCAATGGAGGAAAAGAACTTGAGCAGGCTCAAAATTTAGAGAACACTGTTTCTGTATCATTAACTTTTTAATACACATTGGGAAAAAATGGAATAACTTCCACAAAACAGGCATTCCTTCTAAAACACGGAAGTTTACAATCTCTAAGTTGCATAATAACAGCACTGAAAGGCTCTTTCGTGTACCTGTCAAAAGCCTCAAGAAGGTACAAGGCCTTTGTGTAGGCAGGCTTATGCCCTGCACTGAGTCCAAAGAAAATCAGTATTAGAGATTAAAAAAGCAAGACCAAAAGTAATTTGGCCCAAGCCCACTTTAGGACAACACTAGGTTTCCTAGCTAGGGCAATCCAACCATCAGTATTTATTTAGCCCATGAATAGTTACTGAATATCCACCCCAAGTACTTGGGCTGTAAGCATAATCGTAGATGGAACATAATTCCCACACTGCTCTAAGGCTTTTGAATATGGAAATACAGCTAAAGAATTAACAATATATTTTCAACTCCATGGATTCCCTCCCCTCCCCCAAAACATTTCTCTGATAAATGTATTTTAAAAATAAAGAAATAAATGTATACAATGGACTTCACTCTTAGATTAAAAGACTCCTGGAATTTAATTTCCCCCAGTCAAGTGTTCAAAAGACTGGGTACAGAAAGAGAAGGGAACATTTTCTTTTCTCATGAAAAAAATGCTAGTTCTTCTACTCTCTTGAATTTAGAGGCTGGGTGGTCAAAATAGCTGGGTGGGCTCAGATTGAACAGGTAGCTCTTTGTGGCTACACACCTGAGCCTTCAATCAGAGGCCTGAGGGTATTTTCTTGGCTGCCAGTTAGTTTCGTCCTCAATTATGCCATCCCCACCAACCCTGGGTGTGTGGTCTCATTTTATCCCTGCTTTATTACTGTTGTTTTAAAAATTTTATGTATGCGTGCCCACACATGCACATACACTCATACACAATCTAAATTACTTTTAGGAACAAAGTAGTCACAGCCTTCAAGACCTGTGATGATACTAATGACACATTCAACACCAAATAAACTCCTTTGGGGTCCTGGATGGCACTGTCTACTGCAGATAAGGCTTGGCTACTTTTATCGTCAATGCCCCTTTCCTTAGACCTCCAAAGACGGCAAGGAGTCCAGAGAAATTCAAGCTCCTTCTAGGAATCCAGAGCTCTGCGCCTTTCCACTATGATGCCTGTTAGCTACTGTGGTGGTCTGAAGCTGTATGTACCCTAGAAAAACCTATTCTTAAATCTAATCCATTGCTATAGGTGTAAACCCATCTTACATAAGCAGGACATTCTGATGAGGCTACTTCCACCTCAATCAGGATGGGTCATGATCCTCTTACTGGAGCTCTTTAAAAGAGGATGAAATTCAGAGAACGAGAGAGAAAGACATAGGAAGCAAGAAACAAAAACTCAGGAGCCCAAAAGAGAAGGGAGACCAGGAGATGCTGCCACTTGCCTTGCCACGGCAGCTGGTTTTTGAGAGGAAAGCACCATCTTGATGATGCTTTGGCTATTTTCCTGGTCTCAAAACTGTAAGCTAATAAATTACTATTGTTTAAAGCCAACCCATTGTGAGGTACTTGCTTTGAGCAGCTTAGGAAACTAAAACAGGTATGCTCCTTGATGTTGATGGACAGTAAAGCGCTCCCTGCTTGGAAAGTAAAAGAGCTAGAGGGAATGTTGTGTTTTCCTTGAGTTTTCGCTTAAAACGTCTCCCATACCAGAGCCACGTGAACGGTGAATTCCACTCCTATACCGACGGAAGCAATCAGGATGACCACAGGCACAGCACTCAGCTTGATTCCAATGAGGCCCATCATGCCAAAGAGCTCCACAGTCATCAGAGCCAGGACCATCACCTGGCAGGAGGACACAGAGGTTAGGAGTGGGAAACCAGAGGGGATGCTGCACAACCCTGTGGTCTCACTTGCAGACCCGGAGCAGAGAAATGCCAGGGACCCAGCTACAACGGAAGGCACTGACTTTCTACTTCTCCCCGCCGGGGGTGGAGACTTTAGGATAGCCACAATGTGAGGCTGTAGAAGGAGTCCACAAAGGCCAAAGAGAGTTTGCTAATACAAATTGTTTTAGCACTAGAAAGCAAGAAAAAAGTGAAAAAAAAAAACAAAAACAAAAACACACACACACACACAAAAACCCCACCAAAGCAACTGATGAGAAATGACACAGCAAAGAGTCACCACTAGCTACAGATTTAATCTGGTTTAAAACAAGGGAGATCCTTCTGCGTTGAAACTTTTTGAGATTTTGGTTGCCTCACCCTCCAACCTAAAGAAAGGTGATGGCAGGTGGCGAACAAAACTTATTTTAAGTAAAAGCAGTTTTGCTTTTGTTTGGAGAGCCCATGGCCATGTGAAGATGACCAGGGAGCAAGTTAAGCAGGGAGGGAGGGGACACCGTTGTGGTGTCATCAGTGGACTTGGGTCAGGTTACAGGGGTGGGGGGGGGGCGGCCTTCACTTTGAAGAAAGGTGGAGACAGGGGTGGACAAAGCCAAAAGTAAAGTCCAAGGAAAAGCTTTTATTTGCCTTTCATCTTCCTTGTAAAAATTTGTAGGGAGATGGAAAGAAAGTCTGTGAGGTAGACTTTGGAGTTTCATGGGCCGAAAGGGATAAAATACAAATAAAACAATGAACTTTATATGGATGGAAGGGAAGGAGAAAAGCATCTTTCTTTTACGGGAGGTGGTGGGGTGGAGGGCAGGGGTGGTGGCAGGGGAAGAAAAAGTACAATAAAAAGTTCCTTTTGCTTTCTTTTAATAAGCTAATGAAAGATGAACAACACCGACTGCTTAAGTACCATGCAAACTCCTGCAGACTAAACATTTACCTTTTAACATACCTGCTGCCCCGACCTACGGGGCAGAAACAAGACCTGGTCTATGTTTTCATAATTTTGGCATTTTGAAGGCTACACCACAGTTCAGGGAACTTAAACACTGCTATGATTTTATTAGACGCTACATGAAACTGACTTCAAACGTAGTTTGGAAAAAGGACGCAAAAATTTAGGTCGGAAATATCCGTGTATCATTTTCTCCTAAGAGTTACAACACACACAAAATCACTTCTAAAACGATTTTCTCCGTAGACGCCTGCCCTGACTTCTTTAATTATCCCTCCATATTAAATGTGAAAGAAACTTCTACATCTCAGGTCTGGGATAAAATTCCAAAAGGACACGGTTTTGATGGGAAAAAAATTGGTTACATTCGAGTGTTTTCTAACCCTCAGAGTCTTCATGGAAAACATCCTTAAAAGCTCTCCCAACTTTCTCTCCAAATCTTAAGGCTGCAGCGGGGAGGGGGGAGGTGGGAGGGGCGGCAAAATTAAGGCCATTAAAGACTCTCTACCTTAACCGTGCACCTCCGCACCTCCAGCAGAATAAATATATTTTGGGTGATGCAATCTACACCCTTCTCCCGAGGCCCAGACATAAACACAACCTGCCGGCTGCAGAAAGAGCTATGCCGAAAGGAATGCGCCCACCACAAAGACCCTCAGAATCAACTCACGATGATGCCGGCCGTCCAGGGGTTCAGGAGGAAGACGGCGCACACGAGGAACGTGCAGGTCAGCACCACGCTGATGGACAGCAGGAGCCAGTGGCGCAGGCCGATGTACTGCTCCCAGAAGAGGAAGGGGTAGCCGTTGGGGTAGCTGGCGATGCCCAGGCCGGTGTAGTTGTTGCAGATGGTCCTTACTTTCTCGATCGCTTCCACAAAGTCCGCTGTGTCTCGTAAGCCGTTGAGGTAGAAAGGGAACTGGGCGTACTCGATGGGCTCTGCCGCGGGGACTGGAGAGAGAGGGCGGCGGGGGCCGCACGTGAGGGGACCCTTGCCATCCTCGGAAAGGCACGCGGACAGTGTCCAGGTAGGAAAGAGGGGCGACATGTTCCCGTGGCTACTCAGACCCTCTGTGTCCGTTTTAAAAAAACCATTCCCCAGGTTCGCCATCGTTGCAATGAAAGAGGAAGGCCTTTTAATTCTTTGAATTTCATCATTGCAAGGAAGGAGAATGAAAGGAAGGTTCACTGAGATGTTTACCTCTGGAAAGGACACAGAACACTAATGACGGTCTTGGGGTTTTACAATTTTAATATTTGGTTTGAAAAAAAAATGCATCCGACCATCTGCCTTTGGTTGCGGGGAGGGGCGGAAGTGGAGGCTGAGATCTGCATATTCTTCAACCTCTGATTTTAAACCCTAGAGGCCATCCGGCTTTGTTACGGGTCTAAACGACTTAAAAATTAACCTGCAGGAACATTTTTTTGTTTGACTGGCACAAGTGAAAATATCACGTTCAAACGTTTCACTCAATCACTTGTGAGAACAACGTAACTGGAAAGCCAGGCTTTACTGAGGAAATGCCGAACTTACGTGTCCTTTTAGTGATCTAACAAAGTTAAACCTCCCATGCTTCTTTTTTAATGCAATGCTAAGTCTTCAGCAACAGGGGAAGAAATCCTTACACAACAAGCATTTAGTTACTGCCGTGTGTGTTCCAGACCCTTTGGGGTCATTCAGTTGACTTGCTAAACATGATTTGCCCTATTATAATCTCAACTATAAATTTTCATTAAGACAAGCCTTGGCTGCTTGCCACCGGGCTCTGGGGTTTTAGATAGAGTGAAGCACAACTCACTTGCTTTCCAACCGTGTTTACAAAGGGACCCGTCTCCTTTCTCAGGTCTCCCCTCGGCCCAGCACCCCGAGTGTAGTGTGAGCTCCTAATAGCACTAGCATAAATGCAAATGGGATGCACACAGAATCACCTTTCCAACCCTGGGCGGAGAGGTGAAAGGAAGGGGACACTACTGTATACAGACTTTTCTGCTGTGTTTGAAACAGCTTTGACAGAGTACAGGTGCTTGGTGGCTTACGGGACTGACCCAACTTGCCAAAAATCTCTTCAACACCAAAGCTGACAAAGTTAAGATAAACACCTAATCCCCAGCGATAAAACCCTGTGATGGTAAAATAACACTCAGCCTGGGGGCTTCCCCGGCTTGCTCATGGAACAGCTGGCACAAAAGAGCAAACGCCTGATGATGAACGTCTGCGAGGGAACGCTACACGCGGAGATTAGGGACTCCAATTTCTCAAAGTGATAGAGCACGGGGTTGTATTCCATTACGCATCCCCGTCTCCCAGAGTTTTAAACGGAAAAAGAAATATATTGTTCTGTTTACACTTTTGAACCCTGGGTAGTGTCAACGGACGTGGGCCATTCCTGAGCTCTGAACACCAGACCCAGGCACTCGCCGACACTTCAAGACCCTCGGATGGAGCGCTACCTACTTCTCAGCCTCGTCTCTGGCATGTAGTCAGCTTTGTCGTGGACCCACTCGGGCCGGTGGGGCCGGATGTTGGCCTGGGAGGCGGCGTAGGCCACGGGGTCGTTGCTGACCCAGGCGGTCAGGTAGATGTAGAACGCGCTGGGATTGATGATCCCATCTGCATCCACCAGACGCTGCTTCGTCAACTGCGAAACAGGAGGAACAGAGGCCTTTCAGAGCAGGGCTGGGGGGGAAACGGACTTGCCGCGAGAGAAGAGAAGCAGCGCAATGCACTGGCTTTGATGGCAGAAACTAGAACACCCGCTGCTTGGAAGTGTAGAAAATCCAATCAGAACACCTTTGATTTCCTGCACAAAATGCGCTTCTCAGGGGGACACAATGATCGGTGTGCTTACAACCCATGCGCACGTCTGCAGATGGCCCAGGAATGGGCTGAACCAATTAAATCTGAAGGCCAAACAACTGTCTGCAGCCAAGGCGGAGAATGAACAATCTGGAGAAACATATTTATAGGAGGGGAAGGGGGGAGGGAAGGAAAAAAAAAAAACCCTGGCAAGAATCCCCATACATGTCTGTGTGCAGTTAACCTCTGTTGTTAACACTGAAGGAAATGCCACCCAGTAAATGGAGGAGAGCTATAAAAATAAAACAACATCTGTATAAATTTTGCTAACACTTGCCTCCTATGACCTGTGTATTCAAGAAATGCCCATCGCCAGAAAGTGGAAGAGACCGGGGCACGGCTGTGGCTGTTTGGGTAACCTGTTTCTGAGAAAATTCTGGTCATTTTTACTATGCTGAGTCCCACACACATGACCCAATACACTCCCTCCGAAGTACAACTTATGTACTTTGCATAGATGAAAAACACTCTGAGGTGCGTGTGTGTATATATATATATATAAATATACATTTTATTTTTTCCCCTGCTTATTTTAGATTCAGGCCTGGCTCCAAAGCTTTTGGCCTTTTCTAAGAATATTTTAAAACAACAGTGACAGCAGTTAATAGGGAAAGAGAGATGGAAGGAAGACAGAGGAGGGGAGTGAGAGAACGACCCTTCAGGGCTCTGGATCCAATTAATTCCCAGGGTATGTCATGGCTGTGTCTTTAATCTTTGGAACTACGTACTAGAGCTCACAGCCTCCATGGACGCTTTCTTCCCTCCCAGGCAGAGCAAAGTGACGCTGGAGGCCTCGCCCAACGGCCTGTGTCTCGGGCAGTACCTGGTTCCTAAGACCTCAGCCAGCTCCCTGGCCCTGTGAGCCCGGACAGTGCACTGCACGGTGCTGGAAAGCATGCCGTCTCCGCTCCATGCGAGCGCTGAACAATGTACTTTGTAAATGCGTCACCTTTAATGCCAACAATAAGGGGGAGACAATAAACAGAGCTGCTGGGAAGATCCCTGGCAAGACTGTTTGCTGCCCAGAGGCGAAGCAAGTAAGCTACGGAGAGCAGAGGACTCAGGGTCCAGGGAAGCCTGTGGCAGGACTGAACTCCCTGGAGATCCGGGGTCCAAACACACTCGCGAACATGCCTGAGGAATCAAAAGGGATGTGCCACTACCCGAAGTTGAGAAGATGCAAATGCACTCGGAGAATAGGATTACCAAAGAGAAACGACTCTGATTACTGATTGGAGGGGTGGGGGCTAAAATGACTAGTCCACTCAGATTCCAAAGATGGGCAATTTCTTTTGTTCCACTGGTGAGAGAGAAACTTGTCTCCACCCCTCGTCTACTCCTTGGGCCACAGCGACACAAAGGAGGCAAATGCAAACAGCGATGACTGCTCCTACCCAAGCAGGAAACCCTCCAATCTCCTAACCCATCCGTCCACCCAAGGTCTGCTTGTTCAAAATTCTGCTGTCCAGTGAATCCCTCTTTCCAAGTTTGATTACAAGCCAGATCAACTGGAGATGTACTAGAATTCTGAAGGGAACAGTATGGGCGGCAGGTCAAACATCCGAAAGAGCTTTCGTTGTCCTGACCGCATGATATGCTGACATCACTCTGGAGCAGGGGAACACACATCTTCACAGAGGAGGGTGAGCTGGGGCATGCAATTAGCTGGCTGGCTGAGGCGAATTAGAGCCCGCTCAAGGTTCTTTCTACCAGCCCCTACTGCCTCAGTTGTCCAGAGCACAGGTAGGGACTGCAGGTCATCAGCCAGAGATGTTTCACCATGGTGACCGCCCCAAAGCTCTGCTCCAAGGCACCCTTGGAAAACCCATCTGGTAGAGCAGTCAGAGTACCTGGCTGATGTCGATGGGTTTATCATGGCTGCCGGTTTGTACCAGGAGTTTGTAGGCCAGGACCCCGTCGTCTGATCCATTTTTGTAATTGTTTGGCATGATTTTCCCAGTTTCCCAGTCACTGTCGAATGCATCCTGAAGTCCTAGAAACGGCAAATGTGTGCAATACATTAAAACTCTTAACCGGAAAAAATTCTGGACCTAATGAGGTGAGCCAAGGACAGCAAGCAGGACACGAGATTATTTGACTCAGCCAAAACACTCTGCATTCTACTTCCACTTTGAGTTTGATGCTATTCGAGTTTTTATGCATGAGCTGCAGGTTGCTAATGATCACGGCTTACAAGTGGGCAAGTATACTTTAAAAAAAAAGAACAACTCCCTCACACCATATTCACTAACTCGGTTCATGCCACTGTCGGGTGCTAAGCTCTGGGTTCTTTATACAACCAGAATTCCACTTGGATGGGGAAAAACACATTCAAACCTCCAACTTCAAACAGCAACTCAGCTGCTTCTCGAGCCCAGGGTGAGTGAACACGATTCTGTCAATTTGTTCCATCTGTTCGACTTGTGGAGCTAATACAAGCTGTGGGATCCGCTGCCAGGTTGTGTAAAGATCACAGCCAACACCTATTCACTCTTGACTGCTCTCTTCCTCTCTGCCACCCTTCCGTAAAGAGGGGGAGCGGAGGCAAGGTTAGGGAGGATATTCTCTGCATGCGTGTGTGCGTGCGCGCGTGTGTGTGCAGGGAAATACCTCACAGGATAAATTTGGATCAGATTGAGAACAGGAAGCCACAGGCCAATACAAGGAGGCTCTGTGAGAACAGATGACAAACCGCAAACCCAGGGAGGGGAAGCGAAAGAGCTCTCGGGGGCCGGGGGGATGGGCAAGCCCACCAGCCCACCACACACAGCTGCGCTTTGCCCCTGTAATCAAAACCATCATTACAGTCTGAGGGTTTGGCTACAGCTGTAAAGAGATAAGCGTGTTGGAAGAGAAAACATGGCCTCGGTGACCTGGCCTTAGGGTCTGGGCGAGGCTGGCTCTCCCCGGCAGCCCCCGCCCCCTGCCTCTTCCCCGGCCACCTCCCAAGGAGAACTCCCAAGTCCCAGGAGCTCAGGAAACCACCTTTTGAACAATGCTGTACATGGATGGGTTAGACATGGCCGGTAAGAAGGGAGAAGAGTTTATTTCACTTCAGGGCATTCTTTGGGTGACTTAAAAGACTCCCATAAAATCTGGTTAGGTTGGTGTGCTCGGATCAGTTAGATCTTGGGGTTGGGGGAGAGCAGAACGCCGGCCTCTTTCATTCTCACGCTCTCTTTAAAAACAAAACCTTCCTTCCCACACTGCCATGGCCTTTGGTTTTATAGGAACAATTTGGGGATGAAGAGCACGGGCTCGGGTGCTGAAAGAGGGCCCTGTTCCTGGAGGAGGGGCACGGTGGGAAGAGACCACCAAGGAGGGGGAGCGCCCGGCTTTAGGACAGACTGTTTTTCATCGTGAGGCATGCACACAAGCCGCGGTGACCAGATGCTATTTTATTACTTAAAGCCTCTTTTTTTTTTTCCCCTTTTTGAAAAAAAAAAATAAACAGGAGAGGAAAAACACCCCTCCTTTTCACCCTTCCCCCAAAAGGAGGCCCCCGTCTCTTTTCCTCAACATAATAGAAGTTTCAGCACTTCATAACTTGTTATAAGTATTTTAACCCTTCCCCGTTTAACCTGGAAATCATAAAGAACAACTCGTAATCAGTGAGCACTGGGCTGTTCTGAGCATTTGGTATGACCTACTCTTCATTAAATTCTTTGCAGCAAGCTTGTTAGACAGCCTGATTATTACTGCTCCCACGTCACAGACAAGGAAACCGAGGCTTTGAAGGTTTAAGTAACTTGCTGTAAGTCACCCAGCAGGTAAGTGTTGGAACTAAGCCTTGAGCCCAGGCAGCCTGATTCCAGAGGCTGCTTGGACCACTCATTGCTCTGTACTGTCCAGAACCTGCTGTGGTGCCCAAGAAATATTTCACAGACTTTACCGATAAATTGAGCCTTTCATAATTAGTATAATATTTTCTGGCTAATTACCAAAAAAAATCTCAAGTAATGATGGGCCGGCCTAAGCGTATGCATGATCTACAATGCTGACACGAAAGATAGTCATTGTCCCTTACCCAACTCTAACAGTTTATATATATATATCCAGCACATATTTTAAAGCAAAAACTTGATTTTCCCTAGAACCTTTCATATTATAATTAATATAAACTAATAATTATTTTCTAGGGAAATATTTTGAGCCAAAGATAATTAACTATCCCAAGTGCAAAATTTTCCTCAGACATGATACCCTAAAAATAGTCAATCTCAATTTTATTTGCATAATTCAGAGTGAAATATAAATGACCGGCATTTGTACACGATGCACAGCATGGTTTCATCTCTAACATCATATTTGCATGTGCGTTTAAAGATGACACATGGGATAATTCCTGTATTCTCATTGTATATTTCTAGGAATAGGAAAAAAGGAAAAAAGAAAAAAAAGAGAACAAACTACTGGAATGTTGGTGAAGACCTATGGGATGACATGGTTTTTAATGACAATTCCATTAAAAACTTGAGAGATGAATAGATATAGCTCAATGTTTGAGCACCTGCCTTCTGGATACTAGGTCCTGGGTTCAAGCTCTAGGACCTCCTAAAGCAACAACCACAAAAAACCCTATGAGAGTCCCATCAATTAAAAACCACACAAATGTTCTGCCGGAAAGCTGATTGAAGGATAATTGCTTCCTTGGAAGAAATGTTCAAAGACCAAATCAACCACTCAATTGGCCTGAAAGATGTCTAGGCTGCAAGAGGCCCCAGTGTTTGGCCATTCTTTGTACAGTGCTTCCCTGGACGGATTAAGACTTGGACGCGGTGTTCCATGGCTGGCTGCCACCCTGACTTGGTAGCATGAATGGATCTAAAATTTGGTCTAGGTGGGTGCAGTCCATTTAACAATCAAAGCACAACTCAAATGCACCTTTTAAAAAGATTCTCAGGTCCAACTGCTTTAAAGGGATGAAAGCACAGAGAGAATTTATAATCCCGTGAAAGCAGACTGACCCTCTGCAGTGCCTAGAGTTAGACAATCCCTCTTTGCCCCCTTCCCCAGCTCCAACTAATATGCTTGGAGTGTCCAAAAGAATAACTGAAGACACTGAAATCAATTCTGCAGTGACCCTCCTCTGCTCAGATTCTGGCAGGGCAGAGCTTGTCATCTATGGCAAGTTATCTCATGTCTCTAGTCAATGGGGAGGAGATATAAAAAGCAGGGAGTCTCTCCACTGTCTGGTCCTCTTTTGACTCAATATGTGAAAAGAACAACTTTCCAAACTACTGCTCAAAAATAAAACTTGAAACAAATTCAAGTTCATCTCATGAGCATGTTAGAAAAACAATTATTAAAGTTGTATTGTTCTCTTTACCTTCTTCCAAAATAAAACTTGAATCTAGTGTACATGTATATGGACAAAATTCTAGTACACAAGTGAAGGCTAGAAATTGTCCTGAACAATTTTCACTTAAATTCAGATGTTTACCATTTCATGGAAAACCCATAAGGGAATCAGTGGTTTAATCTTTACATACAAGTGTATTGATAAAAACCAAAAAAAAAAAAAGGCACTTAAATCTGTGTTTAAACAAGCCTAATTAAGTGGGAAATTAAGACAACCATTTGAACAACTTAGGCCAACAAATTTAGGGGAACATAATTATTTGGGTATTTTCTTAAAAGCGTTTTTGCTTGAATTGTCTGGATAATTATCTTGATTCTCCATGTCACTTTGCATATATCAACACAGAATAAATGAACAGATGTCCTCGAAATCACTGAATACATTCATAGTCAGTTCATGGGGCAAATTTAAGCTATTTTTTTTCCTCCAGTTGACTAATATTTCCTAAAAATGTTTCTAAGGGCAAGGGGAAAAGCCAAGAAAGGCATTTACAGTAGAATTTAATTATTTATGAAATAATGTGAAATGCGATTATTTATGGGTTTACTTTGTATGCCAAATTAAATGTTGGTCAAATATGAAACTTTAAATTATATCCACTGGTCCAAATTCTACTGGTGTGGTAAGCTATAATTTGGCAGTTGAGTCAGTCTAGAAATTCCATCAACAATTTGGTTTCACATGGTCACAAAAGTAGTCACCATCTAAAAGGAAACAGCACACTACAAGCATCCGGTTCAACATCTTATAATAAACCTTCTCATTTCCCAGTGTGTACTCATAAATTCTTACAGAAGGGCCTGAGTCACTCGTTTGAATTGTTTTGCATCGTTTTACAGGTAAAAGCCAGATTTTTTTGAGGGAGGACTGCTGCAGAAACAGAGCACCTAAGAATCTTAAGCAATACTTAGACGCCAGTGAAACGTGTTAGCATTCTGTGATCATCTAACACTTTAATAAAGGGAACAAAGGCAACATGTAGAAGCTGAACACAAAAGAACAAGAGATGACTCGAGAAAGAGACAAAAGAACCTTACCTTGGAGCCAGTCTCTGAAGTAGTGCAGCCACATTTTGGGAAGCTGTTTATTTTCTTCCAACATGACATACTTAACATTACTGAAACTCTTGTGAAGGTCGTAAAGTAAGTGCTGGATATTTGGGTAGTCTGCTTTCTGGGTGACTATGTACATGTTGTAGAAAGAAAAGTATTTGAACTGCGCGGCGATAAAGTCGTATTCTCTGGTTTCCCGGGGCACGATGTCGGTAAGGTCCAGCCCGTCTCTCACTCGGGTGGTCCCGTAAAGGCTGACCCCTAGCAAGCCCAGGAACAGGAAGACCACCACTACCTGCCACGGAATAAGAGGCACCAGATCAGACCCTGGAAAATAATCGGCTCTTCCTTGACAGAGAGAATCCATTTTGTTTATAACTCACTTGCAGCAAGCACCATGCCAGCCCTGATTTAGAACGAAGGGGACATTCTCCCAGAGGGAAAATGGTAAAATCATAGGAACTGCATTTGAAAACAACCTCGGGAATAAAAATGTTTACAATATAAGGGGTTGCTCTAAATCCACAGGGGCAACTGCTACATAGAGATTCACTCCCGTAGAAGATGAGCTCATGCGAACGGTACCCGAGCTCTAAGTGGACTGGCTCTTTGGGAGACCTGAAATACATCTAACCTTAATGATTGAAAAATTTTTCATGCAAAAAGAAAAACAGAAGCAATTCTGCCAACTTCATAGAAACCCACTGTGGCATTTTTTAAAGAAAGGCACCGTTGTCTGCGTTGGTAGATTACCTTGGCTCTGGGTTTCAAGAGGAAAGGAGCATAGTGCTTCTCGGCAAAAGACGAAAGCGTCCACTTGGTGCAGGGAGGCTCGAGGCAGTGGAGGCTGGAGTCAGAGAACTGGGAGAGCAGGTCCCTCGTGGAGCTGGTGCTCTCGGGGCTCTGGCAGCTGAGGGTGTCCTGGGCCACGGCGACGGGCTGCACCGAGATCTCGGAGCGCGGCTCGGCCGTGGTGTAGTAGACGTGCGTGTGGGGGTCGTACTCTGTGCGCAGCTGGACCGTGGACTGCATGGTGATCTGCGTCTCGTGGGCAAAGCCGTGGCTGCTGTACGGCGGCGGGGGGCTGTAGCGGGTGCTGTCGTGCGTCTCCGTGTATGCCTGGGGCTCCACCTGGATCACTCTGTTGACACAAGGGCTGCAAGACGGCAGGAAAGACAGGCTGTAGCGTTATCCCCGAACAGGAAAATGGTGCTTTTCTTTTATCCGCAGTAACCAAGGGGGTCCTCTGACATGCCTCTGATTTGAGAGAAACCTTCTATCACTGAACTCCACAAACATCACCTGGTTTATGTGGACATACACATTAAGTCCAAGGAGACCAAAAAGGGGGGGTAATGTTGAATTTGGCAGATGAAAGCAAATTACATGGTGATGAACGCCTCCAAGCAGAATTCCTAAAAAACAAAAAGCCTAAAGGACTATGTTTTTCCTAGATGGGTGGTTTTCAACCTTTGTCCTGCCCTAATCCAGAGAGATGTGGCACTCGACATACAATACTGACTCTGGTGGAAAAAATTATCCTGTGCATCAAGACCTCAAGGGGTATGAGAACGGCCAGTTGCGAGAGGGGAGAACTCTTCCCCAGGGAAGCAACTTCCATCCAATCTCTCCCCTAACCCCTGCGCACTAGTCCAAACTGCATTTCCGTTGAAGTCCAGAGACTGAATGAGTTCCCTAAACAGTACCACTCTTCACCAAACAGGAGCCAGAGCAGCCTGAAAACGTACCTTGTAAAACAGCAGAAAATATCCAATCTCCTGTCCTCACGTCGATATAAATCCATGCTGAGAATTGCAGGGAAAATGAGCAGAACCATGGCAAAATTGAACACCACCACTATAGCCGCCTAGGAACAAGAAAAAAGAAACCAGGGGTCATGAATACAATTCCTCTCTGATCAGAGAAGTGCTTGGGAAGTAAGATGTTCCTACCACCTTTCTTTCATTTCCCTACTGAAATTTTTAAAACTGAAGTAGATGTTGGTGTTTCTCATCATTTTTCTACTAATCCATTATTAGAACACCATTTGACCAGAGTAAGCCTCCATTATTCCCATCCTTTCCAACTGGAATCATTCAACGAACCCAGAAGTTGTACAGGAACTAAACTACTAACCTTCTGCTAGTAACCTAACCAGACCAGATCTGCAAAGGCAGAACAAAGAATATACTTGAGATGGTTTAATTTAAAAAGTTAAGAGAAACGGTTCCCTTTCAGAACATTTCTAAGAGTGCACGCAGCCCTGACTTGACACTTAGAAAATTTGTACATAAAATGGATTGAGTCTATCAAAATGTCACATTTAAAACCTGAAATAAAATTTCAAGCATGTCCCCTGAGGTTTTTAATAGGCACATTCCAAATAGCCTCTGGAGTAGCCTGGGGTGTGTACGAGCAGTTACAGAAAAGGTCAAGGAGAGTTAAGCAGGAAAGAAATTCCTGCCTGTGATTATAGTATGCAGAATAAATAAGTACAGATTCAAAAGTCACTCCATAACCTAGAATAAACATGGGGCTAGATTGGCTAGTGCTTTGGCAGATCTCCTGCTGACCCAGTAAAAATTACAAAATTGGGCTGTTAATAGGGGAAAGTCAACAGAGGACAGTTGAAGGGGCTCTCCCATTCAGAAAGGCATGGAAAGAAAAGACACAATAGAGAAATGGAACTGGATGGAATGTTAAGTAAACAAGAGAGAACCAGAAGCTGATTTGAAAATTTAAAACTCTTAGGAGGTTTTTCAAAGGACTGCTTAGTTCTAAAACTCTCTCAACAGCATAAATGTTTCAGGGTGAGAAAAGAAAACCTGCGTACACGTGATACCTGACAAGATCAAGAGGGAACTTCACAAAGGGCTTTTTGATAGTAACTTTGAATTTATGTTTTAGATAAAATAGTAAGCCCAGTTCTGGGGAGCTGCTTTTCAATAATTAATTACTGGTGAAGTCCATAAAACCATGAAATACCCGAGGTCTCTATCTCAAAAATCACCTAGTCCTTCTCTTCTACTTTCCTTTTTTTTTTAATTGTATTTTTAAAAGATACATAGATGACAAAAAATGTTACATTAAAAAATATAACAGGCTCCCAAATACCCCGCTCCCTACCCCACCCCAACTCCTCCCACATCAAAACCTCTTCTCTTCTTAATCTACAATTTTTCATCCATTTAAATACATGAAACCTGGCCATTTACCATGTAACCTGTGTAAGGTACTTCAAAGACCTAAATGATTAAGCCTATATTAATAAGCAAACCACTATTCTGACAAGAAGATTTACCTGTGAGATAAATATTTGAAAAAGACAATTCCAGGCACCATACTGGAAGTTGGAGACACAAAGGTGAGTAAGACAAAATTCTACCCTTAAGGGCCAACACAGACCGTAAACAAATTACAATTCAGGTTGATCCATGTAATAATAAAAGCATGTACAAGGTTTAAGAGCAGCTCAGCGAGTGGATGTGGCTCAAGCAGTTGAGCACCAGTCTCCCACATGGGAGGTCTGGGTTTGGTTCCCAGTGCCTCCCAAAAACACAAAAACAAACAACTAGCAAAAAACAAATGAAAAAAACACAAAAAAACAAAACAAACTCAGGGAAGTCAATGTGGTTCAGTGGTTGAGTGCCCACTGCCCACACGGGAGGTCCCAGGTTTGGTTCCCGGTGCCTCCTAAAGAAAAAAAAAATAGACAATGAGCAAAAAGCAACAAGCAAAAACAACAAGCAGACGACTAGTGGAAACAACAAGCAAACAGATGAGGGAGCTATTGGGGGGGGCAACTCAGAAGAAGGATGGAGAGAAGGTGTATGGCGATGAGGGGTATGGAGGTAGGGCGGGTGGTCGAGGAAGGTTTCTGGGGAGATGTCTCAGCAAGGTTTAGAAGACTGAAAAGGAGCCTGGCAAGAACAGGGCAAGGAAGGCTGGTCCACACGGGGGAACGGGATATGCATTGTTGGAGAAGACATGTGGCACAAGTAATGCGGTGCTGCCGGGATTTAACATTCTCTTGGTGGAAGAGAAAAGAGAGAGGAGGAGCCGCGAGATCAGGTAGTCAATATGTGATTCATTCAATTCACATGTCAACTAGGAGGTCATGTTACTCCATTATTGCCATGGATACTGCTCATCGAGACCACCGAAGTCCCAAGCCAAGTCCCCTGCCTGAGGTTACCCAGAAATGGAACCCAAACCGAGGCTTGACACTGAAGCCCTCGGCCCAATTAATGAACCAGGCATTCTTGCTTGAACTGGTCACTTACTGATGTGACATATATATGCACCGTGTCCGAACTCTTGACTATAACAGAGAGCCCCAGGGAAGAACAGGCCTGATTCTAAAGGGAATTGTCTGGCAAATTTATTTACTTTTAGGAGGTACCAGGGAATGAACCTGAGACCCTGTACATGGGAAACAGGCACTCAACCACTGAGTTACACCTGCTCCTACCCAAGGAAAATTTAATCCTGGGGTGGAATCTTTTCAGCCTTTCCTGTGCCAGTCATTTTGAACGTTCAGGAGTGGAATGTAGAGGAGAAACTCTGGATACCTCGCTTTGGACAAGAGAAGTACACAGTGATGAGGGCAGAGGTGACGGGCAACCGGAAGTCACGCATGGAAGCACACGCGGCCAAGGCGGTCTGGCCAGAAAGGGCTGGGGAACTTGGTTGATATCGGGCCTCCAAAACCAGAGAAGTCTGCCAGGAAGCTTGCTCTGTCTCAAGTGGTGGAAAAGAGGGAATGAGGAAGAACCCCAAAGCAGTGTCCCAGCTAAGTTTACTCTCAAGTGGCATCTACTTTCTATCTGAAAAGATGCCACTTTCTGAAAAGAAAATAACAGTACTCCAATATCGCCTAAAGATAATAAAAAACGAACAGCACGGATTTCCAATAAGGGAGAAGGGTCAAAGTTTGAGCGAAAGAGAGTCTGAGAAATTGTGAGTAAACCTAAAAAGATGACGGGAGGATCTTGCACTGTGAATCAATTCTAATAACTGGACTCAAAGGAAATGTCCCAGTCCCCCAGAACATCTATGTTGGCCCTGCTGAGCCACTTCCAGAACACAGAGCTGGACCTGCTTAGAGGGGGTTCTGCACTAAGAGTTTTCATTGAAGGACAAATGCCATTCAATGACCAGCAGGGCCCTAGGGCCATTGCTTTCTGGTGTAGAGGTGAGATTTGGACAGATGGACAGAGACTGACAAGGAGGTCTAATAAGAGTTTCTTTGGAAAGAATATCCTATTTATTTTAGTAAGGCTACAAATTTGGGAAAAGTCCCACAGGGAAATAACAAAACTTAAGGTAATGTGGGTTTAATATTGGACAGAACCATTTTGGGTTCCCCTTTTTAGATGCTTAATCTGTAGCATCCTGTAAATACGAACACAAATGAATATCCATAGTCATAACTTACATCTCAATAATGGTTAATTTTGAATGTCAATATGATTAAAAGGGAACCAGGGTAAAATATGCAATGGATACTGCAAAAATCATAGTGCTCTCTCTTTTCCTTTTTTCTTAAATTTTCTTTCTTTCTCCTGGCCCCACCCCCTTATCTGACAGAATGAGCCAGAATGTCAACAGTAACCCATTCTTTAATAAATGAGAGCTCTTAGAAGCTATAGATGCAATTTACTAAAGTGATACTCCAATGGCTTGGACCAGGAATACAAAACCACCAGCACTCATTTACAACGTCTCAGGGAGGTGCTTACCTTTGGAGAATTTAGTGCACTGGATTTTCTAAAAGCCTACTCCTCCCTAAGGAAAAGTCATGTCGCTTTTCAGGTCACCACACCAGAGCATATCATTAAAGAAGAGTTTTGCCTTAATGAACCATCAGTATGTACTGAGGGAAAGGTGGGGAAAATAACAGAGAGGCAAAATGAAGAAAAGAAGGGGTGGACGGCAGAGCAGCTGAAGAACAGAGAGGGAAAAGGCAAGCAGAAACGGGGGGAAAGGAAAAGGAGAGATAGGGAGGAGTGGGGGTCCACTATTTAAAGACTCTAGAACACTTTCTCAACACCAGAATCTGCTGTCTATGAAACAAAACAGGATCTAAAAGCATGATGAGTAGATGCATGATATGCAAAAGGCTTTTGGAAACTGCAGTCCCATAGTTATCTTTCATATTACAGATATGTTTACAATAAAAATAAACCTTTTTTAAAAAAATTTTGGCCTGGTGATTGGCACAAAATCTTTTTCATGTCGTATCTATCATACACTAAATATTTTTAAAAGTCTAGTGTCCTGCATGTGGTAGGATCATTAATAACTTAAGCTGCTTTTGCTTTTCTCATTAATTAGTGAAATGAAATTTAAATACATTAGTGATTGGCTCTTCTTATGTGAGCAATATGAAGATGGGGGAAAAAAGCTAAATGTATTGACAGAAGAAGAGAAGTATAATTCATGATTTGTCATCATTTTGCCACAATCTTTAGAAATCCTTTTGGTGATTGAGAGGTAAAGCAGGGCGAATAAGCTGGATAAGATAACAGTTTTAAAAGTAACACCAAAGGTAGTTTCCTTTAAAAACCTCACCATTTCATGGATTACACACCATATTACTAGAAATTAAGAGGTAAAGCCACTGTTCCTTCAATCTTTCTTTGAAAAAAACTGAAGCTTTAAGATTTGAAACTAATTCACTCACATCTTTGAGACAGCAAAACCCTAAGGCACTCTGGGCTGAGGAAGGTCATGTCCCAAGCTGGTCAAGAAGCCTTCGTCATCTCCTGCACTGATGGATTTCAGGATTCCTATCAGTCAAGTACCTTAAGAGCCACGTTGGTAATTTACTCCAAGCACAGAACTGACTATAGAGCTGCATCCCTATTCCAGAGAATTCTCCATTCTTATAGTTCATAGAAGTTGGCTCTTTGTCTAGAACAATACCTTGATGGTATGCGGGTATGAAAAGGGCCTGATCTGGAAGGAGAGAACAGAATAATGAGGGAGCCAGATTGCTCTTCATAAGAAAGAGAAATTTTGAGTTTGCTTGGGCAGCCTGAGAGAGGAGTGGGAAACCAAAAGGAAAGAGGAGACAGGAGAGCTGTGGGGAGATCTCAAAAAGGAGAGAGGTGGCAAGCAAGAGCCTACAGAGCAATACCACCTGCAGAAGTTCTCCCCGGCAGGTGCATCTTCATACGATGATAGCGAAAGTTAAATTTTAAGTCACAGTCTAGCCTGGGCTTCATCCTCAGACTTCAACCAAGTCTGCTATACACAGCTGCCTGCTCCTGGGGATGTTCTGGGGGAAATCAAGGCAAAGAGTGCCATGTTTGGGTTGAGGGGGACAGCAAGATGGGGGAAACCACAGAACCGAAGAGTGGTGTGTAGAAGCTGGCTGCATCCGGGAAGGACTCGGAGGAATCCTAACCACCTAGAGCTGACTGACTTCCCTCGGGCAGTGGCCCCTTGTATCACTTTAGTGAAACAACAAAGGGAAGGACACCTCCTCAAGGCACCAGGTCTTGAGCAGGAACTGTAAGCCTCCAGGCTATACGGCTGGAAAGGAAGGACTGAACCCTAGAACTTGTTTCTGGGGGGAACCGGGGTTTTTAACAGCCCCCCAAACCCTGGAATGCGACTTTGTTTCATGGCACATTAGGGGAGGAAAAACACACCTGGGGTGCTGAATGGCTCCCTAGAAACTCACCTGGAGGGAGAACGCCCGCAGAGCAGGGATTGGGATCAACGCGGCCATAAAGAAAGCTGTGACGTTGCTGATGGACGTGAGGGCCACGCTGGCTCCTGTGCGCTTGAGGCACTCCCCGGTCCTGTCCTGAGGATGAGAAAGCAGGAGGCTTAGAGCCGCACGGGGCAGGCGCCCCTCACAGGGCACGCTGCGAACAACTCAAACAGGCAGCAACGTAACGAAACAGGTATTTCACTACGCTGGTGTTAGGGGGAGGGAAGAATTGTCTGTTTTACCCCCTAACACCAGCATGATAAAAGTTTTCATTATCATCCACATGGTTGTACAGTCTTCGTGGTTATTACTACCCAAAGCAGAAAGCTGCAAGATAATGATTTTTTTTAGGTTAATTTTTACCATGATTTTTCTAAAAAAGAAAAGTCAAAATGACAGAGAAGCAAATGTGGCCATTAGGACAAAGTGTCACACTAAAATAAATACCCATATTCCTCAAGTCACCCCAAAGAAAGTGAAGCTCTTGGGACTTCTCGCTGCTAATACGTATCCCTTTAGTTTACCTTTTTTTAAGGAGGTACTGGGCAATGAAGCCAGGACATGGGAAACAGGTGCTCAACCACTAAGCCACCTCTACTCCCCAGTAAGAGTTGGTTGGTTGGTTGGTGTTTTAGGAGGTAGAGAGGATCAAACTTGGGACCTTGTACGCAGGGAGCAGGCATTCAACCACTTGAGCTATGCTGGCTCCCTCCAGTTTACTTTTAAGGACACTTTAGAGCCAGTAATCTGCCAACCAACTTGGGGCTGAAAATATTTACTGTATCAGACTGAGAAATATTAAAGGACAAATACTCAGGAATAGAGGGGGCTTTGGCTGCCCCCTCAAGGCTTTCTTCAGTTTTTTCTATTACCTCAAAAGGGATTCTTTTATTCTGTCCTGTTTCACTAAATGCATGTGCCAGAAGGAAAACATCATCCACACCAACACCAAGGGCAAGAAATGGCAAAACCTGTAGAGAACACAGAGGGCAGTGGCATTCGACATGTCAGATCCAATTCTGCTCATTCCAAAGTATTTACAGCATTACCACCAGGGCTCCCAGTAGCTACCCAAAGGACAGCTCATGTTAACTCATGGTGAGGATACGCTTTTATGTGATGATTTACATCCCCAAGTCTAGTGGTTTCAGTTCCCAGTAAGTTACATATTTTGGTGTCTAAGGCCCATGCACCATAATTTTTGGAAGTTAATAAACGAGAAGAATCCTAACACCTAAAAAGCAGGGGTTTTCAGGGGTAGGAGCCAGAATTACTGAGAACTTGTTAGAATACAAATTCTCACTCCCACCCCAGGCGTTCTAGGGCTGGGGCCCAGGAATCTGCATCTTCACAAGCCCTCCAGGTGACTCTGGTGCAGGCTCAGGTCTGAGAACCACTCCTCTAAGAAATGATCTACATCCCTGAACCGGAAATCTCTCTCCCTCAGACCTGCCCCCAGCTCCAAGGGGCCTGCTAACAGGCGGTGTTCCCCTGAGGCATGTGGCTTCCCGCTGGGAAAGGCAGAAGACCCTTTGGGTAAAAGATGAACATTGGCGAGGCAGAGCCCTGGAGAAGGGTGCCTGCCTGCAGATGGGGATCCGACTGCTCCTTCCGTACCTGAGTTGTTGCAGCGTTAAAGGAAATCCCGATCAATGAGCACAGGCCCAATCCTGCAGCCACCGAGAGCGCAACCAACAGGACGCCAGCCAGCCCCACGGCACCCTGGGACTTGGCGCAATCCCAGCGCAGCATGGTTAAACAGGCGTACGCAAGCTGCCAGCAGAACGACAGGCGGGGGTGGGGCAGGTGAAGGGACCAGGGGGAAGGAAGGAGAGAGGGGAAGGGGTGGGAGAGGGACACAAAACAAAGGCCAAACATTAGGACGTGTCACTATTCTAATGTTTCCTCCCACCCCCCACCCCAAATCAAAAGGGAGCGTTTATTGAATCCAACAACAAAAATTTACATTACAGACATCACACAAAACGAATGGGCCTCGAAGGTGGGCAAATCGAGGCCAAATCGCATATGGGAAAAAGTGCTTGACACAACCACGAGCAGCTGAGGGGGTCTATATAAAGCTCTCGTGGTCTGGAATGCACGTGTAATGTTTAGAGCAGTTAAAAGGCAAAGAGCGGTCACGGATAGGTAAAAACTATGAACAAAAATGAAAACCAAAGAAAAGACAAACTGCTCCCGCCCCAGGAGAAGGGAACTGGTGCTCTTTTACCATCAGCAGGTAGCCGCTGGCCACGCGGATGACGCTGACGTCAGAGAAGGACTTGAGGATGTCGTCCAGGGTGGTGGTGGTGAACGAGAGCACCTTCTGCGTGGAGTTCTGCGTGACGCTTTGATGAACCACCTGCGGCCACGCAAGGGTAATGACCCAGAGGGAACCAAAGGCTCGAAGCGCTTCACTAGCGCGGGCTTCTGGTGACACAACCCCCCCCAACCCATCCCCCCCCCCCCAACCCATCCCCCCCCCCCCCCCCCCCCCCCCCCCCCCCCCCCCCCCGCTTTTCTTCCTGCTGCATAAATGCATAAAGAAGAGCTCGCCCTGATTTGGGTTTTGGTGGCAGGAGGTGGAACCTAGACTAACATTAAAGGACAATGAGGGGGGGTATATGGCGACCTCATATTTTTTGAATATAATATTAAAAAAATAAAGACAAAAACAATGAGATAAGAAAGATCATTAAAAATTCTTAGAAAATTAAAAAAAAAAAACTATACTGTTATGTGTAAGACAAAATATCCAGAAGTTCATTCATTTGTATAAATTTAAAGAGCCAATCTCACAATGAATTTACAGAAGATGATATGGAAGTTTCAAAAAGAATAAAGGACAATGAAGTCTACCGCTAACGGAGGGAGACCGTGGCGGGGCGGTGCGCCCGTTACTGAAGTTCAAGGGGCGCGCTTTATTTACTCCCCGCTCCGTAGCTCTACCACGGATTTGCCCTTCCATCAGTTCTTCCCTAATCCAAAACAACTCATTCTTACAGGCACCCCACCCCCTCTCCATTTGCTGGCCACTTTTAAAAGGTCACATGCAGCTCCACAGAGGTCAGTGCTTGGGAAACAAAGGCCAGCCCCTGTCACATGACCCAAGCAAGGGGACCGCAGCTGTGAACGGATTCTATGCCTCGCTAATGCTTTCCAGACACCTTTTCTCGCCAACCAAGCGGTGGTTTTCTTTTGGAAAAACTGTTATGCTTAGCTCTAAAGTTCACAACTGGTTACTAAGAATGTTTTAGAGCATCCCGATTAGAATTAGTATCTTTTAGGTAAACTCTCTTGACACAAATATTATCATACGATTTTAATTATCATGGGGGGGGGTGTGTGTGTGGCATTTCCATGCCACAAAGGTCCCAGAATTTTTATTTGTTTGGAAAATATGCTCGAACGAGACAGATGTTTAGAGAAGAGTGTTAAAAGGAATTATTTGGTAGCTGAAGAGTTGCTTCCAAAATTCCAAGGTGGGTGTTGAGCAAGCCGGCCAGTTACCTCCACGTACGTCCTTTGCCAAGCCTCCAGGATGGCCGCCGCCTTGTCCTCGTTCCAGTTGATGTGCGAGACGTACTCGTACCCCTTGAAGTGCTCATACATCTGCTTGGGGGTCATTAACTGGAACATGGTCTGTAAGGCGTGGGCACTGTAACGGGATTAAATGGGGGGTGGGAAGGCACCACATGAACATTCCCAGGAAGCCGTTTCCACGACGTAAAAGCCCAAACGAGAGACTGCAATCACTTGCAGCAATTCCTTGCTTCTATCTGAGCATGTGTTTCCATTAAAATGGGACCTGGATAGTTATTTAATAGATTGATGTACCATACTAAAGGTGTAACCTTACAAACCCTTTACAGATAGACCAAAAATTAAATTAATAGGCAATTTCCTTTCTCAGTTTCTAGTCAATGAAACAGGAAGGGGAGAGGAGCAGATAGCTCAACCAGATACGCTGGGCTCAGCGACGCACCGGCTCCTTGTGCAGAAATCCCAGACGACAGCTTTCCCCAGGGAGCGATCGCAGACGAAAATGCCATGCACTTGCCCAGAGCCCAGAAGAATCACAAAGGGTAATTCTCGTTGGACGGCTAGTTCCTGGTCTTTTCCTTTACCAGTAAGTGGTAAAGCACAGGGTTTAACTCTCTCAGATCTGCGCTAATGAACGTCGCTTGCCTACTTTACATTCAGGCTGCTTCACCTTTGCCCTGACATTCTTTCTCCATAAGGGGAAGAGCTTCCAAACCCTTAGTCAATAACTCTGTCTCGATGAAAACTACAAATCTGTTCTCGAAGAAAAAAAAAAAAAACTCCCCACAAGGTGCTTTTTTCAAGCTGGACTGGTCTACTAATATTTCCTAATATTCTATTACACCAGACGGCTGGCTAGCTAGGATAACAGTTAAGTATTAATACAAATACACGTGCAGATGTCAGAAGGGAAGTGGTTTCTGAGGAAGGGGGTGCAAAATAGACGGGCTTGAATTTTATCCTGTGAGTTAGGTTACCTGACAAGTTTTCCAGTGCTGTTCTTCACTGTACCACCCACAATCAATTCCTCCTGCCAGTGCATATACTTTCGGGATAAGCCATGACATCCACCATTCAAAACAAGGGCCATATCAAGGGGCTAAAAACAGAAAGACAGCCACATAATTACAGGAATTAGTAGGCAGGTCACATGCCTAGTTAAAATCCAGTGCATTAAGGGTCTGTTTGTTCCAGTGAGAACATTAATAAGAAAGCTAATGAGAGGCGTACGGCAGATCTTATGGCAAAATTTAGTTCTATAAACAAACTTAGTGCGATAGAGCAAGAAGTCATCAAGAGCGAAATCCTAAACGTGAAAATAGGGAAAGAGAACGGTAAGCAATTTGGGGGCGGGGGCGGGGGGGGGGGGAAGCGGGGCGTTTTTCTCTCTGCCCCTTGGGCAGAGAATCCAAGCAGGCACTCACTTTGGTGGCGTTCTTGTTGGGAGCGGTGGCAGGGCAGTCTGGGTCAGCCGGATTGAGGCAGGGGCGGTCCATGTAACCATGACCAACTTCAGCCTTATTCAGCATTTCCTCCCAGCTGTCCACCTGATAGTTTATTCTCTTTAACTCTTCCAGGAATTCTAGAGGGTCAAAGTTGGTCCACCTCAATGGAGGCTTACCTCTGGGAAAGAAATGAGGAGACAGGACAATGAAAAGAGGCTTCCAAACTTTGAGTACAACAATAGGTTTGCATATGTATCCCTATTGCTGTGGGGTCATGCTGCAACACTGGGACCCTAGGGTCAAAGGTAAGTGCTCCTGTACAGTATAACCATCTGCAGACCTAATGTCAGGAAAATACTTCTGGAGCGAAGGTGGCAAGCAGAGAGCTTATAAATTACCGATGGAATCAAAGGGGCGTGACTTGCCAATATAATATGTTAAATATCTAAAAACAAAATTAACCTATGGGTACACTTGGAAGACTGAGATACAAAATTTTAAAAAAAGGAGGGACTTGTAATGTCAGATCAGCACTTGCCAGCCTA
This sequence comes from Dasypus novemcinctus, assembly GCF_030445035.2. Lineage (NCBI taxonomy): Eukaryota > Metazoa > Chordata > Mammalia > Cingulata > Dasypodidae > Dasypus > Dasypus novemcinctus. The sequence goes on along the minus strand of NC_080680.1, from coordinate 19,665,462 downwards.
CTACAGGCTTTGTAGACATCATCAATCAAAATATTTGATCTCTATTACCTTCAATAATCCTACACTTATGAGCGCTCTCTGACAGCCTGGCAATCAACCAGGCAAGCCCCCCACTGCCTCCACCATCACCACCATCACAGCCACTTCCCCCACACTCACTTTTGAATTTGTGCTGTTGACAGACCAGAAAGGCTTTTGGCTGCCTGTTATGTGGTTCAAACCACACTGTAGCTGCTTAACCAGGCTGAAGTCATTATTCAGACTCTCCCAACCAGAAAACACAAAACCCCTTATTTCCCATCTAAAACTGTACACTGAAGGTCAGGGTATGGCCACTGCAAATTGCTTTCACAGATACCTGCAAGCTTGGACAGAAACAATAAGCCGAGATGAAGTCTTGCATAATTAACTGAAAATATCTATCCTGATTAACATTTACTCTTTAAATGATGCGGTATATATAATATCCAACTGCTAAACCTTGATGCATCCCCAACCACTGCCTGCAAAGCGCGCAGATTTCCCTCTGAAATGCCATCAGTGTGATCCAAAGAGAGGCTAGCATTTCACTTCCCAGGAAGCTCCTAACCTTTAACTCAAAAATACTTAGTTTCGACATCTATCCAACTAATAAATTCTCTCCTTAAAAAATAAGCTAGCCTTATTTACCAGTGCCAGGCCTGCAAAACTGCAAATGTTTTAAAGAGTTAAAAATCACACATACTAGGTGATAATTTGCATTTTATTTGCATATAAATAGGTTGGTAAAAGTGAATGAAATTTAATGGTGCCTACAGAACTTTTTTTTGAAAAGAGGAAAAACATTCTGCTGAAGCCCCCTCCCCCTCACCATTCACTCAAAAGATGCACGAAGAATTTCAATGTTTATTTCTGTTCAAAACTGAACTCGAGTAAACAATGATAATGCAACATGAAAAACATTCTAGTGTTCAGAAATCAGACACCCAAAACCAAAAGCATCCACTTACAGTAGATATGCTGTTCCAGACTGTAACTTTGCCCCTTCCCAGAAGCAGTCCAGAGGTGTAATAATTAAACAAGGGTAAAGATATTCTATTATCTGTCAAAGTTAAAAAGAACATACCACACATTAGGCTAACACATATCACTGGGGTGTTTTTGAGAATTTCTGAGAAACTTTTGGCAAATAAAAATAATATACCTGATCCATGTAACCAGTTTCTGTGATAAGCTCCCCTGATTTGTAACATAAATGTTCCAATTTCCACTGTCTATGAAAAAAAAAGCAGAGATAAAAATTCCTCATTTTAGTAAACTTAGGAAATCAGTGCAAAATCAGAACTAGAGAATATACAGAGAGAAACACAATTTCTATCACTTTTAAGCATCTGTCAAAACTAGCAGAGCTTTTGCCAAGTAGAAACCCGGCAAGCTTGCTTTAATGAATAGATAATACTCAACTGTAATTAACATGTGGGTGTTTATGTAAATGAATGCTACCAAAGTACTTGAAAAGTCTTGTTTTTCTTAAGTGTGTTCTCCCAATAATCTTGTTTACACCATTAATTTGCTTTTCTACATACATTAAAAGCACCTTCAGGGCAGCCCAGATGAATTATCACAAATTCACAATAAGTGGGAACTAAGTTAGTGAGGGGCTACATATATTCAGGGGGGAAAACAGTCCTGATTTTTAAAATGGCAGCTATCAGGGATCATGTCTTTTTTAAATAGGTAGTGTTCAAAACGAACTTTCCTATTCTTAACCATAAATGCTGTAAACACTTGCCAGATAAACAGAATTCCCTCTTCACAGTCCTCTATTCTTGTTATATATAGAAATGATACTAAATATACTGATCAATAATTAACTTGGAGTTCTATTATCTCTAGGAGGGAGCAATAAGCCAGTGATTTTTCCATGTTTTAGGGAGATAAACTTAACCAGAAAAAGGGAATTTGGAAGGGTTGGAATAGGAAATGGGACCAAAAATATTTTTTTTAAATTAAAAACAATCTCCAAACTGCTCTATTTTATTGGTCCTGTAAAGGAAGGTTTATCTTCACCCAAAGGAGCTTGTGGATTTGACATTTCCCCTGCATCTCCTCTTAAGGCCTTCCCAACAGTCCCTCAGTGCACTGCTGAAAAGCTGCCTTTTTGCTTTCTCTGACCAGTGCTGCTGAAAATGACCCCTCTATCTAGAACTCCTAGCACACAGGCTGGACAGATGTCCTGCTTGACATCTGGAACATCTGGAATGGGGACAGCCTGTGTTTGGCTTTGTAGATCTGTATCTGTACTGATGTATTTCCTGTCCCTAACCAGACTGTCAGCTCCTTGTGGGAAAGGTCCAAATTATCCAACCATCCATCCATATGTATGCATATGCTTATGTTTATATTTACATTCCACACCACATCAACATCTAGCTAGTATCTAGCAGGAGCAGGTACGTTCTTAATAAATATCACTTGATCAATAAACTTTTACTTTTGCTTGTTTGAGAAGGGTATGGTTGTGGATTAGAAAAACCACTGAGGTTGGAGCTGGGAGAAAGGATTTTTGAAACCTGGCTCTATCATTTAATAACTATATGAACTCAGACAGCTGCTCTAATCAATAGAATTCCCAGTTTTCTCACCTAAAAAATGGAACAGTTTGAACTAGGTGTTCTTTCGATCATTCCAATGCATAATAGTTCTCTGGGTCCACCTAAGCTTAAGAAGAGTGCATTTTCATGACATTTAGCATAGACTCTCCTTAAGTATGTAAGTGACAAGCGCCCTCAAGTAGGGTGCCACTGTATTAAGAAAAGCAGAGCACTTACAGCGACCTTTGCCATCCACTTGCAAATTTTGCAAACCTTGTCTTGGTAGTTGCTTCCCCCACAGTGCTCCTTACAGACTGGGAGGGCTTGCTGGCAAGCACAGGGATGCACTCTGCAATCAGATTCGTCTAAGAGAAGCCCAAAAATGCCTCTGTACACCTTCCAAAGCCCTGCCATATGGATATGGTGCCTCAGGAGGGCAAGAGAGCACACATGACCATAAATCTAGTTCACAGACGAGGAAATGAGGGTACACCAAAGACACGTGACTTGTCCCAGGTCATGCTGGGTTCCTGGGGTCAATGCCTCAAGTTAGGAAGCGTCTTAGAGTCAATCTCCATGAAGTCCACGGGGAGGTGGGGATAGAGCAGGGACAAGGGTCGGTCTTCCTTTGACTCTCTCCCCTAAGGACTGGGTATGTCTATGCTGCCATTTCCGTACCTCTCATGTGAAAGATAAATTGTATTTGTCAACCACCCAGTTCAGAGGAGCTGGAAAAACTAAGGGCTGGGATGGAATCAGGGGTCCCTGAAAACAGGGTTTAGTGATAGCAACTGACAATGCAGGGAGAAGATCCAGTCTAAACTAACCAAGCCAGGCAGGGAGTCACTCAACACATTCTGCATGCCTCCCCTGTTCTAAATGTTGTCATGTGAGACGTGGTCCCTGCACTGAAGTATGTTAAAGTTTAGGGAGATAACAAATATTGGACTGCTAGCTCTGTTCGAGAATGCCTCCCATGCGTTTACTCTACCCCAGTCTTGTTATCTTAGCTATAAATCAACTTTATACAATAGTGGTAACATATATATATAACATGTAATTTGCCATTTTAACCATTTCATTTGTACAGTAATTCAGTGTCAGTGATTACTGTCGCCATATTATATGTGCTACTATCACCTTCATCCATGACTAAAACTTTTTCATCACTGCAAACAGAAACCCTGCACCCATTAAGCAGTAACTCCCCATTTCTCATCCCACCCCCCAGTCCCCGGTAACCTCTAATAAGCTTTCTCTATCTACAATTTCGCTTCCTCTAGCTATTTCATGTAAGTGGAATAATACAATATTGGTCCTTTTTGTGTATGGCTTATTTCACTCAACATGACTTCATGCCTTTTTACAGATGTAAATCCTATTTTCTCAAGTATGTGTGAGTGTTCATTCACCTTATTCAGGATATCTGTCTGCAAGAACCCACCAAATCCCTCTTTGCTTTATGATATATACAACTGTCAATATCTGTCAGGAATACAAAGTAATGAGACAATTCCCCCCCCCTTCCTTCCTTATTTTTGTGTGAGTTGTCTCTAAGTTTACAAAAGGCAATTCGAAATGTAACTGCTCCAAAAATATCTTAAGCATCTTTAGAATGGGTGTATATAGCTACCCAGCTGGCTGCTTAAAGGTTCATATGCATTTGGGCACACATGCCAAGGTACTTATTGAAAATACATTATAAAGCAATGTACTTGATCTGTAACCAAACTCTAGAAACAATCTGAGATGGGGGAAAAGACTCCTTTCGTTAGAAACCTGTACTACTGGGGCAACCTTATATTCTAAAACAAAGGGACCCAGACCACCCACCTTACCTGTTGTACATGTAGACGTGGACTTGGCTGGCTTGGAGCGCCGAGTCCAGGTGTTGACGGAGGGCTTCTGTGGTGAGGACATTAGCACCTTCTTCTTTGGGGGTCTGGATCATGAGTTGAGGATTGAACATAGCCTCTTCTCCAATCTTCTGGCGAGTATAATTTAATTCCCGACTTACTCGTCCACCAACTGACAAATTATACACAGGTTTCAATCAGAAGAGCAAAATTGCTGTAAATTCACCTTCCACACAATGAACTCTGGCGAAGAAAACATATGACTGATGCCTGAAGAGGAACCTTCACTATCATCACTGGCAAAGTTAATGTTACCAACAGTACGCACATTTAAAAAAATACTCACTAAACCTGTCCTGCCAGTTGCTTACACAACCTAAGATAAGTGCTTTGTGCACATTATAAGTAATATGCCATATGGGGGGAAGCAAACTTGAGACACCTTTTCCTTGCAGACCAGACCAAATACCCTTGTTACAAGTCACAATTTCTTTCACTTGTGCAAACAATCTGCTCCTGTGGCGTATTTCAAGATAAATGGCTTCAATTTACACTCTTCTAAGTAATCTGGCAGAGGCAAGTGTTTCTCCTTTGCCAGAAAAGAAACAGGGGAAGGTGGCAAATGTGTGTTCAGCACAAAAGAGGAGAGTATGATGCAAGTCAGATCAACGTGGTGGAAAGCCCCACCTGATGCCAACAAAACGTGTCAGCTGTAGCCATCACCTGCCGTCCCTCGAACCTGGTTCTAGTGGACTCACCTGGTAAGCATTAAGAAACCACAGACAGCCAGGCTCGTCTACTCTGATTATGCTGCTAAGGTGGACACCAAGACAGTTCTCAGTCAGGTTGGCCAAGGCTGGGCACGCTTGAGGCCGACACGATTGGGAACAACCAAAGCATCAACCTCCTGACATGGTTACCGCAAAGTGCTTTTCCTCCTTTCTTTCAAATCCTCAGGACCAAAGGTATGTATTTCCACTATCATTCTGGACCAAGCCAAGCTCAGAATGCAGCCCACTGCTGGGAAAATCCTCAGGAAGAGGGCTGGGTTTTTCAGTTGGGAGAGGCGAGGCTCACAGCTCTGAGGAGGGCTCCTTGATACTGTTCAAGCCTAAGGGGCTGTGTCGGGGAGCAGCTAAACTGGAGGAGTATCCCACCCCACCCCCAAACACACACAGTCCAGGGCAAAGGAAGTAAGTCTAAATAGTTCCTAAAGTCACTGATAAGTTGAATGCTTATGAAAAGCCAACCTCCACTGATAGGTGAGAAAGGACAACTAGCGATCTTAGCTTTCCCATGAAGAATCCTTTTTCTTCAAGTTTAGTATTCAAGGACATAAACATTTGGTTTGGGCAAGTAAATAAGTACTGGGAACAGCAGGTTGTTTGGTTCTCTTGGCATATTTTATAAACAAGGGGCAGGCTGAAAAGCAAATAACGCTCTCATTAGGAAAACGAGCCCAGATTCACAGACTGGCAGGATCCTCTGAGCAGGTGTGGGGAGATCACCAAGGCCACCACTGTGCAAGGAGCCCGTGGAACTCTGTGGGAAGAAGTTTAACACAAAGTATGCGTGTGCTCGCATGTCAGGGAGACACAATAGTTTAACAACAATTATAAAGACCCCCATGTACAGAAAATGTTGACCAATGTCCATGGGGAACTCCTAAGGCCTTGCAATCAACTTTTAGCTAAAGACCAGAGGAAAACACTAGAAAACAACTAGCCAAAGGGCGGCTGGCATTTTCAGAGGTGCCTCCCTGAGGCAGCCAAAAGGCAGCCCCTGGCTTTTCCTAGGAGGAATCATGATGCTGACTTCCAAACCAATTCACTAGTGAACTGAGTTAAACTTGAATCCACAGTCTCTGGAGACAGAGAAGTTGTTTGAAGCTAAAAAGTATTATGTCCAAAACTCACTTCCAATAAGCTACAGAGCTACAGGCACCAAGGAGATCAAAACAGCCATTGCTCAACCCCTTCCTTTCTCCTAGGCATATCACAGCTAAATACCCCAAGTCTATAAGTCAGTTTTATTTCCAAACTGTCTCCTCAAGTCCTGGTGTAACACAAGGAATCTTTTTCTGCTGATAAACTCATACTTACTTTTCTTGAAGCTTAAAATCTCACGTGAACTAAAGCCATGACGTAGAAAACCCAAAACATACCTAAGGGGTTCCACAGTGCATCCTTTTTAGATATTTTAAGGTGTACAGTTAAATGAACACACGTATTTTTATTAGGTATATAACAGTCTCTGAAATTGAAAGCCTTTTTTACTTTCAAATCTTTTGTTCTTCCATGTCTTTGCTCTAGTGGTAAGTATGAATAGTTTGCTAATGTGACAACCAATTCTAACCAAGACAAGATTATCCACATAGTTATGCCAAGGAACTGGTTTCAAAGCTTCCTCAACCACCCACACAGTGGCCTACTTTTGAGTATGGTTAAATTCAGTTCATTGTTACATATGATATTTAACTCAACATGTCATTCTTTGATTTAACCAAATATGAACATGGTTTTGCAACACTTTTTTAAACTTTAGGTGACATCCATTTTATTTGACCAATAGTCTTACATGAGTCATTCATCCAGCGAGTAGCTGCAGGTGCCTAATATGTGCTAAGTAAGCAGTGGTGGGGGGAAGGGAATGGCTACTTCAAACAGAGTGGCCACTGAAGGTCCTGGCTAGAGGAAGAGCTGGGGGTGGGGAGGGGACACAGAGAGTGTTCGCACTGAGCAATCAGCAGAGTGCAAAGCCCCCTCAGGTGGGGCTTGTTGCAGGGAAAGAAAGGCAGGTTGGCTGGAGCTTGGTGAGATCATAATTATGTCATTCGCTCGCTTGCACTGGTAGACTCAGCTTCCTCTGGGGTATAACTGCACCGTGGTCATGTGGTCTCCTATCAGCATTCACCCAGGCAGTTTGCAACAAGCTGCCAGAAACAGAAACCCCTCTGAACAGAAGCATTTTATGGACTCGCCTGACTTTTGCTCCTCTAGCAAATGCCTATCCTAAATCACAGCTGAATGACAGCCCAAAGCAGTTAGTTGTCTTGCTGTCTTCTGTTATCATCCATGAGTGTGAAGAACACAGAACGCACTGCAATTGATTGAAATTACAGTCATGGTTTTCTCCCTTCTCTTTTCCATTCTCAAGATCAAAGTCCTTCCTTTTCAAATGACTTTTAAAAAGTCCTTCTTTCGAAAATGATCTAATGTTAATGCAATATGGTAGAGAAAAGTAACAAACCATAAAATCCAATGTTTTGTTAGACGCATATATACAGACCACCATGTTAACAGCTATTACTGCTCGTGGTGGTTTTTGAGTATTTGCCCACCTCCCTCTTTGGGGCTTATCTCTATTTCCTCATTTTTTCTACAAGGAATATATGTAATTAAGAACTTGTATGTGACATACACAAAAAGGAAAAATAAATGTGCAAGATTCTTAGTAAGGATCTGAACTTAAAAAGGGCTCAATGCAAAAAAATAATATGCATCTCCATTGCATCCTCAAATCCGCTGTATGTTCCTCTCCCTTTTTCACACCCAAACCCCACAACTTAACCATAAAATTACAACCAACCTCTTTGAAAAAAGACTCAGGATCAATGTAATCTCAGGATCCTGGACACAGAACAACCTTTCACATTAATGGGGTGCCTTCCATTTGCAAAGCACTTTAACACTCACTAGCTATTTATTTGGTACTCGCCATTCCTTCATCCAGTTGATGCAAGCTGAACTGGTCAGGCAACGAAAAGGGCGCCAGAAGACTTGGGTTCCAAGTCCCCTAACATGTTGAGACTCGTAGCCTACTCTGTAAAACGGGGACAAAAATACCACCACTAACTTCATGGGATGGTGTAAGGATTAACTCACAATGTATGAAAATTCCCAGAGTGGAACCAGAAACTAAGCAGAGGTCTATTCGTTTATTCATTCACCAGCAGAGCATGCAGTACTGCCCTGACTCTACAGAGGAGGAAAGCAGTTGCAAAGTTTGGGTGACTTGCCCAAGGTCACTCAGTTAAAAAGCAGCAGAACTGACCCTTTAACCCTGTGCGCTTTCCAACTGTCCAGCGAGCCTCATGGCTTCAGAGCATGAGCTGAGACTCTGAGTATGGCACCCAGAGGTGAGCTAGGAATGCTAAATTACACACATGACTATATAAGGATGACTGTCTACTTTAAAAAGGATTACACTTAACAAATAATTGGTATTTATTTGAATACTCATTTAAAGGAGATGCAGCTCTTTCAATAGGGCACAGGGGTGTCCGTGACAGTCCCCTGGAAGGCTGTCTTAGAGGGGGCAGAGAGATGAGGGGCCCACAAAGAACAAACAGCCCAAAGCGTCTTGACTGGCAAATTCCGCCATCTTGTTCTCCAGAATTCTAAGGCTTAAACCAGTTCTGGTAAAAAGCTCCTCTTCTGCAAAAGCAGCTCTTCAGCGAGCCCTGTGACACCATTTCTCCTCTCCAAGTCAAACCAAGTATGCTCTTCCAAAGTGAAGAAGGGCCAGCACTGCCAGGCAGTCATTAGACCAGTGCTTTACCCACCCATTCAGACAAGAGACCTTCCCCTCATGATGTTCCCCTGCTGTGTCACTCTTTAGCATAGAGCTAAATAAATGTTTGTGACATTTCTGCAAAAAGTTTTTAGCAAAAGCTTGTTGAGATCCATATAAAGATGATCTGAGGGGCCAACCACAGTTTTTTCCAATAAATTCCAAAAACCCAGGAGGTAGGCATATCTCCAGTCCACTCCCCCTGCACCTGCAGGACAGAGTCCCTCCAGGCTCAAGGCGGGTGCCCAACGTCTGTTGAATGAATAAATGAATGGACCTCCACGCAGCGCCTTGGGAAGAGGCAGTCATCTGTTCAAGATATTAATTCCCCACAAAGGCTCAAAAAGTCAATCAGTCAAAACAAATGACCCTTTCAGTCTGCAAAGTACCCACTCAGAGTCCAATTAGGAAAATGGAGCCTGTGTATATGCAAACGTAGCATTTGCATTTGATTAATCCGATGAATTATCTCACAGCCTCTAGAGAGATTTTTCCCCCCTTCAGTTGCTTCAGGTCCTTCTTTCAATGTTGTGATTAGTTATTGTGAGGGTGAAAACATACAAATCTTTTAAAGGGTGTAACTGCAAAATTATCAGCACCGGCTCAGTTTCTAAATTGAAAACAATGAATAAAAGATCCAGCAATTCGGGCAATTGGCTGAAAACTCATGCATGGGCTGAGTTTCAGTGCCTCGTCCACCCACCTAGCACACTGCTGCTGCCTAAGCTTCTGGGCTGTTTTTCTCCCCAAAGATTCTGCCCTTGAGTCCTGGCATGGGGAAATATGAGAATTAGATTGCCAAGAGAGAAGGCGCCTTCAGGAAGAGAAACCAGAGGATTAAAGCCACCCAGTGCCACAGGACCAGGACAAATCAACTTCCTCTCACTACGTACACCCCCGGGGAAGCGCGGGGGTGCTGAAGGGAGGCGGTGAGCTGGGCCCCCGGTGAGCTGGGCCCCCGGGCCGGTAGTCCACACAGGCTCCCCCCGCGAGCCTTCCACGCCAGCTGCTTGCTGGGCCATCTGTTCCAGCCCAGGAGGCTTCTCCTCAATGGTTTCCCACTGGAGCCGCCCTGCTTGCCCTGTCCGACACAATCAGGTCAGACCAGCGCTCTGCCCGCACCAGACCTGCTGCCTGCCCCGCCCCCCGCCCCCCCACTCCCCGATATTTCGCACAGGACCACCAGCTCCCAAGAGAACACCGCTTTTGCCTGGAGAGCTGTTCCTCACCAGCCACTTGCCGTGGCCACGGCCCACAGGCCCGGGGCGCCCCAGCTGCCTGCTGGAGATGCCGGGGGCCTGCAGCGCGCAATGCCCCACTGCCCCACATCCCCACCGCCTGCTTTCCAAGCTGCCAACTGCCCCAGGTTCCAGCGACTTAACCTGAAGCAGGATGCAAATCCAACCAGCCTCGGGCTGCAGGCGCAGGGGCGGGCTGGCCTTCCTCTCCCAGATTTTGCGCAAAGCAGACCTCGGTAAGGCTGCGTGCTTTGCGCTGAGGCAATGCTGGACCCGGTGTCCGTACCCATGCGCCTTCACCAAGCACCAAATACCGAGGACTTATATCAAGTTCTAAGTTCCTAACTGAGGTCTCCTAAAATCTACGTTAAAAAACAAAACACCACCCAACAGCTACAAAAAGACACAGGTGCTTACACAGCTTTCATAGCGTTCAAACCGCTGCCAAACCTTAACCGCAGCTCCCCATTGTCCCGCCCTGGCCTCTTTTCACTGGCCCCCCTCTTGAGGAGGCAAGGGGAAGAAGACAATGAGGGGTCCCACCTTCTGAGGAACCCCACGCTGGCCTGATTTACCCGCAGCACCACCCTGTCCCACGGCATCTGTGCAGAGGGATGCACGTCACCGGGGGCCGCTCTCCTGATTTTGTTGCCATCAGGATTAGCTGGATTAGGGGCCGATTCATAAGGACCCCCTGGTGCTGGGAGGAAGTTTCATCACGAGGTCAGTGTGGTGTGAACTATATTCTGTCAACACCACCGCTCCTTATACCCGGCAACCAAAGGCGGGGGGCGGGGAATGCAGGAAGAATGCTATGCACGCAAAATGCGTGAACGCCGAGGACCAAGAAATTCCCCCATCGTGTGTTTCAAAGGATGCGAACTAGTCAAGACTGTCCACCTTGCAAACAAGAGACCTGGGTTATTCTTTGATATTTCTAAAGAATTTTGTGAGTCTGAGAGTGGATGTCGGAATGGGGAAGTATACCTACCCACAGACAAAACCCACAAAGAAACTTCTAGCCTTCTATAATCAGCTCAACAGCTTGGGAAGAGAATGGCACTGCTGAAACTGGACATTGTTTTTGATGCTCACGAACACCTCCAGCGTGGAAAATTTTATTCTTCTAGAGGAAAAACACGATCCCACCCAGCAAGGATTTCCCCCTTGCCCCGCCACGTTTAATTTTAAGGGAAAATATTATGGGTAAGAAGAGTAGTAGAAGGAGTGGTATGGGGAGAAAAACAAAAGCAGAACTTTCACTCTTAAAAAGTCAGTGACTGAAGTTTTTCCTCCCAGGAAATCCTTTGGCCCATTTACCTGCCCAAACCCACCACACACTGCCCGCCATTCCCTCGGACCCTGCCTGAAGTAAACACAAATAAAGCAATGGGATTTCTGCATGTGTGTGCGAGTGTGTGTGTTTCATAGAACAGTCCCCTCTTGCACAGAACTGGGCTGTTCCATCAAAGCCGTATCTGTTATATTTCTCTTTCTCTTCTGTTTGGCGTATTCACCAACAAGAGAAAAGGAGGTAAGCTCTGGCGGCCCTGACCTGCAGCTGGAACACAATACTTTCGCACAGCCCTGGCGACCCCTGACATAAATTTTATACCGCAGCTGGCATTTACACACTCAGCATTACCATATGTATAGCTGCTCGGTGCTAATTATGCTAATCACCTGTCTAACTCGCTGCTGCGAAAAATGGTTGTATTTAGCAGTCCAGCGCCTACCAATGCAGCTTACTGTGTGGCTGAAATGTACATTCAGACGGTCCTGAATGGCAAGATTTTTCCACGTTGCTGACTACATTCAGGCCTCAGAAAAATTTATTCAAGTCAACTGGTTTCGGTCCGCAACAAAAAAGTTACGAGAAAAAAGTGAGTGTGTTCTTGCCCTAACATTCTGGATCTGCTTGCAAGCAAAATGATAAATCAATTGGTGTGGGAAACAAAAAGGGAGAGAGATTTCTTTTGGGAGCCATGTGAAACTGTAGCCTATTTGAAAAAAAAAAAAAAGTGAAAAAAAAAAAGGGTCATCCTATTCCACAAATCTCTAGAAAGAGCAGTTAATAGATATTTAGCCCTAATCCCAATTCTCTCAAATTGCAAGCTTTGTTTGCAATTAAGCAAGGTATTAAACATATGTAATTTTTTTCTGGATCATGTGTAGACTAAAATGATGGCATCACACTTATCATTTTTTATTTATTATAATAGTGCATGAATCCCTTGGAGGAAAAAAATCAAGTAGGAGGAAAGAAATAATTTCTTAGACAGCTAGGGAAAATTCTTCGTTATTTGCAAAAGCCTCTATTCAAAAAGACACTAGGTGATGTTTATTTTGCGAAGGTTTCTGGTTTCCCCACTAATGGAGTAAAGGAAATCAGGGAATGGGGGTGGGGAAGATGGGAGAATTTTCAAAAAAAAAAAAAAAAGGAAAAAAAAACAGGCAGTGGGGAAGGGAAAGAGAGGGAGGTAAGAAACCTATGTTTTCCTTAATCTCCAAATTCCTGTTTTTATCATCCCTCTTTATCTTAAAGCAGTTTTCTTGGTCACTCTGCCAACATTAGGATCTCTTAAATTAGGATAACATTATTGCAGGTATTTTAACAATTCTCTAAATTCAAAATGAAGCCCTATTTCCCCCACTCACAAAATTTGCATTTAAGAAAAAACCCTGAACTTGGTCAGTTTAAGGACAGTTTAGTAGTAGACTGGAGGGATGTACTGATAACGTCAACAATTCTCCAGTTCCAACTTTCATCACTTACCTACAGCACTGTAAAACAACACCTCCTTCAAGCACATTCTATCACCTAGAGGGTGGGCCAAAGTGCCCAGTCTATTTTCTCACCTCCAAATGATCATCCTTAGTAGATGCCTTACTTAAATTTAGAACAGGAGCAAGCTGGATGGCCTTTTACTTTGCAACACAGCTTGGGGCTACCCCCGGGGCTACCAAACACCAGGGCAGATTTAGGTTTACCTGCAGAAAGGGCAACAACCCCATGGGCTCTCTCTGGCTTGTGAAAGAAAGCTCTGCCTCTCTCTGCCTTGCTTCCCATCACCTTCCAATTTCGGGAGCAGGAGATGATGATGCTCCCAGAGACTTAAAAATGTTGGTGTGAGGGCAAAAGCATTCTTCCTAGCCACATCCTCCTCCCACACCCAAATTTGTTAAAAACTTATCTGACCCAATGAAGTGACATGATCACACCTTGCTTGCCTTGGCATCCCACTTTCATTCTTTGCCGTGCTTTGCCAGTCCAAAGTATTAATGTATCTGGGTCTCTGTCGTTCCAAATCTCGACTGTGCAGCCCAAAACATCACTGATACCACCTCTACTGTGCCTGCTGCAGAGTAGAGGAATAACCATCTTTTTCTCTCCCCATCTCTCACTCCTTTTTAGCAGGAGATGGACCACCCTGCTTCATGGCACAGAACAGCGTTTACATAGCAATACTCGACTGTGTAATACATCTGGCATTTTTGGGCAGGATTCCTGAACTAGGGGCCAGAAGTCCTTAAGCAATGATTTAAGGGGGGAAAAAATCACACACACTGACTTAACAACAGTTGTTTCCAGTTCCTTTTGCTTACTCTTGTACACGTTTCATCAATAAGTGGAAACGATGGCGGTTTGCTACATTGGGGAAGTCTACGGTGTCTTCTCATTTATCCTAACAATAGTAAACCAAGCTTGTGAGGTGGTATGGGGCTTGATGCTCACTGGCCTCACCTCCACAGCCTGGGTCCTGATGGGACCCACAGGTAGTGTGGACTGTTGGGGCCGATTCACACCTGGGTTTTTGGCTTAGAAAGGAGCTCTTGACTCCACACGGTAAATCTCTCCAACACTAAACTTGTCATTCATTAGCAGATACCTACCTGCCCACCAGCAATCCTGTTTTCCCTAACACATGACAGCTGTTTTTCCCACCATGCTCCAAATCCCCAATAAAATGAAAGTCATCGTCTTGAAGGGATGAAGGAAGGGATGCATTTTTCTTTATGCCAAACTCCTAAAACCCTCCACAATAGTCAAACAGCTTCTGGAGGAGAGTAAGAATAAGTAACGAAAATGTTTCTGTTTTGATGACCCTGATTACATCTGTGCTGTCAAGGAATTTTTCCTACTGAGAAAACTCCCTAAGAGCTCTTCTCTTCCGAGAGCCAGAACAATCTACATTAGGAGCCCTCTGCCCTCTGGGATGTCAACCAAGACTTTCTACGTGGATGGATCATCTAAGGCTATGGAGTTGGCCAAGATTTGGATGAGGAAATCTGTCCCCTTTGGTCTCGATCCATATTCCCATTGGCACCGGCGGGCATTCCAGCCATGGGAGGTCTGCAGTAGGGTGCTGACCCAGCAACTCTGCGGAACCCAGTTCTTCCATATTCCATACGCCACTGGGGACCAAGACTTATTTCCACTCTTTGGTGGTTCAGTACAGACTGAAAGCACTCATGAATGGATTCCAAGGCTATCTCAAAAGTCCCTAAAAGTGCCACAATTCTTTAGCAGGGGAAGCATATCTTTTGCTGACAGCACCCCAATCAAGGAGCAGCATGGTCTTTGGAACAAACCCTACCCAAGATAAGAACCTCAAGGCTGCAAATGGGAGCTCTGCCTCTAATATCTCCCACAGCTGGTCTGAAATAATAAATTTTCTAATACCCTCCTGTCAGTTTGTGATTACACAGATTTACTACCATTTCAGAGTTCCCACTAATGACTCCAGAAATCCACTTGGGAGGAAATGATATGGGCAGGTTAGGAGTAGGTGGGTGGAAGAAAGGGTGGGAGGGAAGAGGAAAAGACAGAGGGAAGAGAGGAAGGAGAAAAGCAAGCGGTTCAAAGGTGAAGGAAAAGGAAAGAGGGAGGAGGGAGTAAGAAGAGGTTAAGGGAAACAGTGAGGGGCAAAGAAAATTGTATCTTAACAATGCAATCACAAAGACACGGGAAGTATTTGGGGATGTCTTACATAGCCGGAATTTCCTTACCTTGTTTTTCCCCAAAGCTTTAACGGCAAAATTATGCAGAGTTAAAATATGCTATTTATGCAAAACGGCTTCTATTAAACCTGGTGTCCCTTTAAAATAATCTAAAACATTTCCACATTTGTTTTAAAAGTGTGTGTGTGTGGGGTACCTTCTGAAACTCAAACACATCCTCCTATACAGAACAGAATAGTCTCTGGGGACTGGCTCTGGGCAGTCGGCTGGCATGGACTCAGGGGAGGCATCCGTGTTACAGCCCTTTCCGCTGGGGACCTGTGACCCCCTTCTACCCCCCAATATGAGGAGGAAAGCAGGAGCAGACAAGTTACAGCTCGCACGGAGTGGACAGAGCTCCAGGGGGTCACAGGGAGGTCAGCTTTGAAGGAGAAATCCAAATGAAATATAAACATGGTATTGTGGAAACCAGACAAATCTCCCCCTAGCTTGTCCAGCCAGCATTAATCTCGGCATCAGCTGTGGTGCATAATCTAAACAAATGGATCAGGCGGTTCATACATCTGGAAGCTGTCATCTTCGGGAGCCTCCGAGCGGCATGATGCATATCTGAAACACCCCACTGCCTGTCCTGGCTTTTAAACTTGTTGACGGGTCAAGAATGGCAGGCAGCAAGCAGATACTGAGGATTCATGGTGTCGACTGCCCTGGGTAGAAGGCACCTGATGCTATTTTTTATTTTTAAAGCAATTCTTGTTGGGTTTTAATGTTTCCGTCCCTTTCCTTCCTATAGGAAAGCAGCACCACAGCTGCTTCCACCTAGATCAGGGGTTCTTAACAAGGGGTCTGTAAGCTTGAACTGAAATTTGAAAAAGCATTGTTCTTGTGGGGACGTGTTGGTGCAGGTGTGATCTGGTAAAGGGGTGTGTGGAACAAAAGAAGGTTACAAACCCCTGACCTAGATTTAGGTGTACCTTTGTCCACTATTGGAATCTAATAACCATATTTTTTTACTTTTAAAAACGTACAATGGGGGAGCGGATATAGCATGTTGGTTGAGCTCCTGCTTCCCATGCACAAGGTTCTGGGTTCAATCCCTGGCACCTCCTAAAAAACTCTGGAGAGTGGACATAGCTCAAGTGGTTGAGGGCCTGCTTCCCATGGACAACGCCCTTGGTACCTCCTAAACACAAATTAAAAAAACTCTCGCTGGGGAGCAGATGTAGCTCATGGTTAAGTGCCTGCTTCCCACCCTACCACCCTGCCAATGTACAGGGCACTTGAGAGCAGAAAGTAGGTGCGTTTCATTGTGTTTCTGTCCCCTGCAAAATGTACTGAAACTGAAAGCCCTAATGAACAGAAATGCTGATTTCTAGGCTGTAAACGCCGGGTCCATTCTCTCTCTTTGGCTGTTGTACCTCAGCTCCACACTGTCCATTTAGTCCTGGGCTGGGCTGTATCAGGGCACCTCTGGGGAAAAAAATGGCTTGTAAGAGGAAGACTGGGCGGAGAACGAGAGCATCCAAGAGCAAATGTGCTATTCAGGCTTCTAAAAGGGGCTGTTATTTCAATATGAAAAAGCCCAGTGGTGTCTCTGATGGCTTTCGAAAAAGTCACCTTCAAGGAAAAACCTTCAGGCTACTGTGGTTGAAGTGCAACAAGGTCTTTCTACCAAATGAGTTACCTGAGTTGGTATACATGGGGAGAGTTATCTTACTTAATGAAGAATAATACTCTTTTACATCTATGGCAATGCATTTGGAGCCAAGGCTCCAGCATAAAAAAACTTTTATCCCCACAGGATAGGTCTTCTAATGGCAATTCTGTAGCGCCAAACCAGTGGGTTTCCCAACTGGAGCCATTTTGTCACCTCCCCTCCCCTCGCCGCCCCTCGCCTGGGATGCGTGGCAATGTCTGGAAACATTTTTGGTTGTTGTCACACTATGAGGGTGCTACTGGCACCTAGTGGGTAGAGGCCAGGGCTGCTGCTCAACATTCTACAATGCACAGGGCAACCTTCCACAACGAGAACTGTCCAGCCCAATACCCAGAGTGCCAAAACGGAGACACGAGCTCTAAAAGAAAACTGTGATGCTCAATTATCTCCTAGGACTGCCTGAGTTCCAACCAGGAACACTGAAGGCCTCTTGCTAGCAAGGTACAGACTTGAGAAAATTTATAAACATCAAGCACGTTAAAAAAAAAAATTTTTTTTTCTTTAAAAAGAAAAAAAAAATCTGGTTCATAACTTCTCTCCCGCCTTCATGCTGACCTTTGGCAATGTTGATGAGCGAATACAGAGGCAATATGGATTTACTGCAAGGCTGTTACCCTTTTGCAGAAGAGGTGGCCAGGGGCTGGGCAAGCTTTGGGGGTGCGAGCAAAAGCTCAGAGATAAATGAATGTTCTGTTGAGAAACAGATATTAAGGGAGACTGGAGGATAAAACTGCTAACCCAAATGGAAATGCCAGGAGAGAAAGGGGCAAGACGAAGCATTTCCCTTCTCTGCCCTGAAGGCTGAGATCCGAGAGAGAGACCTTGTAGTACCAGGGAGGACACCAGAGACCAAATCAATGAGCACAAATCACAAGATGAGCAAAGAGTGGCAGCCCCCTGGGCAAATGCCTTGTGTGCTGGGACCTTCGGAGGGGGCCCCTGCTGACCTTTCAAGCCCCACCAAAGGGGATCACTGACAGTTCCCCATGAGGCCAAACTCCTGCGCCCTGAGCCTTGTACAGGCTGCTCATTCTACTGGAATGCCCCCTCCCCACCTCGCAGCCCCTGTGCCTGGCTCAGGCCTCCTCCTGGAGGCCAGCCTAGAAGACTTCCCTGGCATCACAGCACTGCCACGCTGCATGCTCACGGCCCAGAGGCTGGTGGTACCTGTGCCTGCTGCACTGGAGGCTCCTTGAGGGCAGTAAAGGTGTCTTTTCGCTGGCATCACTCTGGAAGTTTGTGCAGTCCCCGGCACAGAGTAGGTGCCAAAGGAATGCTTTTAGTTTTAAATGACAATTAAAACTTGCCACTGTCATGGGCTTCAGTATCAGCAGCTCCCCTTATGTACTACAAGGCTCCACATTTTTTACCAAGCCTCAATTACACCATTAACAAATGAACTCGATTTGGTATTTTTAATACCACAACCAGAAGGACCAAGCTGGCATCTAACCTATGTTGACAGTTTCTAAGAGGTAATGATTATATGACCAATTTCTCAGCAGAATCAAAGAATTCTTATTGCCAATGCCATAATAAAACGTATATTGAGAAAATCTTATCTAGTTTATGCCTCTTGGCACATTGTGGCTAATGTATTCAAGCTGTCTTTATAAAGCCACATTTCCTTACATGTTAAACAAAGCATGAAAGTCAAATAAGATGCACCCTAACAAATAGATCCCTTTAATGTGCTGCTTGTTTTAAAAAGATAACATTATTTCAGCAGACGAGAATACACATATTACTGTCTAGATGTTCACACACACAAACGCAAAGGCTACCTGGGTAATTTAATGTCATTACTTTATCACAGGATGAACAGCATTTTCCCAAACCAGTCCTCAGTATCCTTCTCCCCTTAAAAAGCTTACTCTTCCCTCTCTTCTTTTGCTTTTTAACTAGGGGGAAGTATGCAACCCCTATTCATTTGGTTTATTTGTGCAGCAAGCACTTCATGCCCAGAATGTTTATAGTCTCTATTAAGAAAGCACCAACAGGCTTCCTTGCTGACAGCGAGGAGGAAGTTACCTACGTGATTGAAGCACAAAATTAACCTACATTCGGATCTGCTACTTCATTTTAATTCATTAATCTCTACTGCAGTCTAGAATGTCTCACTCCTGAAAGCAAATGCCAACACTACTTGCTGCTGATAGGAACACTAGGCTCACTAGATCAAAAACAAGATCCTTGCATACCTAAATCTCTGAATTTAAATGGAAAGTATAAAATAATATGACAGCCTCCCTGGTTGGGTTTACTTGCATTTATTAAACCGATGCTTCTTCTATAAAGGAAAGGATCTAGCACAGAATGAATGAACGAGTGAATGATAAATCAAGGTCAACGCAACAGGAGGCCAAGAGACTAAAGTCATTAATAGCAAAGTGGACATGGACAGAGACAGAGATGGCTGTACTTTTCCATTTGCCAGATGGGACAATAATTTAAGTCATGTTATATGTAATAAAATTATATAAACTATGTTATCAAAATAAAATAGACAATAGATAACTACTTTACTGACTTGTCCAGTAAACAATAATATATTACAAAGGCTTTGACACATGGCAGTTAATATTACACTTATTGAGTAAGTAATGTTTGGTCCAAGAACCAGTTAACCACTCTGAAGCTGAACTGGGAAAACTCTAGCCAAAAGACCAACAGCAGGTGAAGGGAATGTCTCTTAGGTGTGTTCATTCTCTCTAACACACTCTCCTGAAACCAATTTAGAGCAAAAACAGGTCTGCTATGAAGCATGTTTCTCTTCCTTCCAGGATCAGAATGGGTTGTGTAGTGCAGAAACAAGGTTGTTTCTAGAAACATGCAATGCTGAGAAAGTAAGTCACATTACCTCTCCTTAAACGTATTAAAAATCGAATGAACATTCTTGCTCAAAATAACAAAAAATAAGCCCATCTTTTGTTATCATCATTGTCACCAACACCTGACAAATACTTATTGACCCAAGGGTAGAAAGTGAGTATCTGGACCAAACCAGGAGCTTCCTCTGTCCATCCCTTGCTCTGACTGAGAACCTACGATAGGTCTCACAGCCCAGCCAATCGCACCATTTCCAATCCAGAGTCCTGCTGTGGGCCGTCTCGAGCCGCTGAACCTGCTCTCCACTGCCTGCCAGGCGTCACTGCTGGACATCCAGCCAGAACCACTGCCTGCCTGCCTCTTGCCTGTTTGAGCCCCTGCTGGTGCTTGCCCCCGTGCAACACCCTCCTTCTCCCTTCTCCAGATCTTCCCAATTTACCTCATCACCTCCAGGAAGACTTTTTTTCTTTTTCTATTTCTCCCACTTCACTATTTAACTTTAGTATATGACCCATTTCAACGGAGAATCCAAATGCTGTACAAGTCCACTGAACCTGAGTGGCTTCAAGGACATGACACCCACTGTGGGCTGAGAGTGACTCACACACCTCAGAGTCCCTCTTCCAGCGCTAGGGACATCATAGGGGCTCAGAAAATTTGTTGCTACAGACATAGTAAGTGCTCGATAAAACTCTTCTTCCATCTACCAATGACACTGAAATGCTGAACTGAGGTAAATTACCCCCATGGATTCAATCCAAAGACTTTTGTAATAATTACCAGTCTACTTAAGGCAGGAATGCTTTCTGGTCTTAATTATTTGCACTATTTTAATTGTTACTTCGCAATGAAAAAACTGCTATAGGCGCAAGATGTAACAAATTATTATCCAAGGTTAACCTCCATCATCATCCTGAGAGGGATCCCTGACGCAATTATGCATGTAATTGTCTAAAGTAGCTTCCACTAGGAATGCTCCCCAAATTTTGGGTTGAAATATCTTCACTGAAGAGAAGATATTAAAACAATGTTTAGGGGCTAAATTCGTTACCTCTCAAACACGTTACCTTCCAAAAAGGTAATTAGGAATGAACAGAAAAAGAAAAAAAGACACAAAACTGTATCACCCAAAGAATGTAAAATGTTTCCGTCTTATAAAAAAAAAAAGTTTTTAATTGGCCATTGCTTCTCAAAAAGGTTCTCAAGACCCTCCAAATTGAGAACTGTGGATAAAAGACTAGCAGAACGCCTCGGGGAGTACCGTGGCCCCTCCGTCTAAATAGGCGTCCTTGAAGTACATTTCTTCTTTCTGCCTGTAAAATGCAGCCTCCCCCCAGAATAATTCCCTTTTAAAAGGCCCCACCCGCAAAGAAACATTAATCTACTTTGCAAACCTGCGTTCCAATCTGCTTTACTATTTTTTCAACTCACCCCCACCCCCACCCCTCTTTTTTTTTTTTTTTCCTGTACCTAGAGACAAATGTTTTTTTCCCCCAGAGTTGAAAGCTGTCCAAAAACAGGACCACACACGCCGCCGCCTCCGCAGGCCCGCGCTCCGCCCGCCCCTCCGCCCTCCCCGGCGCGGCGGCCGCGGCCGCGGGGGGCGCGCGCACTCGCTCCAGCCGGAGGGGTGGCCTTTTTACTTCCACCCCATTCCTTTCTCTTGGGACGAGGTGGGTGGGGGTGGGGGAGGGAAGGAAGCAGAGGAGGGGAACGCCGCGTCTCGGGGCGCCGCTAGAGCCCAACCTCGGTGGGCCCTGGTCCCGGCGACCACCACCCCCCCCCCCCGCGGCCGGGCGGAGTGGTCCGTCCCGCGGAGGGGCCCCGCGCCCCCGCCAGCCCGCCCTCGCCACTCTCTCCCACAACACCTAGCAGAGCGCAGCGCCCCGAGTAGATTACAGCGCGGCCTTTGTCGGGCGGGCCTGGCTCCCGGCCAGGCGCCCAAACAATAAACAATTCCCCCTGGTGTGGGCGGGGGAGGGTGGGGGGGTGGCTCGCTTCCCTGAAAGGCTCTAGGTGTGTTCGGGTAAATATCTTTATCAATTGAAGGGAAGGGGGACGCGGAGATGAGGGGGACAGCGGGGCGCGGCAGCGCGCGCGGAGGGTCTTACCTTCCACCCACAGCTCCTCCACGTTGGTCTCCAGATTAGCTGCCTTTAATCCTACAGCGAAGGCCCCAAATATGAGCAGGCCCACCACCAAAAACTTGCCGCAGTTTTTTTGAATGTAACAACCCAGTTTAAATAAGAGTCTCTGAAACTTCGCTCTCAGCCACAGCGGCGCTTTCCGGCCAGTCGCCTTCCCCTAGGGACGAAGCAGAAGTGAGGAGTGAGCGCTGGGGGGTGGGTCGCCACGCACCCACGCTCGCACGCGCGCGCACCGGCCCGAGAAAGCCCTCGACGGCCCTGGCCTCGAGGGGCTGCGACGCAGCGACTGGCCCTGCGGGCTTGGAGCCCGGCCTGACCCGAGGGAACGCGAGCGGCGTGGCCGGGAATGTGGGGGGGAACTGGGGGCTAGTCATAAATCCAAGTCCGGACTGCAGCGTGGGAGCTTCATCTTGGCCACAGGAGGGGCGTCCCCACGCAGGTCCGGCACAGTGTGACACTTAGGGCCCTGGGAGGAGGGGCTGCAAGGACCCGGGGAGGAGGAAGCCGAGGGGGGAGAGGGATCCCTCAACACTGGCAGTCTTTACCCAGGCCTTGGGAAGGGAGGGGGTGCATCATCCCTGCGTGTGGAGCCCATCATTATAGACCAGCCACCCAAGTTCCCCTTCCGGCTAAATCCTGCTCGGTACAGCTCCCTGCTCGGGGTGCCCGGGCCAGCCCGCTTTGGGAACCCCGGCAGGGCGGGTTTCCCCCATCTGAACCCCCGCCCGGCGTGGTAGTAAACCGGGATCCACGTGGTGAGCACGGCGGAGCGAAATCCCTCGCCACGCATTTCCATAGCGTTGAAAGACGCCGTGGGAGCTGACTTAGGAAGTGGGGCAGCCATCTGCAACTTACGACAATATTTGTGATCGGAAGAGGGCAGCCACATGGATCTTTCCCTCCTCTCCCTTCCCTTCTGGTTAAACGTTAAAAAGGAAAACACCCGACTGCCCCGGGGAAGGGCTCAGGCCGGCGCAGGCGGGGGTCCTGGCAGGGCGCTGGTGGCTCCCGGCGGCGACGTTTCCCCGGCGCTGGCCGCGACCCCGGGCCCGGCGGGCCCCCGTCTGGGTGCTCGCCTTCCCCGGATTCCACACATTTCAACGAGCCTCGTAAACACAATGAACCCGGCCGGCTCCGCAGACCCGCACTGCGGATTTAAGGTGGCAATTTGTTTACAACTTTCCCTTTCCCCGCAGGCTCTGAGAACAGGCGGCTCAAAAACTGGAAAAGAAGAGGGGGGATGCCCTCTTCCGAAGATAATTTTTAAGGGAGCAAAGATCTCGTGCTCAACAAAAGCAAAACCGGCTGCCAAAAAAGGCAACCACCTTTATTTCGGCTCCCCCCCCACCCCTTCCTCTCTCCGCCTCCCTCCACTCCGCCTCCCCCTTCAAGATGTTAAGAAATGTGGCATTACAGGGGTTTAGGCTGCAATAGGGGCAGGAGGGGGCTCGAGGCAGGGGCAAGGCGGCCCTCGAGGTGGTCGACTGTGGACCGCTTCCCAGTGCTCCGGAAAGTAACGCCGGAGAGGGCGCGTGCACGCGCCCGCGCGCACACACACACACAGACACGCACACCTCCACCCCCTGCGGACCTCAGACAGCCCTTTCCTCCCAAGACCGGAGGGAGGGTTTGAATTTTTCAATCCCCACTTGTCTACTTCTTTTCCTGGAGGGTTGTGAGTGTGTGCGTGCGTGCGTGCGTGTGTGTGGCGGGGGCAATCCCAAAGAGGAAGAGGAGGGAAGAGAGAGTGGGAGGAGAGAGTCTGAAATGCACCTTGGAAATCTGCTCCAGAGCGAAGGCGGCGTCGCAGTAGCTGGGCCGGTGCAGATAGTCCCGGTCCGGCGCGGCGGCGCGGCGCAGCCCCACGGTCCGTCTGCGCCTCCCGCCGCCGCCGCCGCCGCCACCACCGGCCCTCCGGCCCGGAGCCCCACTGCAGCCGCCGCCGCCGCGGTCCTGGGGCTCGGCGGCGTTACCAGCCGAGGCCATGTTGCCGCCGCCGCCGCCGGCGCCGCGGGGACCGAGGCTTCCCGGGCTGCCCGGCGCGCTGCTGCTGCCGCCGCCGCGGCGGGCTCCCGGCGCGCCCGGGCGCTCGGCTCGCGAGGACGCTGCTGGCCGCCGGCTGCTCGGGCTCGGGCTGGGGCTGGCAGACCTGCTGCTTCGGCTCACACGGGGGGCGCCGCTGTCGATGCGGCCGCGCTCGCTGCCGGGGAGTCAGACCCTGCGCCTTCCATTGCCACATTGCGCGGGGGTCCCGAGGTCTCTGCGGCCGCCGCTGCCCACATCCAGTTCGCAGGCGGGCGGGAGCTAGCGCGCGGGGCGAACCTGTCCCTCCGGCGCTCCGCAGCGGCGGCTCCCGGCGGCCCCCGACCCGCCCCCCGACCCGCGCCCAGACCCCTTCACTGCAGAAAGCGCGAGCAAATCCCCGCCGCGCCCGCCGGCCGGGCTGGCTTCCTCGGCGCCTCCCGGCTCGCCCGAGCTGCCGCGGAGACCCAGCGCAGAGCCGCCGCCGCCGCGGGGGCCGGGGCTGCCCGGCGGGTCTCAGCGCTGCCGGGCGGGGGCAGCCGCCACCGCCGTCGCTGCTGCTGCTCCCGCGGCGGCGGCTGCTGCTCCCGAGGTGGCGGCGGCGGCGGTGGCTGCGGCGGCGGCTGCGGCTGCTGCTGCTGCTGGCGGTGGCGGCTCCTGAAGCTGCTGCTGCTCGGGCTGCTCGGGCTGCTCGGGCTCTGGCTGCTGGGTTCGCTGTGGCTGCTCGGTCCCGGACTCTGCTTTCTTGTGCTCCTCGCCGACCCGCTGGACCATTCTGCCCCCGTGCAGCGCGCCCCTCTCGCTCCCGGGACTTGAGGACTCCGCTCTGTGTGTGTGCAGCGGGCAGCGGCCGCAGCAGCTCCTTGATTCAATAGATGAGATGGAAGAAGAAAAAAAAGAACTCTCTCCATTTGGAGAAAGAGGAGGAGGAGGGGAGGGGGTGGAGGGGGAGAGAGCGAGCGAAAGAGAAAAAGGGCTGGAGCTCCCGCCCCCGGGGCTGTCAGATGGCTTGGGTTTCTGCGACGCGATTGGTTCGCGGAGGGCAGAAATTACTCAGCAAACATGACTATTATTAGCTGCTTAGCAACAGCTCACCAAAGTAGAGAGACCACCCAGGTAGGCAACCCCAGTGTGTGCATCCCCGGCTTCGGGGGGGAGCCTCCAAGAGCGCCAACCTTCTCGCATGCAATACTTCAATTAAGGAATGCAATCCCCCCCACCTTCTTTCTTATTCCTTTTCTTTTCAAGAGTGTCTTCTTTTTGTGAGACGCCTTTTCGCGCACACACTCGCGCGCGCGCGCGCACACACACACACACACACCCGCATTTGCCTCGCGATAGACACGGGGAAAATGTAATATTTTCTTAAGCGCTTAAACAATTTCTGAAATTCCTCAAAGAAACCCCTTTCAGAGGCACCTTGGCCTCAAGCTGCAGCAGATACTGGGAGGTCCGGCTTGAATTCCCAGGCCTGCATCGATAATGACAGGGTGGTGGATAGAGCACCAGTGTGTGCCAGATTTTTTCTCTCTCTTTTTTTTTCTTTTATAACTGAAGAGAAGACTTAGACTCTCGCAGGGAAAAATGCCTCGCATTAAGATAAACAAAATGTAAAGTTAAAGAGAAAGCAGGGACGTTGAGAAAAGCCACCATTCTTAAAACAACCCCCCCCCCCAAAAAAAACCTGCCCCTACCCAGCAAAACCCCACGACCGCAAAGCCCTGGTTTGAAGGAGTCCTGAACGTGGAACCCAGACACCCAGAGCAGTCTCGTGGACGCAGACTTTTTTTTTTTATTTGAATCTTAAATGTGACAAATAAAAAGACACAACAGAATCCTTTCAACAGCCCGGAGAACGCAACTGTTTCCTTGAGGAGAGAAACGTTTCCCTGGTTATTTGGGGTTCATTCGGAGCCCCCCCCCCTTTATCAGCCGTACGTCCTTATTTATCTAAAGTAGTTTAAAACAGATTTTTAGAAAACCCGGTATGCATCCTGTGGTATTTAGTAGTAGCGTGACGTAGGAGGGGAGAATAAAGGCTATGATGTGGGATTCATTCGAAACAAATTGCGCGGTGTTTGCGAGGACGTGTTCAACCCTGCGGCCACTGTCACCAAGATATCCCGGGGATTCGCTTCCCATCGCGGGAAAAAAGCACCCGGGACCCTTTGGGGGCGGATCTTCGGGCCAGAGACAAATTAAACGAGCTACACAGCTCCGCTTTACATTTAAAAAAAAAATTTTTTTTGAGCCGTTGGAATGTGTTTTTCTTTCCTTTGCAGGTTACGAAGTTCCTCCCTGCCGTAGGGACCTGATCCTTAAACCCAGATTCTGCCTCGTTTTAATCTTTTTTGCGTTTTTCTTTCTTTCATCTTCAAACCAGGTTGAACTCAAAAGAGACCCGCGGCCAGCAAGGAGCCGACGGAGGCCGCGAAACGGAGCACTGTCGCTTTAAGATGCACACGGTGTGTGTTCATTGAAAAAAAAGAAAGGCCAGGCCGGGAAAGAAAGAAACCCAGATGGAGGGAAAGGGGGAGGAGCGGGAGGAGGCGGGGTCGGGGCGGCCACGTGACGCCCAGCCCGCGCCCGCGCGCCAGTCGCGGCCCCGGCGGCGCCGAGGTCTGTGCGCGCGCGTACCCGGGGGCGCGCGCACCCGGGTTCCGGGCCGCCCAGGCCAAGCCCGCGGGCAGGGCGGGTGCGCCGGGTCCGCAGCTCCCGCCCGGCCTCCCCGGAGCCCAGGCGAGGCGCGCGCCCCGCCGGCACGGACGGACGTGCGGGCCGCGCCGTAGTACATTCCTGAGGGCGGTCCGGCCCCCTTACGCTGCCCAATGGCTGCGCGGCCTCCCCGCGGCCGGCCAATGGCTGCGCGCACGGGCCCCTTCATTCAGCGGCCGCGCGGCGGCGGCCCCGGCCCGCGCAGGGCGGCAGCGGGGCGCGCCGGCCACCCGCGCGGCCCACGCGGCTCCGGCGGGGGGCCTGTCCGCCGGCCCTCCCCGCCCCCTTCCCTCCTCTCCTCCCCACTTGCTTCCCTTCTCTTTCCTTTCTAACCCCTTTCTCGTTCTCTCCCATCTTCCCCTCCCTGGTCAGCCTCGCCAGCTTCCCTCCAGCGTTTCTTCCTTCCTGGCTACCCTGGGTGTCCTGGAGAAGAAAGAGAGGCAAAGAGAGTGGAGGTATCCGGGGAGCGTTCGCGGGATCCGGAGGAGGACTCGAGTACCGGAGCAGCGCGGAAATTCAAAACCCATGACTCCAGGGAGCACGTGATTTTGTGCGCCGGCTCTCGGAAAGGACTGCAAAAACCAGCACGGTGCAACGTCCCTGACACGACGTTAATAAATAATAGTGCAGGAAGGTCGGGCTCGACACAGAGCCAGTTTAACCTTTGAGCAAAACCCTGATCCTTATTAGGTTTGATAAATAGCACAAAGTAGGTAGGGCGATTTATTATTCTGACTTTTCGTACTCAACGGTTCTGCAGACATTCCAAGGCAGGCCATTTCGCGCTTGCTGTTGGAATTGCTTTTTGAAGATTCGGGGTGTGGCGCCCCCAGTTTTGCATGTCAGCCTTTTTATATTTGAGGCGACCCTGTAGCCATGGACAGGCACCGTTGCCATGTTCCTCTTTACAGACGTCTTTACAACGTTTTAGACCAAAAATGATCGGCTTTTCCTTCCACTCTTTTATTTATAGGAATCTCAGGGCAGCTACTTGGATTATGAAATTCTCAAATGAAATTTTAGGGTCTCTACAAATCCTGGCCACGTATGAATCCCCGCAGGCCCGCTGCCTACCCTCTCGTTCTGGATGCTGCTACGTGTGCACCATTTTAATGGCGAAGCTTCTAACACTCGGGCTCATTTCCCTCGGTTTGACTTAATTCCTAAACGTGGTGAGCACTGGTCTCCGAGGTTTTCTGTGCGTGAGCCTCCTCGCCCGCTGTTTGATAGGTTAACTCTTCAGTATCTCAAACCATGGTCTCGGCCTGTAAATTCTACCCACTGGTTCCAGACAGCAACCCCAAACCTGGCCTCTAACGAGCGCTATCTTAATCTCCCCACCCCCCACTCGCCGCTTCCCCTGTGGTCTGCTTTTTTTTTTTTTCCTTCCATACACAGAGATGAATTACTTTGAGGATCTAATTGGCCTTGTTTCTGTAAGGTTTTAAGAAAGGGAAGAGGAGCCAGCGTAAGAAGCCTGCTCGACTTGGGTGGTCAGGGCCCAGGCCGCCCCCAATTTGCCTCATTGCTGATGCAATGCGAGTGCGACATTCCTAGCGATAATGTTGTTCCTAATCAATCTGCCCTTATTTACATTTGTAAGCATTGTTGCCTTTAATATGCATGCCCTGTGCAGGGGACCGCAGCACCACACCGGGTTTGTTAACTTCCACTACCAACAGGATTCCGCAGACCTGATATGGGGCTGATTGGAGGAGCCAGGCCCGCTAAGGTGTCTGCTGGGAAGAGAGTCCCTTTTAATGGCCGTTCTGCAAGCTTAGCTCCCCTCTCGAGAGCTACGAAGTAAGTGAGAGCCTGGGGCTGTATCAAACAGCAGGAGTTCTCGCCCACCTACATGAAGCAAGAGCTGATTTTCCCTTTTCCTATTAAAGTTCATCTCAGTGCACCAATTGTCGTTTTTCCTCCCCTTCCCCATCATGATCCAAGTCTTCCCTGGAGCCTGTAGTTTCCAAAATAGATTCCTGAAACCCGCTGGAGTCCCTCCCTTCTCTGTTCCAATACTTCAAATATCCATGCCCCCCCCATCTCAAAAAATTCGACATCCGATTATCCAAGTGATAAGGTGACACTGAAATAAAACATCTGCCCTTCGTGTTTGGATGTTCTAGTGATAACTGACTGTGGAAGCCAGAACTGGTGGAGTTCTGAAAAACCTCAGCAAAAATGAACTTTTCACTGGTTTCTCAGACCAAACCAAATGAGTCTTTAAAGCCAATGTCATTTCATGTGTGTGTGTTTTCAGTGTATAATGAATAAAGCGGGAAATGTATTCTAGTAATTTGACCCTTGGGCCACGTTTTCATTTTGTTTACTGCGTTTAATGCTCTCTTCCAGAAATGCAAAGAATTGCAAGCATTACTTAATAGTTCCACAGTATTCCTGTTAAGAGGGTGGGGGGGGGGGGGGGAGGAATTGGGGATTTGATATATCCTATTTATGGATGGGGAACCCGGGGTACAGGATGTGTGTGATGGGCTAGGGCCTGAGCGGTTCAAAGCAGATACCTTGGATAAAAGTCGAGTCTCTGGTTCAACTCTGGCCAGTGTGCCACTGTCAGCCACACTTTCCTGGCTTCCTAAGAATGCCTTATTATTTTCTCATTGGCAGCTTTTGTATTTACTTAAAAGGTGATGGTAGAAAATGAGACTAAATGGAGGTGGGGGGGGGACACAGATTCAGCAGCCTACAGAATGTAAAACCACTGAGATTGACTCCCCTCCCTTTTCCCCTTCCTCCTTCCGTCTCCTCCCCTTATCCCCCCTTCCCAGGACTGGAGGGAAGGGAACAGCTCAAGCCAACTTGTCAAAATAATGCTGCTAATTACCCCTGATCTCCTTTAATGGCAAGCTGCTCCCAACGCCACAAAGGAGTAAATGAGGGTCCACAGCACCAACCTGGGAGCACTGGCATTTTTTTGAGTTTCCAAGTGAGCTGGGAGGAGGGGGGAAGTGTAAGGGAGATGTCCTGAGAATGTCCCAGAAACCTCCACATTTATTACTCCAGGTTCAAATACTAGCTTGAAAGGGGAATAAGGCTGTAGGCAGTACCAAAAGCTACTGGTATTTAACTGCAGAGTGAATGTTCAGAGCCTCGAAAGAAAACTCAGCACTGACTCTCCTACTGGTTTTCTCCCTTCTTTAAATATCGTCTTAGCCATATTGCTTTATTCCAATGAATAGAGATGTATTCTGTAGGGACCCAGACTTGCCTTTTCCTCTCTCTCTCCTCATCTCTATCTCCCTGTCTAATATATCTATATCAAGCTTTGCATTTGGCAGAAGGCATGCCATTCATTTCAGTGATCTCTGCCTTTGGGTCTGGCATGAAAAAGAAACTGAGCAACATGATCCCTTTGACCCACTGCTGGAGCAACAAATTTATTAGAGATATAGGCATGAGAAATGAAAGGGAAGTAAAACAATTCCAGCTTATTGTGTGTCTTTCTTTCATACTGCTAATCCGGTTTACACATCACGCCTACATGTCTCAATAGGCTTTATACACTGTGGCAGAGGCGGGAGAAAATAAAAGGTGTGTGTGTGTGAGAGAGAGAGAGACAGAGAGAGAGAGAGAGAGACAGAGAGAGAGAGAGAGAGAGAAATGGAACAGATATTTTAGCCCATACTGATTTGCCTCATCAGTTATTTCTATCTGTAGAAGGCTGAATACAATTTGTAGAGCAACCTTTTCCTTTCAAAATAATTTCACATGGTGCTAACTCCCTATTCAAATGGTTTGTCAAATTATGACTAGATGATAACCAGAAATTAGATACAGTGAGTTTGAAATGAAGCTAATATCCCCAAATTGAAAACGGGCATACTAGATGCAGCCCTATTGGTGTCCACTTTAATTCAGGATTTTAATTTAAAAAGATCATGGCCTCAAGGGCATTTTATACTCTGTGGGAGCAAGCTGAGTGACAAATGGAACACACACAAACTGACAAGTGAAAGCCCCTTGCTTTACAACAAGGGTACACAATGCACCTGAGGCAAACCATTTATCCTGAGGTATACCACCCAGAAATAAGAAGTTACAGTAACAGAGGATGACAATAGAAAGCATTGTCTTTCTTTTCCGAGGCAATTAATTGCATGTTCAACTGCTGGAGCCAAACCAACCAACCAACAACAACAAAAAACAGTTCAAACAGAGAGAGAGAGAGAGAAATGAAAAAGGACTACTGTAGTGGTTCAAGACCTCAGTTTTCCAGCTTTTACAAATTTAAAGCCAACCATGGTAGGTCTTCATTATTTATGCCTAGTTCTTTTACATTTCCCCCTCCCCAGGGAGGTAAGAAGGAAGGTCTAGGGAAGCAAAGGTCTCTGGGTGTCTTCCATAGACAACAATCCATATGGTCCTTTTGGGTGATAGAGATTAAGATCAGAAAACTTCGTGCTTATCTACACGCTAGGCGTCCGTTTTAACATGAATTTTTAAAGGTGGAGACAAGGCATCTATCACTCCATATGTTCGGTCTCTGGGGATCTGGTGGTCCCAGTCTTGGGACCGAGTCCACAGGGGTTTGGATCATTCAACCGCCCTCGGGGCTCCCCCCAGGCGTCCCTCAATCCTCTGAGCCCCAGCCCACCTCTTTAACCGGGATTAGGCACGAGAATGTCCGAATCCCTGGGTGCAAGCGTCAGCGGTTACCTCTCTTCTACTGGTGGCCCTTTCCTGAACTCGAAAAGCCCCGTGGCCCTTTTCCTAAATCACCACCGGCGGGGAGCGAGGGGCGGGGGTAGGTGCCTGACCTCCGGGTAAGGTGCTTCTCCTAACCCTGGGCGTCCCACGCCACCCGGGCGTGCGTGCCGAGAGCGCTAGAGGTGTGTGTGAGAGGCGTGCGCCCATCACCTCCAGCTGGTGCTCACGAAGCGCCACCGAGAAGAGGACTCGCTCGGCGCGCGCGCGCGCTCTCGCTCCGCAAGCCCCCCACCCTCCCCCCGGCGCTGTCACTCTCCCGGCACCAGCCCTTCCAGCACCAGCTCTGCCTCCACTTGCGGAGTCAGTAGCCACCACCAGGCTGAGGAGCGGAAACCAAGGTGGCGACCCTTTCAAGCGTGAAAATGGGATCCGAGGCGACCCCCTCCGTGAGAACTCCCCCCGGAGCCGTTCCCCGGCCCCGGCGCGCCGCAGCCAGCTCCCCCCCCTCCCGCCGCGGGGCTGGCCTCGGGGGGCGGGGGCCCGGGTCCTGCCAGCGAGCGTGCGAGCGAGCGGCGGAGGCGCGGGAGCCGCGGCGCGGCGGCGCAGCGCAGCCCACCCTAGACCGGGCCCCGGCGCGCGCGGCCCGCCCCTCGGGTCTCACGGCCGCTTCCCGCGCCGCAATCCGCGGCGCTGGGCGTCCCCGGTTCCGCTGCCCGGCTCCCCCGCGCCCAGGGCGCACGCCCGCGAGGTCCCGGCGGCGGCGGCGGCGGCTGCACTCACCATAGCCGGCCGTCAAGCCCTGCCCGGAGCGCGGGTGCCGATCGCGCCGACGCTGGGCTGGAATTTCACATCAACTCCTCTTTTTTTTTTTTTTTTTCCTTGCCCCCCTTTCCTGGTCCTCCGCTCCTCCGTCTTCTCCCCGTCTTCCCTGGGCTCCCCCTTGCCTTGTCGCTGCGGGTCTCTTTGTCTGCCCTGTCCGTCTTCTTTTTCTTCGTCTTCGTCTTCGTCTTCTCCTCCTCCTCCTCCTCCGTCTTTACAAAAGGAACGGAAAGTGTAAAAACCCCGGCGCGCTGGGCCGCCGGAGGCTTTCGGCGGAGTGCAGCGCGGACTCACAATTACAAGCCTGTTTCTATTAAGCAGTTCCATGGCCCTCGGCGTGGGTGGTCTGCTGCGCCATAGGCAGGACCTGTCAGGGTCACGTGACGGATCCGAAAACTTTACCCCCTTTACAATAAACTCTAGGAAAGCAAAGTAAACTCGAGGAACGTGCTATCAGCACAGCCCTCCTGGGTAAACAGGCGCTCCCCTCCCCGCCTTCCTGGGAGGCGCCCGGCCCGGCGAGCTCCGGCGAGCCCCGGCGCCCCCCCACCCCCCCCCGCGCGCCCCCCGCCGCCTGGCTGCGGGGGGCCGCTGGGCGGGGGGTCTCCGCCGGCTCGTTCGCCTTCCCCACCTTCCCCCTTCGCGCGCACACATTATTTGCTAACATGTATCCATCTCGCCAGGGACGGGGGGCCGGGGGTGGTGCTGGGGGAGCAGGGACTCTCGTTTCAGCCCCCCCCCTCCCCGCGCTCGGGGAACTGGGGAGGGGCGGTGCCCAGGGGGCCTGCGGAGGCACACCACCTTTCATGTCCTCAATTTTCAGAGCCCCTTCCTGCTCTCGTTCCCACGGAAGCCCGGAGAAGCTGGGAGCATTCTGGTTGACAGGCCCCACAGCCTGACAGGGAGGCAGAGAGCCAGGGAAGCGGGCCGATAACAAGAGCCTCCCCGGGGGGGAAATGTTCAATACAGCAAGATGTCTGTGGATCCGTGTCAGTTGTGTAGGAGGTCCCTGGGAAGCCGCTACTTCTGAAGAGACCAAGGTGGAGTCCCTTGGAAGCCAAGATTGGTAGCTGGCTGAGGAAGCACTAATTGATATTTGCTTCTTTTCCCTTCCAATTACTGTGGTTTTTGGGGTATGCCACCCAAAAGCTCCCACCCACGCTGCCTTCCCGTACTCTGCAGACTTGGGTGATTGGGTTAGACGGAGGTGCCTGTGGGTACGTGGAGGCCTGCGCTGAGCCATTGGCCCCAAATTACAGCGTCCTATTCAGGAGAGACCCCGTTAATAATGTTTAACATTTTACCTGCTCAGACCAGCAGTCTAGACTAGGTTTCACACACGGCGGAGAGGTGCCGTTTAAAATAGACCACGTTATGAATAAAGATGAATTACAGGCACAAGAGCAGGGGAAGGGAGGAGAAAATATACTGAAGTTATCAAGAGTTAACTCACGGGTCTTGGAATAAATTTAGCCAGTTTTCATTTTCTTACTGGGTTCTGGGCTGACAATCTGGTGAGGGGTGTGTGTGGTGTTATCATTTCTGAAAGCATAATCCTAAACGTTGCAATTTATCTCCTCCTCCAGAAATGACACACCATTCTTTACTGTGGGGACATCTGAATTTCCAGAGGGTTTGTCTTTGAAACACATTAAGCGATTAGACATTGGAATGCCGGATAGCCCTGTGAATTTGGCTGGCCCAGAAAGTCACTTCATACCAACTGGCTCCAGTCAAAAATGGACTCAAATGGGCATTAACTGAACATGGGTCCTAAGACTCATAATCATTGCAAAACAAACAAAACCATGATATTTTCTTTGGAAACATTTCCCCCTGTATTTTGTTGTCATACCAAAGGACCCAATTTACCCTACTATAATCTTGGGGTGGGGAGTGAAGAAGAGGAAGATATAAATCCATCACCAAATAGAGAAGTCTGCCTTGTGCAAGACAAAGGGGATAAGAAAAAAGAGAAAACAGTTTAGCAGAGGGCATTAAATACCTCACCATATAAAACTACTAAGTATGCTAGCTTTGTGGGGAAAATTCCAGCAGCATCTGTGGTGTTTGCTTTTTGGAATTAAAGTGAAGACTCACCTGGCTATGTGCTCCTGGAGTTGTGACCAGAGCTGACAATCAGGGCTGGACCCGGGTTTTGTGGGTTGGAGGTCTTAGGCTGCACATTCAGTGAGAGGCAGCAAGCTTCGTGAACTGCAGGCCCATCAGCTGGCTAGATAATGTAGGGCAGGACGATTACAAAAGTATCTATTTTGTATGTGTGTGTTTGTGCCATCTTGCATTTCACAGTTTGTTCTGAGAGTTGTAGTTAAGAATACGTCCAAGTTCTATTTCATTCGATGACTTTACAGTTGGGAGCAAAGACAAGATTGATTTGAATACAAATAGTTGGACTTGGGGCAGAGGTTAGGCAGGGAGAGAAAAATTTTGGTGTTGGAACCTGAAAGTTCAGGCAGGAGGGGAATCCACTGGAAATACCTCCCCCTCCGTCCCCCAAAAAGAGCCTTTTCTTCTGCTGAGATTTTTTTGTGTCAATGCTTCCCATCCATTCTCAGGCACTAGAAGAGTTAAATCATCAAGTAAGTGATACGTGTTCTTCCTTGGGGCCTGGTGGTCTTCTGTTGTTACCTTCTGGCATTTCTCTGCGACCCCCCACCAGGACAGGCCCTCTCTCATCAAGCAGCTGCCTTCAACCCTTCTAAAGCAGCTTGGGCCTCCACCCTTCCTGCAGACCCAGCTCCACTTCTGCCCAGGCTGATAAACCACTTGGCATGGAGGTGTTAATGGCGGACCAGGCTACCAGACAGTATTTTTGCAGTTTAACTTGGACTTTTAGAGCTATACCCAGAGGAATAATTCCAACCTTGGGGATTGCAGGGCATCGAGACAGAACCAGTTGGAGATATTGGGGCATTGGAGGGGAGGGCAATAGGGGGCAAAACCTTTCGAAACTCTTCCAAACACAAAACACCACACATGGACTCCATCAACCCTCACCTTTATGCAGTTTGTCTTTCTGACTTCTCTGTTGCTACTTGAGATACAGTGTTACTCTTGAAGCTTAGGCACGGGTACCTGGGGGCCCACATATCCTTCATGATTCTCTTCTCTTCCCCGGCTCCCACTAAAAGTGGGTGCCTGCGTACCTCCATTCCCCTCCCAACACACATACAGCCACCTCCATCAATTGGAAAGCTTTCAATCAAATAACTGAGGGTTCAGAAGAAACATTGCCCACATTTAAAAAGCTCTCCAGCTCCGGCTGGTCAGTGGGCAGCCCCCACTGGCCACACCTTAGGTGGAGTTGATTCTTTGATACTGGATCAGACAGCTCTTCACAAGCCTTTATAAGAAGCCATCTCGAATGATTACCTTCCTCCCTGCTCCGCCCTTTGCTGTTAGGAAGAGACCTACCAACCAAAGGAGAATTAAGACACCTACCAACCAAAGGAGAATTAGTCCTCCAGGGACTGGAGGGGTAAGACATAATTATATTTAAAGGTGCTTGGGTGTGGCAATGCAGAATTCCGGGAATGAACAATTGAATTATAATGGTAAGATGCCTTGAAACAGTAGAAGGAATTATTTACAGAACAAGAAGTAAAACAGGACGGCAGAGCAAGGGTTGAATCTGCTTTCCAGACAGATTCCGAAGGCCGTGAAGTGGTGTGAGCAGAGACCCTGAGCAAACCGTTTGGAAATAAAGAGGGTGGAGTGAAACCTGAAATGTAATAAACCAGTCTCTAAGGGAATCCAGTACCGAGAAGGAGAGAAGCACAGAGAGGTGCTGTAGTGTACAAAGGATTGGACCATAATCTCCCGACAAGGAGAAACTGCTAGAGAGATACCTGTAGACAACGCCCCCTCCCCAAGAAAGTCACTCCAGTTGCTTGTTTACACCCACAGCTGATGTGCTAACATATGACACGCCCTGAGAAATTCCCGTATGTAGGAGAACTGCAGGGGAAGCCTTTTGTAGGATGGATGGACGAAGAAAATGAACTGCCAGTGGGAATTTTCAGCCATGGGAGGGAGGCATGGTAGGGGCGGCTGGAGGCGATGGCGATGGTGATGGGGGTCTATGTGAGGAGACATAGCTTCATGCAACCAAGCAGGTCAGAACCATCACCACGGGCTTCCAGTTGTCCCTAGGAGGACTGACTAAATAAAGACAGTCAATGTAGGAACTAGGGAAAACCATCTCTGTTTGACACAACTGGCATCGCTGCTACTCAGGATCCGTCATTTGTCTTGATTCAGGGTGGTGGGAAAGGGCGCGGAACTGACTTCATTAATTTAAATGTCAGAATCCAAGTTTTGAAGGGGTGATCCAAGATTCAGGTTTGCTCTATGAGAGAAAGAATTTGTATGGAGCGAGGGCTCTGGGTCTGTGAGATTGGACGGGGAAGGTCTAAGCCGTTTGGGGGCAGCTGAAGCCTACATGAGCCATTTGGTGGGCTGCGCTCTGAGGGTCCCGGCCACGTGCAGAGCCTGCTGGTGGCTCTGACGACACCCCTCATCCCCCCACGTTCCCAGACGCTGCCACTCCTGGTATTTGTGGAGCAGAGCCCCTCTGGAGACCAGGGGTCTGGGAAGGATGTGTTCCTGTTTTCCTACCAGTCCCCCGGGGTAGGGCACCAGGGGCAGCCACGACCACCTTCTTAGCAAATCTTACCAGCTGTGGATTGCAGCCTTGTTTTGTCTGGGTGGGGGGCAGGTGGGGATGGTGAGAGGTGTGAGGTTGGACCACTCAGCGACCCTGCCCGGCAGTCCTTCCCCGTTTACCTCCATACCCAAGTAGCGAAAGAAGCGGCCTTGGATCTGAAGAGCAGGCTCACCTCTGCCTGCTGTGCGTGCTCAGAGGGAGAGGACAGGGCTGCCCAGAGCCCAGAGAACGCACCCGCCCCTCCCAGGAACCTGTCCATGCCTCCACAGAATTGACAGGCTCCCTCGGAATGCTGGTGGTCTAAGAAAATGGCTTTAGGCACCCAACAGCACATTTTTTTTTTTTCAAAGAATGAGCACCACTAAGCTAATTACAAATCTGTCTGCTTTATTTATTGCAGTGAGTTCCTCAAGGCAGTGGTTCCCAAGTCTGGCTGCTCATTGGAATCACCTGGGGAGCTGAAAAACAAAAACAAAGAAACAAAGAAATAAAAATAGATTCTTTGCTCCCCATCCCAGAGCTGTAGAATCTCAGCCCTGGGGAATTGGTATTTTTAGAAAGAATCCCCCTAAATCAAGTTTAGTAAATTGCTAATAGTAGGCTCTGGGTGGTGGGGATAGGGAAGTTTCATTGAAAAGTTCTTCCAACGTGGCTGGATGTTTGAAATTTTTCATAATAAAATGTCAATCAAAAAAATAATAAAAGGATCCCCTAGTGATTGTGATGTGTTCCTAGATTTGAAGACGGAGGGATACTTGGTTAATTTATGAATATGTTCTACAGATAGACAGATGATGGGACTCTTCACATTGAATGGCTGCTTCTCATTCATCAAATAAAAGGTCTGTGAGCATTTACTATATGTATAGTCCTCTGCTAGGGGTGGGAATTTGGGGACTGAAAAAGTCATCTTCCCCCCAAACACCACAACATACCATGTCATGCCCATCAGATTGGCAGTGTGTAGAGGTCTGACCATACCAAGCGTGAGCAAGACTATAAAACCACAGGAACTTGGTGGTGCTGCCGGTTGGAGTGTATATTGGTTTAATCATTCGGGGAAAACAGTTTGGCATTATCTCAAAAAAACCTGAATCCCACTTGTAGGTACATCTCCAAAGGAAAGCCCTCTAATGGAGCCTCAGGAGATGGAAACAAGAATTCACAGCAGTGCTGTTTGTAATGTCGTAAAAGTGGCCACAAGCAAAATACCCATCAAAGTAGAATGAAGAGATCCAGAGGGGTAAAAAAAATGAGCCACTAATACCTTATAGCATCATGGTTGGCTCTCCCAAACATAACATAAGGTATAAAACCTAGGTCAGAAGCAAGTCATAGAAAAATGCACATATAAATTCCATTTGCCTAAAGGCCAAAACAGGGTAACACTTATAGAAAGAAAAGTAAGGGAATGAATAATCCAGTCAAGGAAGCAGTTACCTCTGTGGGTGCAGGAGGTAAAGGGATCAGGGAATTTAAAATGTAATTCATTTTAACCAGGGACTGGGGGAAAAGGGGTATGGAGAGTTATTACTTAATGGGTACAGAGTTTCCGTTTTAGGTGATGAAAAAGTTTTGGATGGTGGTAATCGTAGCACATTATCAATATAATTAATCCCACTGACAGGTACTCTTAAAAAATGGTGACAATGTCAACTTTTATATCTATATGTTACCACAATAAATTTTAAAAAATAAAACAATTTACTTTATGAATGCTCTTTAAAATGTTCTTACAAGGAGGAGGATTTGGCACAGCGGATGGAGCCTCCACTTGCCACATGGGAGGTCTGGGGTTCAAACCCAGGGCCTCCTGACCCGTGTGGTGAATTGGCCCACGCGTGGTGCTGATGTGCGCGGGGAGTGCACCCCACATGAAAAAGGCGCAGCCTGCCCAGGAGTGGGGTTGCGCGCATGGAGAGCTGATGCAGCAAGGTGACGCAACAAAAAGAGACACGGATTGTCGGTGCCTCTGACAGGAGGAACCCAGGCGGACACAGAAGAACTCGCAGCGGGTGGACACAGAGAGCAGACAAGGAGGGGGGTGGAGAGAAATAAAAAAATAAAATAAAATAAAATGTTCTTACAAGGGATAACATACACTTTGAATATACGATCAATTCCTAATAAAATTTTTTTCTACTACCCCATCCAAGTCCTGGATCAACTCAAAGACTAGTATGAGGAAGTTAGAGGAGAACAAATAACTGTAGAATAATGTGGTAAATATGAGAGCTGAGGTACATTTAGAATGTGGAAGGACAGAGGAGAGTCACAGGACCCTCACTTCTAAGATGGCGTGGAGTGAGGGTTTAGGGTTAAGAAGTGTCACTTTGCTAAGGAAAGGAGGTCAAAGGAAAAGAGAAGGGATTTAGGGAAGGGAGGAGAGAGCCCAGAGGCACTTGAGAATAAAACCTGTCCTGAGAACGCAGAACTTGCCTTGGGAAACCCAGTGTGTCCAAACTTGAGCCTTGGTGGTTTCTCCATGTCAATGAATACACTCACAGTAGATTAGACACCCATTTGATCTTTTCTGATGGAATGAAGTTTTACAAAGTTGAATGCCAGGAAATGTTAGGTGAATGCGACATTACTTTATGGGCCCAATCCTGGGTTTAAAAAACTCCATCATCTAAGTCACCCCTTCAGTGGGGTCATCTTTTAATGACATTTCAGTGGTTCTTTGTGTGTAAGGTGACATTATTTTTTTATTACAAAGACTATCAGGAGTTAAAAGTGACATTTATAGTAATAATCCATAAAATTGCGACCTTAACTTTCTCCCCTTGTGGATTTTCACAGGAATGGGATGGTTTATAGTGAAGTCACTTGGCTATGGAGAAAGTGACAGAATGAAGGTGTATGCAGTTACAAACAAGCATGGGCCTGGAGGAAGTTGAAGGAGAAGGTGGCTTCCAAAGTGCTTCTCATTATTTCCTTATACAGGTGAACACTTCTGTTTAATCTTCATGATGTGCAACAGCCTACCAACCCATTGTCCACTCATTTCCATGCCCCTTCCTCATCATGGAGGGATATTTCCTTCCACCTTCCACCACTCACCAAAAGTCCACTTCCCCTCTACCCTTGTTACACACATCTCTTTGGCTCTACTAATCCTTTCTTCTTTTTTTTTTTTAATATTTATTTTTATTTATTTCTCCCCCCCCCCCCAGTTTTCTGTTCTCTGTGTCCATTTTACTGCGTGTTCTTCTTTGTCTGCTTCTATTGTTGTCAGCGGCATGGGAATCTGTGTCTCTTTTTGTTGTGTCGTCTTGCTGCATCAGTTCTCCATGTGTGCGGCACCATTCCTGAGCAGGCTGAACTTTCTTTCACGCTGGGCGGCTCTCCTTACGGGGTGCACTCCTTGCACGTGGGGCTCCCCTATGTGGGGGACACCCCTGCGTGGCACGGCACTCCTTGCGCGCATCAGCACTGCATGTGGGCCAGCTCCACACGGGTCAAGGAGGCCCGGATTTTGAACCGCAGACCTCCCATGTGGTAGATGGACACCCTAACCCGCTTCCCCTAATCCTTTCTTGATACTCTCTCTTCTAGTGCTTTCTAACGTTTTATGTCATCATCCACATAGAAAGAATGGGATATTGAAGCATCACACTGGGATAAACTGGAAGAGATCTGGAGGCATATACGCATCTGAGGATTAATGGAAAAATGTAGATATTTGTATATTATAAAAAGATAAGAAAAATAAGAGTCATTTGAGAAAACATTAATTATGAAATTTGTAGAGAATTGCCAAATAATATCTTTTCAGTTTGTAATGGAGAAAGAGGAATTTCTGTCCACAAACATAAATTATTTATGCCATTTTAGGCCTAAAATGGTTTCATGTAGTCCCTAAGTAAGACTTTTAAATAATGATCTCTTCAAGATGTTTAAATGACAATCTCTTCAAATTCTTTCTAGTTACCATGATTTAAAACCATTTTTTCAACCATTCAAAATTTATACCCATTGAAATGATATTCAAAGACTCTCACAGCTGTCATTTTTCTTGCTTTGACAAAAATCGGATTGAACTGTTTCACGGTAATACAAACAGATTTCTTTTGTTTTAAATTTGAGTTTCATATTCCACCCCGCTTCCCCCGCATGGCTCCCTCGTCCGTCTGCCAGCTTGCTGTGTTTGCTAGTCTTCTTTAGTTGGCATGGAACAGAACCAGGACCTGCCATATGGGAGGAGGGTGCTCAACCATTTGAGCAACCTCGGCTGCCTAAATGCATTTCGAAGCCCATGGCACTTTTTCATATCACATATTTCAAAGTAATGGGAAAGCCCTAATTTGCAGAGTGTGCATGCCTGACTAGAGCATTCACCCTGAGTCAACTCAGACGCCATTAAAATTGGGCACCACTTGCAAAAGGAGAGACACAGCCAACCTATCAGAAGACAGAGCCTTGGGGTCCCAGGAGTCTCTTTTCCACCTCCCACCGCCCAACGTCAGCCAGCGCCTGACACCTGAGCTTTGCCCCCTGCCTCCCCCAGTCTTGTTCCTGAAGCACCTATGCTCGGCGCTGGGGGAGGCAGCCTGTGGCTGCATGGTGGTGAGTGACGCACAAGGGATAGAGTCCTTGGTACCCTGCACTGTCCCTGCCGGTCAGTGTTCCCACCCCATCCACTGAGGCCACTTAGCCAGGAGCTCCAAGTAAGCTCCTTTGGGTTGGAGGTGAGTACCCCTGGGAGGATTATCTTGAAGTCTTCCTGATAGTCACCTGTGGCTGGCATGGACCAGCACCTGCTGGCAGAGTTCTCTTCTTTACTTGACTTTCATTCTCCAGTTCCTCTGCAGAGTCCTTCATTGAATCCAGTGGAGGCCCACAATGACGCTTTAAAAAATCGTCAGAGTTGGAACAGAGGAGTAAATCTGATGCAACTCTATAGGCAAAAGAGCTGAGAGTCATAAATAGCTGTGTCACAGTACCTACGACTGCATAGATTAAAAAGCATTAGTGAGGTGGCATAGACTCAGGACCCATTTGAGGGAAAATGAAGGACACTGATTAGATACTATTTTCAGGGACTGTGGTAGGGAGAATAATGGATTCTCCAACGAGGTCTGCAGAAGAGAACCTGTGACTGTGCTACATTGTTGGGCAAAAGGGACCTGTGAATAAGTTCAGGACTTCGAGATGGGGAGATTATCCTGGATTATTTGGGTGGGTCCAATGAAACCACAAGGGTCCTTGAAAGTAGAAGATGGAGGCAGAAGAGGATGCCGCAGTGATGCAATGTGAGAAGGACTCCACTGGCCCCACTGGCTTTAAAGATGGAGGAAGGGACCACAAGCCGAGGAGCGCAGGCAGCTTCCAGTAGCTGGAAAAAAGAAGGGCAACAGACTGTCCCCTAGAGCCTGAGCACAGCTCTACTGACACCTTGCCTGTAGCTCAGTGAGACCCGTGTCACGCCTCTAACCCACAGAATAGGAAGATAAAAAATTTGTTTTCTTGTAAGCCACCAAATTTGTGTAATTTGTTGCAGCAGCCTTAGAAAATGAATACCTTACCTGCTTGTCCTCTGGTCCCTGAGACCACACACCAAAGCTTAAAAAAACATGTCTTTTGTCTTTTTTTTTTTTTTAATTTAACCTTTTTACTTGGAACTAGTTTCAAACTTAAGGAGAGTGGCAAAAATTATACCAAACCCATACTCTAACACCCCCACTCCAAGATACCCAGATCCACCAATGTTACCATTTTGCCACATTTTCTCTATCATCTCTCTCGCTCTCTCTCTCTCTCTATTTTTTCCAAACACTTGAAAGTAGTTGATTGTATGTCACTCCTTCCATGCACATTTCCTAAGAACAAGGATATTCAGTTATGTAAACACCTTAAGTAAGCAAAACAGTGTTTTGTTTTTTTTTAAAATGTTATTAATAGTCCCCAGTCTGGCAGACCCATTTTGCATTCTCTAGTAAAGACATGACAAACAGTTTGCATCTTACAGCCAATTTTGGTTGATTGAGGATGGTTGCCTGTCACTGGAGGTTGAAGTGGATCCTGAGCCTGGGCAGTGACACGAAGGCTTAGTGTCTGCCATGGGTGGAGTGACAGCACTTAGAGTCTGAGCCCGCCACTTCAGCCCCGGCCTCACTGCCGATCAGGGCTTCTTAACCATTTTTGTTCCACGGACCCTTTTGCCAGTCAGGTGAAAACCATGGACCCCTTACTGAGTCCACACTATACTGTATATTATTTGATACATATATCACAGCTGCATCTACACATCCCTACAAGAATAATGTTTCTTTTTTAAAATTTCAATTCAAGCCCACAGACTCCTTGTTAAGAACTCCTGCCATAGACCCTCTCTTCCAATCCTTTGGTTCCTTTCGTTGCTTTCCACGGAGCCCCCTGGAATGTTGGGGACTGTTCCTAAGTTATCTGCCAGAGACACTCAGTAGCCGTTGGTGGGTCACTCTATTATTGACCTATGGTGGATGTTGTCAGTGCCCCACCTGGCCCCTCAGACTCTTCTTCTATATGCTCTGCAGATTTCCAGCCACCAGAATTTGCATCTCTTTGCCTCTTTCACACTGCACTGAAGTGTCAGGGAATCAATAACCCTTTCCTCCTTCCCCCAGCAGCCCTCAGTGGAATCTAATAGTTGCAGATAGTGGGTTCTCAGAAGTTGGTGCATGAAAACCCCAGAACTCTTGGCCTTGGGTGGGATAAATCTTACTCTTGGGTTTTGAGCCGTTGCCCAGATTTTCCCTGCAGAGTTCAACTTTAGATGACCCATCCGTGTCACTCTTCACTGCTCATATACTACGTCTGCCCGATTTTCTATTTCTCTGCTTCTGCTTTCTAAACAGACTCTACATTTCCAAATATTCAGTAATTCCAAAGAAGAAATACATGTCCATGGTAAAAACAGTGCAAAAGGGTACATAATGAAAAGCAAGCGTCCTTGTCCTATTCAGACTTCAAATCCTCCGTTATCCAAAAATCCAAAACCATCATTTTGGGATTTTGTTTATTTCTTAAGATTATTTTATACATAATGAAGCCCATATGTATATCTTTCCCTTTCTTTATATGTTAAAAAAATTTTAAATATATCTTTCCATATCAATGTGTGTAGTTTCTAATTTTTTGCACTACATTTCATCTGCTGAGATTGAAAATGGAGAATTCCTCTTTCTTTTGGCCTGAGATAAACCTACAGATTAACTTTTAAAAAATCAAGTTTCTCTTAGCAAGTTTTATTTCTTAGCATCTTTTAGTACAGCCCAGTGATTTTATTCCAAATCTGTGTTGACTTGAACAGTTGATACAATTTGGCATGTAATTATTCATCAAGATAATATTAGGATCTAAAGCTTCTTTAAAAATAAAAAAAAAATTATTTATAAAAAAAGATAGTATTAGGGATGGTGAATGCAGCAACACTTCCATTTTTTTTTCCTCCCAGCACAGAAAACTCTTCACA
Organism: Dasypus novemcinctus; assembly: GCF_030445035.2. Classification (NCBI taxonomy): domain Eukaryota; kingdom Metazoa; phylum Chordata; class Mammalia; order Cingulata; family Dasypodidae; genus Dasypus; species Dasypus novemcinctus. Next base: position 19,621,201 of record NC_080680.1, on the reverse strand, counting down.
CCTATTCATTTGCCCTCACTCTTTATGAGTCTGGAGTTATTGCTTAACATAAACTTCATCTAGTTCATCTCACAAGTACACCTATACCCATTGCTTTACTGCTGAGAATGCTTTAGTACAGAAAGGAACATAAGCAGAGTAGGTGTAGCTCAGTGATTGAGCTCCTGCTTCCCATGGATGAGGTCCCAGGTTCAATCTCTGGTACCTCTTCAAACAAACAAACAAACAAACAAAGACCAACCAACCAACAAACAAAAACAGCACATTTGAGTCAATCTTCAAAAAAGGATGCACCAATCTTGATGCATTCAAGTGGGGGTTTGTTGGGGTATGGGTTTTATAGTATTTTTGCAATCATTCCTGCAAGATTGAAATTATTTCAAAATAAAAAGTTAAGGAAAAGAGGAAAAAAAAAAAAAAGAGGATGTCTCGGAAGGAGGCTGATGTCTGGAGAAAGAAGGTGGCTGGTCATTTGAAACAGGAAGGACACTGTGGAAACCTCAGAAGTCCCAGTTGTTAGGTTTATAAAACCAGCATTGCGGAGGCCACTTTTTGGTGGGTTCCTCTCAGGGGTATCTTAAATGTTCTTTCATCCCGCTATAAATTGTTTTTTTTTTTACAATTTTTATGTTAGAGGCACAAGAAACCAAATTCCCTCTAGAAGAGGTGATGTCAGGGGACCTTTTATCTCCTGGAATATAGAAGACCTAACGTTTCATTCTTTAATTTGATTTCCAAGTTGTCCCAGACGCCTGTTTACAGCAGCACTTCTTTTAATTGATTGTTGCACACAGTGGAGGCTGCTCACATATATATATATTTTGCCTCCAGAGAATGCAAAACATGGCAGATAACCTCCATTATAGAGATAGTTAATGGGCAGCAGGCAGGCCCTGAACGATATCCGTCAGTTGAGCTCCAAATATTTGATCCTGCATTTGGTACAATTGCCTTCTTTGAATCTTTTTTTTTTTTTTTTTTTTAAAGATTTATTTATTTATTTAATTTCCCCCCCTCCCCTGGTTGTTTGTTCTCTGTGTCTATTTTCTGCGTCTTGTTTCTTTGTCCGCTTCTGTTGTTGTCAGCGGCACGGGAAGTGTGTGCGGCGCCATTCCTGGGCAGGCTGCTCTTTCTTTTCACGCTGGGCGGCTCTCCTCACGGGCGCGCTCCTTGTGCGTGGGGCTCCCCTACGCGGGGGACACCCCTGCGTGGCACGGCACTCCTTGCGCGCATCAGCACTGCGCATGGCCAGCTCCACACGGGTCAAGGAGGCCCGGGGTTTGAACCGCGGACCTCCCATATGGTAGACGGACGCCCTAACCACTGGGCCAAAGTCCATTTCCCTGAATCTTTTAATACTTGTAGAGTTTTGTGGGTTTTTTTTTTTTAAAGATTTATTTATTTATTTAATTCCCCCCCTCCCCTGGTTGTCTGTTCTTGGTGTCTATTTGCTGCGTCTTGTTTCTTTGTCCGCTTCTGTCGTCGTCAGCGGCACGGGAAGTGTGGGCGGCGCCATTCCTGGGCAGGCTGCTCTTTCTTTTCACGCTGGGCGGCTCTCCTCACGGGCACACTCCTTGCGCGTGGGGGTCCCCTACGCGGGGGACACCCTTGCGTGGCACGGCACTCCTTGCGCGCATCAGCACTGCGCATGGCCAGCTCCACACGGGTCAAGGAGGCCCGGGGTTTGAACCGCGGACCTCCCATATGGTAGATGGACGCCCTAACCACTGGGCCAAAGTCCGTTTCCCATTTTGTGGGTTTTTAAAAAAGATTTTGGAACAAATGACATTTCCCCCTTAGCCGTGGGCTTTCCATAGAATCAAAGAACGTAGGGAGACTCTTTGAACAATTATGTAAGATAAAGCGAATACCTCATGAAGTTAGAAATGTGACCTTGAAAAAATTGAGATTTTTTTTCAAGACAAAATTGAAATGGTGTGACTGTAATGTATGGATATATAAGAGATCTGTGTGATCCTTTCTCAGATGAATGGGAATTTGGCTAGTCCAAAATCATGCTGAGTATTCATTGCAATTCTATAACATAAACCTTTCATTACTGTAACAGTCTATTAAATAGAGGCTATTTTAGGCAGGTGGATTTTTCCATCTTAAAAGAAAAATCTCTGAAAATAATTTCATGGTCTAGATCAATGCCTTAACTGGTCCAATTTTGTCCTTGTGTTCAGGGACTGCGGGCAGCAAGCTTTTATGATGTGCCTCATTGTACAATTACCAGCTATTTCAGGAAATTCCTTTCCAACTTGAGATAACAGCCACTTTGTGCTGGGAGGACACTCTTATAATTGTATTCGAGCTCGGGTAGTCCAGGCTCTGCCTTTAGTCATACACCGTGGAGATTCATTAGACCTTCTTTCTCACTGAGCACTTGGCCACATGGAATGTTCATTTAGAAGTTTCTGTCAACAGCCTCTAGAGCTCCTTTACGTTGCACAAAGTTGTCCTGTATTTGGCCAACTGACTGTTGAAAAATTGGCCCAGCTCTCAATGCCAACGTGAAAAGACCAGCCCAATAGTTGGGAAGGATATGTTGCTCTTGAGTGAATTTCACTGCTTATGGAGTGGACGGTATGTATGTATTTATCGAGGGGCCGTGATATCCCTTCCAGTATGGGGTAGTGGTTGAGAACTTTGGAGCCAGGCATATTTTACTATGTTCTAGAGTATGACCTTGGAGAAGTTACCCTCTCTTTTCAGTTGCTGGAAGGTAATAGACTCAGACCTACCTCACAGGGTTGTTGTGAGTTTGGCAATGAAATAATAAATGGAAAGGGCTAGGCACAAAGTAAGCCATCTATAAATGAGACTTATTTTTGTAACTTTCGTGTAGTTCATCACTGTGGTAGGTGGTCTCGGTGTACCTACCATATCCCACTTCCTTTACCACTTCAGAATATGTCAGCACAACTATCAGCTGGCAGCACCTGCTTTTCTTTGCCTGAGGTTTTCTGGCCACCAAACCTGCTTTATTGCTCTTACAGAGCAGGCTGAAAGAGCTGGGGAGTTAACAACTCTGGAAGCAGAGTCTAAGCAAGGACTGATGGAAGCTGGTGTTTAAATACCCCAGCTCCCCTGCTTCTTGAGTGGAATAATTCTTTTTTTTTTTTTAAGATTCATTTATTTATTTATTTATTTATTTATTTATTTATTTATTTATTTCTCTCCCTTCCCCCCCCATCCCGGTTGTCTGTTCTCTGTGTCTATTTGCTGCGTCTTCTTTGTCCGCTTCTGTTGTTGTCAGCGGAACGGGAATCTGTGTCTCTTTTTGTTGCGTCATCTTGTTGTGTCAGCTCTCCGTGTGTGTGGCGCCATTCCTGGGCAGGCTACGCTTTCTTTTGCGCTGGGCGGCTCTCCTTACGGAGTGCACTCCCTGCATGTGGGGCTCCCCTATGCGGAGGACACCCCTGTGTGGCAGGGCACTCCTTGCGCACATCAGCACTGCGCGTGGGCCAGCTCCACACGGGTCGAGGCGGCCCAGGGGTTGAACCGTGGACCTCCCATGTGGTAGACAGGCGTCCTAACCACTGGGCCAAGTCCGCCGCCATTAATAATTCTTGATCATGTACTTTCCACCGGTTCCCAGAGTTCCCCAGTGGGACTGAGCTCCAGTTACCCACAGGGGTAACTTTTGTGATAATAGACTTTTTCCTTCCCCTTCTGAGATGGCTCCCTCATCTGTTTGCTTGTGGTTTTTTGCTCATTGCCTGTTTTTTGTTTGTTTGTTTGTTTTTGTTTTGTTTTCTTTAGGAGGCACTGAACCCAGGACTTCCCATATGGGAGGCAGGAGTGCAACTGCCTAAGCCACATCCACTCCCTGCTTGCTTTTTGTTTTGTTTTTGCTCATTGTCTGCTCGTTGTTTGCTTGTTGTCTGCTTGTTGTTTGTTTGTATTCTTTCGGAGGCATTGGGAACGGAACCCGGGACCTCCTATGTGGGAGGTGGGCACTCAACTGCTTGAGTGGCATCCAGTCCTGATAACAGACCTTTTATTGTCTGTCTTCCCATCTTTCTCCCATCTCCACTCTTCCTATTGCACTTTCCTTCTTGCCATTCCCAACTAAACCACTTGTACTCAAATTCTCTCTCAGGGTCTTTTCTGGGGAAACCAACAGTAAGATAATCACCTTGCAGAGAGGAAAGAATTGTCATTATCAGCGTTGGCCTCAGTCATGCCCATTCCTATGGATCTAGGTCCTGAAATTCCTATGAGAAATCTTTTTGCCAGCAAGATTTGAGACCTTTAAGCCAATTGAATCAGAAGTGTTTTTCTTCTTCATCAAGCACATCTGATCCAACAGACAACTCTCGGGAGATGCTACAATAAAAAGACTAAATATCTTTTCTTTTGTAGTCATAATTCCTGGTGGTCAATGTACTTACTTTCCACCTTTCAACAGAGGGTTCTGGTGTCATGGAGATTAACTCTTAAAAGTTTGTGCTTGATCATCCTCACCTCCCTGTTAGCTGATCTGGGTAAATCCAATGAACTGGAGAGTAGATGTTGCAACTCTGCTGAGGCTCAGGGTCCAGCTGGCACATGGACAGTCCAGACATTTAAGTCTCCTGAGCATACACCAACCCCAGCACAAAAACATCAAAAATCTCTCTTTGACTAAATAATCATGTTTGAAGCAAAAATAATAATAATAACCATAAACATTGGAGATGAACTCTCTAGACCCTGTGTTCTGCTTGTTGCCTCCTAGTTAGTTTTGAAAAAAGAGGAAACATTCAACGAAAGGTTTAAATGGGCAGTTATTTACCTGAGGAACACTTACTGCTATTGTAAGGCAAATATGTGGGTCTGAAACCTGGCAATAAAAATATCAGTTGGACCTGCTCCCCCTATGGTTAGGGCAACAGACACATAACATACTAACTTAAATGCAAAACAGTAACCAAAGTACAGTTGTGAGTCATTTAAAATATATTTATTAAACTTGCCTAACCCTTTTAAAATTCTATCATATTTAATTTCAGCAATGTCCTGATTAACTTTCCATAATATAGGGTTTGTTAAAAATAGTATTTTTTAAGTACTATTTTAATTTTTTTTTTTAAGATTTATTTATTTATTTAATCCCCCCCTCCCCTGGTTGTCTGTTCTCTGTGTCTATTTGCTGCGTCTTGTTTCTTTGTCCGCTTCTGTTGTCGTCAGCGGCACAGGAAGTGTGGGCGGCGCCATTCCTGGGCAGGCTGCACTTTCTTTTGCGCTGGGCAGCTCTCCTTATGGGCGCACTCCTTGCGCGTGGGGCTCCCCTACACGGGGGACACCCCTGCGTGGCGCGGCACTCCTTGTGCGCATCAGCACTGCGCATGGGCCAGCTCCACACGGGTCAAGGAGGCCCGGGGTTTGAACCGCGGACCTCCCATGTGGTAGACGGACGCCCTAACCACTGGGCCAAGTCCGTTTCCCACTATTTTAATTTTAAAAAGTATCTCTATTGTGTGTTATGGTAAAGAGTAGAATGATACAGCCCCTGACATGCTGTTTCTAGTTGATTTATTCTTCTTAGTAGATGTAGTCTAAGGAACTCAGATCGAATTTTTAAAAAAGATTTATTTATTTTTTTCATTTCTCCCCACCCCCTCATTCTTTGCACTTGCTGTGTCTGTTTGTCTTCCTTGTTTCTTTAGGAGGCACTGGGAACTGAACCCCAGGACCTCCCATGTGGGAGATAGAAGCTCAACCACTTGAGCCACAGCCACCCCCCGCCTTGGTTTATTTTTAATTTGATGAAGTATACAGGGTGTGTGTTTATATGTGCCTGTGTGTTTCTTGTTCATTTACAATATTCACTTTACTTCCTGAACATCAGTTGAAAATACATAAAATGGACTTTCTCCACAGCCCTAGGAGATGAAGAACATAATCTTTTGTTTTGTTATTCTGAAGATACATGCATGAAGGTACGCACTGACATGATGATGCATAACCAGCTGGGAATTCTTTTGTAATCTGAATTAAATTTGAAATATAGAGTTGGTGTTTGGTCTCGGCAGTGACAGCAGTGGCAATGCCCAATGCGTCACCTACTTCTATGTGATTGCGTGCCCTCTCACCACTTCTCTTCCTCCTTGGGCCCGTCTGTGTGCGATTTCGTAACTCCCATGAGCTGATGGAATTACATCCAGGTAATGAATATACAGTAGTGAATAAGGCAGACAAAAACAAATGGAAATCTCTTGCTCATAACACTGGACTAACTGGGGACTCCCAAGCCCACATTTAGCTCAGACCTCTCTTTTGAGATTTAGACTCACACATCTATACTTAACTATTCTTTGGGTCCCTTAAACTCAGGATATCTGAAAGCAAACTCCATATCCTTTCATTTTGGACCTCCTCTCTTAAATTTTGTCTGTCCATCCATCTATGCTTGCATGCATCCATCCAACTACCCAATTCAGACATCTGGGAACCATACATAAATTTCTCCCTCTCCCTCATTCCTAAATCCCACCAGTAGCCCAGTCCTCCTATTGCTTCTAAAATGATTCTCACATATTTCTCCTCATCTGTCTCCCAAATGCCCCTGCTTAAGGAGGTTGGCTCTCACCATGTTTTGCCTGTACTACTACAAGAATTGCTTTATTGGTCTCCCTGATTCTGTATCATCTCCTTTAATTCCTTCCTCCATGCAGCTGACAGAATAACTGGTTTGAAGTGCAAATCTGTTCATGTTGCCCTTTAAAAGCCTGCCACGATTGTCATCTCATCCCTCTGTGTCCTTTCTGTCATACACGGCAATTCAGACTGGCCTATTATTACTCTTCTCGCAGCCTGGCAAGTCCTTCTGAGGACTCTTTGCCCACCTATCTCCTGCTCATATTGTAAGACTAGGCTCAGGGGCAATTATTTCTCCCAGGAAAACTTCTTTTATCTTCTAATTCCCCCCTGAGTAGTTTCTCAAGCATCCTGTGATCATCCCTTTTACATGCTGTCTTGGAACTTTCTGCTTCCCATTGGATTTTTCCATCTCCCTCGCACTTTGAAAGCAGGAGCTGTGGTTTGGTCATGTGTGTATACTCAGTGCCTGCCACAATATTTGGCCCACAGGAGGCCAACCATAAAGTGTGCTGGACTGTGTGGTTGAATGTGAACTATTTAAGAGAAAGTTCAAGAACATGGTATGGTGTATTTCTTTTTCTATCAGCTTTATGATAATGTAGCAGAAGTCCTTTATCTAGAAGTGAGCAGGGGAGAAAGGGCAGTAAGAATCTCTGTAGTGATGGGAAGTAGATATGGCTGAAGTGATTGGGCTCCTGTCTACCATCTGGGAAGCCCTGGGTTTGATTCGATAAATACATTAAAAAGTAAAATAAATAAATCTTAAAAAAAAAAAAAAGAATCTCTGCAGTGAGAGGGTCTTGTCTACAGAAAAAAAAATTATGTGATGTGTGAAGCTCACCGTGAAAATGCTCTGGTAGCTATAAGTCAATTCAATCTGCTGTGGCTTTCCTTGAAAGGAAAATTGAATTTTACAAATATCTCAAATGTAATAACAGCAAAAGATGTCTTAAGCAAAGGGTCACTTGAGACTGTTGAGTTTGGCAGCTTTCTCTTGACAATGATATGTACAAAATTGATTCTATCACCTAGTTCTTTCCTGTCCTCAACTTATTTTCCTACAACAAAGGATGGAAAATATTCACAACTCAGAACATATGTATATTTGGAAGAGTTGGTTCTTTCTGGTTTTGTTTTCTCCCTTGAAAAAATGTACTTTGATCTTCAATGGATTGCATGGCGGCCCTTTGAATGCAGTACCTAATGGGGAAAATAAAAAAGCCAAGAGTTGCTATAATTTAAGATGTTTCTGTTAGTCTGTCAGCCTGCCTGTCTGTGTGTGTATGCAATTCTCCGTTTTGAATGCCAGTGTTTTGTGTGAGTGCTTTAGAGATTTTGTTTTCATACTTAAATACTAGCTTCTCAGTGTTCTGGCCAATTGCTGTAGAAGTCATTCATCACTTATCAGGGTGATTTTCCTTTCTTGCTTCATATTCCATGTTGCTTTGCTAAAACTTTTTTTTTAAGATTTATTTTATTTATTTATTTATATCCCCCCTCCCCCCATGTTTGTACTTGCTGTGTCTGTTCGTCTTCCTTGTTTCTTTAGGAAGCACCAGGAACTGAATGCGGGACCTCTGATGTGGGAGGGAAGTGCCTAATTGCTTGAGTCACCTCCATTCCCTTCTTTGTTGTGTCTCTCATTATGTTTTTCTTCTTGTGTTTCTTGTTGTGTCAGCTTGTTGTGTTAGCTTGCCACGCCTGCCTGTTGCGCCAGCTCATTGTCTTCTTTAGGAGGCACCAGGAACCAAACCAAGGACCTCCCTTATGGTAGACAGGAGCCCAGTCACTTGAACCACATTCACTTCCCTTTGCTAAAGCTTTTAAACAGGTAAGGAAGACCTCCCCACAGTTAAAATGGATGGTTTTGTTTCTCGAATGATTTAGTAAAAAAAATCCCTGTCTGGTTTGAAGTTGGTTTCGTGACATTTTAAACCTTCAAGGTATAGGAGATGCTGTAGCACATCCCACCCAGGGTCCCTTGTTAAAGACCTGGACACTCGTTCTCCAAGCGGCCAGGAACGTTGGCTGATGATGACTCATAGCCGAGCTCCTTTTTGGGAATTGAGCCCAGTTGGAGAGAGCTGCTTGGCACAAGAACATGCCTCTTCCTTGGTCCATTGATAGTGATGGGAGTTCAAAAGCCTAGCTCCCTTGCATGAAATTCGTACACCTTTGGAGGGTCATGCAAGCCCCAGAGTCGTCCTCCGAATGGGCTGAGGCCATTGTTGTGACTGCTTCACAGCCCAGCCTCTTCCTTGGCCGCATCCCCTTGGGTGTTGCTCCTGTGAGCCGCTTGGGCACATAAACCAGTCTCAGAATCTTTCCCAGGAAATCCAACCTAAGACATAAGGAATGCAGCAGAGCCTCAACCCAGGGGAATGAGTAGTCTTTCCAACAAATGGTATTGGGATGACTGGATAGGCATACACAAATGAATGAATTTGGACAGCTTCTTCGCACCATACAAAAAATTAACTCAAAATGGGCCATAGATCTAAACATAAGAGTTAAAGTATAAAACTGGAAAAAAACAAGAGGAAGTCTTTGTGACTGTGGACTAAGCAGTGGTTTCTTAAAAACAGCACTAGAAACACAAGTGCCGAAATAAAAAAAAATTAAGACTTCATTAAAAAACTACAACATGTTTGTTTACCAAAGGCACCATCAAGAGAAGGAAAAGGTAACCCATGGGAGAACATATTTGCAAATCATATTTATTTATTGTAAGTCCCATATAAAAGGGACTTATAGCCACAATATATAAAGATTTACAACTCAAAAATAAAAGGACAAACAACCCAATTAAAGAGGTGGGAAAGGATTTGAATAGGTATTTCTCCAAGCAAGATGGCTAATAAATATGTAAAAGATGCTCATTATCACTAGTCTTTAGGGAAATTCACATCAAAACCACAATGAGATACCATTGAACACCCACTAGGAGCACTATGATAAAAATGAGAGACAATAACCAGCGTTGGTGAGGATGTGGAGAAATTGGGACCCTCATACATTGTTGGTGGGATTACAAAATGATCCAGCGAATTTGGAAAACAGTTTGGCATTCCTCAAAACGCTAACTAAACAGAGAATTACGATATGACCTAGCCATTCCATTCCTAGGCATATACCCCAAAGAACTGAAAACATATGACCACACGAAACTTGTACATGAATGTTCATGACAGCTGTCTTAGTTTGCTAGGGCTGTAATGACAAATATCACAAATGGGCTGGCTTATAAACAATAGTAATTTATTAATTTTTTAAAATTAAACTTCTTTTTTATGGTACCAGGGCTGGGGATTGAACTTGGGACCTCCTATGTGGAAAGCCGGTACTCAACCACTGGCCACACTGGCTCCCCTGAGTTGGTTTTTTCATTTGTTTGCTTGTTTTTTTTTTCTTTTTTAGGAGGCACCGGGGACGGAACCTGGGACCTCTCGTGTGGGAAACAGGTGCTCAACCACTTGAGCCACATCTGCTCCCCAGCAATACTAATTTTTCATCTCCCAGATCTGGGGGCTAGAAGACTGACATCAAGGTATTAGAGGGCATGTTTCCTCTGAAGCATGTGGCATTCTGGTCATGTGGTTGTCAGTCTCTGTAACCCTCTCCTGTTCTACAGCCCCTGCTCAGTTGTCTCCTTAGAAAGGCTCCAATTGTAATGGATCAAGGCACACTCTCATTCAGTTTGGCATGAACTTTAGTAACAGATGTTCTATTTACAAACGGGTTCACAGCCACACCTGGTCTCACCGTAACTAACAGCATATTCAATGATCTGATTTACAAATGGGTTCATGCCCACAGGACCGGAGGTTAGGACTTGAACGTGTCTTTTGTGTGTGTGTGTGTGGGGGATGAGATTCAATAACCAAACAGCAGCATTTTTCTTAATAGCCAAAAAGCAGAAATAGCCCAAATGCCCATCAACTGATGAAGAGATAAACTGTGGTATAGCCACACAATGGAATATTATTTAGCCATCAAAAAGAATGAAGGACTGATACCCGCAACAACATGGGTGGACCGTGACATTCTGCTAAGTAAAAGAAGCCTGAAACAAATGGCCATATATTGTACAATTCCACTTATGTGAAATGACCATAACAGACAAATCCATAAAAACAGAAAGTAGATTTGTGGGGATACCTGGGTCTGAAGTAGGGGATAAGGAAGCAGGAATCAGGAAGACTGATAATGTGTACTGGGCTTCTTTTGGGAATGTTGAAAATGCTCTAAAATTATATTGTGGTGGTTTAAGTCAGGTGAATTTATGGTATGTGAAATATATCTAAATAATGCTGCAAAATTTAATTGGTCTAAGTGTCATATCCAGTACAATTGCCTTTTCTATCTTATTGTTTTGGAATTTTCTTTTTAACAGAAACCTTGCCTTGGAGATAATCTGGTAGCTTCTTGACCAAGAAACCATAGGTTGAGAGTAGTCAGCTCTGTTGAGAAGTTGTGAAGATGAGGACTGAGAAGTGTCCATTGGAGATTTGAAGAGACCTCAATTTAAGATTGTTCATACACAGAAGCACTTTCAACTTGGAATTTTCTCCAGCTCCTTCACCTCTCTATGTAGGTAGAGAGAGCAGAGGTGGATATAGCCTTGGAGGGATGGTCACACAGAATGGTGAGTAGCACACAACCTCTTGGTATGTTAGTAAGATGCTATTTTTCTTTTGGTTTCCAGTATCCTTCTAAATAAAGCCTTCACTTCATTCGTCCTCTTAGCTGTATTAGCATATTGGTCTAATATGTTCAGGGAATAGTTTACTATAACAAATATTAATTGAGCACATATTATGCATCAGATTCTACTACAGGTGCTGTGCATTTGTGGCAAACCAGTTTGTAATGGAGTTCAGATTTGGTATTCATTAATCCAAAACACATGTATTGAGGACCCAATGCTTTTCATGGATTGTGCTAGGTTCCAATTAATGAAAACTCAAAGAAAATCACACATGTTGAGGTGTCATGTTTTAATGAACTGTGGAGTCAAATAAACCGATTTCTCCCCCTACCAGTCATGTGACTTTGGGCAAAATTTTTAACCTAAGGAATCTCAGTTTTATCAACTGTAAACTACCCATGTCATTATCTATTGTAAAATTTTATTGCGATAACATGTGAATACCCATGTCTAGTCCTTAATATATAAAAGTAAATATTAATTTCATTCTAATTTTCAGCTCAGTTCCATGGCTTTAGATTATAGTATATGTAGTAAGCAATTTTAGTAACCCTGTAATACAAACTCCTTATTTTGTAAGTGAGAAACTTTGGGCCCTCGAAATATTAAGAGTCTTACTCAAGGTCACATAACTAGCCCATGGCCAAGTTAGCACTGAAAGTAAACTATCCCAGTTACCAGGTCAACACATTTCTACTGCTTCATAGCAACTATAAGATTTGTTTGCTTTTGGTCTTCATTACTTCATTACTTCCCAGAAGGGTTTAGCATTATCTTAGAACATGAAGCATTCACTGTGGGTTCTCAGGACATTTAAAAAAAAAGATTTATTTATTTCTCCCCACTCCCTCCATTGTCTGCTGTGTCCATTTAGTGTGCGTTCTTCTGTGTCTGCTTGTATTCTCATTAGGTGGCTCCGGGAACCGATCCTGGGACCTTCCAGAGTGGGAGAGAGGCAATCATTCTCTTGCGCCACCTCAGCTCCCTGGTCTGCTGCTTCTCTTATTATCTTTCCTCTGTGCCTTTTTTTGTTGCGTCATCTTGCTGTGCCAGTTCTCCACGTGGGCCAGCACCCCACACAGGCCATGTCCCCATAGAGGCCAGCTTGCCTTTGCCCAGAGGTCCTGCACATTGAACCCTGGGCCTCCTATATGGTAGATGGGAGCCCAATTGCTTGAGCCACAGTTGTGTCCCCTCTCAGAACATTAAAAAAAAGATCACTCCAAATCTTACCCCGATATCAATCCCTGGAAACACCTACCCCTACCAGTTCTTTATGCCAAGAAGTGTTCATTTATTCTTTGTTTTATTTTTGTTTGTTTTTGTCTTCAGTCAATTCCCATCCCTGACAGATTTTCATCCCATTTGCAAAGTACATGTGTTTTTCGTTGGGAGTTTGGAGTTTAGAATGTCTGAACAAGATGGCAGGGCCACTTCCCGATAGATGACTTCCCTGGCCGCCCTCCACAGTCACCTCAAGGCAGGGAATGCTGGATATTGCTCACGGTGCTTGTTTTCTGCGGAGAACAGAGGCCATGCTGGGACCTTTTCTCTGTTAGAACTACCCTCTGAGGAGCTCTGGCTCGACTGGTGCCATGGGGCTCCCCATTCATGGCCCACTAGTTTGGCAGGGCATGCCCATGCCTATGGACACAGAACTGGCTCTCTGCTTGAAGGAGAAGGGCAAAATAAAGGATTTTTAAAAAAGAGCACTTGACTTCATATTTCCAGATATTACACAGTCACCTATAATACTCTTAGGTAGGTACTAAAACGCTAAGGCCTGGGGACGGGTAATTATTGCCATACGGGAAATGTTGTTGATTTGTGTCTTCTTCCTTTCAAAATGACCAGAAGAGAGTGAAAGAATTTCTCTCAGGGCAGCAGACCCAGGCCCGAGAGGAGAGAGTGCTCAAGAGGAGAAGGATCAGGTAGAGAATCACAGCACCTGGTTGTCATGGCAGTGCTGTTTCCTTAAAAGAACTGCAGCAGACACAAAAGGACAAATAGGTGTAATTGCGCTGTTATGAACTAAGCATATTGTGTAAGCTCATGGAGTGAATAACTAGAATATACGTCACCAGAAAACAGAATGGGGGTAGAGAATGGAAAGGTGAGGGTTAATTTGTGCAGAACTGGTAAATAGGTTGTTTGTAAATCTTTGAAAATGAATAGAAATGGTGAAAGCACATTGTGATGTTTGTAACTAGCAGAGCTATTATACGGGGATGGCAGTACTTACAAAATATAAGTACAAATAAACTAGAGAGAGAAACAGAATAGCAGGTATGTACGGTGCATAGAAAGATTGAGAGAGGTTTTGAGATTTTTTGTTTGTTTTTGTTTATTATAGGAATAATGAAAATGTTCTAATAATGATTGAAGTGATGAGTGCACAGCTATGTGATTACCAAATACCATTGACTGTACACTTGGGATGAATTTACGATTATTAATATGTACTAATAAGATTGATTTGTGAGAAAAACACACTGCAGCAGAGGTCTGGAAGATGCTCTGAAAGAACACAAGCTTCCTTAGATGAGCACCAAACAGGTCCACTGGAGACTGGAGGCAGTTTGCTTAGATTGTTACCACCTTGTAATCATTTGATGTGTGGGGGCCTCCAACATCTCTCAAGTGCACAGAGCACAGTCGCTCAAGTTGTGTAGAAGCAGAAGGAAAGCAAAACCAAAAGACCAATGAGTATTCAGGGAAGCCAGCCTGGTGGCAGCAGCAAAACTAAGAGGATCATGTGCTGGGGGCAATTAGTTAGCCTGAAACCTCGCTGGCCTCCGACCTCACATGAATTTCCTTGCCCATCAGAGCCTGGGGGAGAACTCGGCTGTCTGACTCTCGGCTCAGTGCTCTTTGGCTACCAGTGGTTCCACCCTAGCTGCACATTATTGGAATCCCCTGGGGGCCTCTAAAAAATACGAAAAGCTCTGGCATCCACTCAACCCCATTAAATCAGAATCTCCGGAGGTGGGGCCTGGGCGTGAGTATTTTTTAAAAAGCTCCCCAGACAATTCTAACGTGCAGCCAGGGCTGTGAACTACTGCGCTACGCCGGGCTGCCACCTCCCCTCTGCCAGCCGCGTCTTGACCCGCTGGTCCCGTCACACCTGCTCCTGCCGCTCCAGGAGCTCCAACCTGGCTGCTCGCTTTCTGGCTTGTTGCCTCTGCCTGATTCTCGGTGGCCGTTTCTGCCCTGTGGCTGAGGCTCTAAGAGCCACCGTCATTCCTGCTGGCATCTCCCGGGGTGCCCTCTGGCATGCGCTAGTGGGCTCAACAGTGGTTGCCAAAAAGATACTCGCATATCCTGGAACTTGTGAGCATGGTCTTATCTGAAAAGGGGTCTTCAGTTAAGGATCTGCGAATGACATATCCCGGGTTAGCCAAGTGCAGTGACAAGTGTCCTTAAAAGGGAGAGACACAGGGAGAGGAGAGACCGTGTGAAGGTGGAGGCACAGATGGGAGTGATGTCGCCCAAACCAAGGGACACCTGGGGCCACCAGAGGCTGGGGTGGCCAGGAAGGACCTTCCCTAGAACCTCTGGAGGGGGAGTGGCCCTGCCGACACCTTGATTTTGACCTTGAGAACTGTGAGAGAATAAATGTCCGGTGTCTTAAGCCACCTGGTTTGTTGTGATTTGTTACGGCAGCCCCAGGAATCCGATACAGATACCCTTTCAATACCTGCTTTCCACGTCTTTCTATCTATGGCAGAAAACCGTCCAGTTCATTCTGCTTAATTTTTTTTTTTAGGTATCGGGGTCAGGGATTGAATCCCACACCTTGTATGCAGGAAGCCAGCACTCAACCACTGAGCCATACTGGCTCCCCCGAGTTGGTTTTTTCATTTATTTGCTTGTTGTTTGTTTTTTGTTTTTAGGAGGCCACTGGGGATTGAACTTGGGACCTTCCATGTGGGAGGTGGGTGCTCAACCACTCGAGCCACATCTGCACTGTGCCTTTTCATATTAGTGCATTTAGGAAGTTTTGGGGTGTCCAAGATGGCAAAGCCACCCCTCTTTTTCTTTCCCTTCCAAGTCTTCTCTCTATCCAGGCTGCACCCACCAAAAACACCTCAGAAGGGTTACATCCAACATCCCTACCAGTAAGTTTACAGGTTTAATTTTTCATACCATAGTCCTTTCGGAACAAGCAGAATTGAAACAATTTAGACGAAGTTCTACCTCTGCCCCCTGCCTTCCTCATTCTACTTTAGCCCACTTCTAAACATGAATTGTTTGGTGAATGTCTTCCAATCTGTTTTTTTCCAGGATACTTGTCAGGTGAAAACTGTGGAGCAGACAGGAGATAAAAGCCATGCCATAGGTAAACTACACCTGAACTGCACTTACTCGAGTAGGCCGGGGTGGGGGGCTTAGAGCCCACTGGCTAGTTCTACCAAGATACCACTGAGGAACCTGCCTGCCACGAGAAACTAAGATAAAACCCTCTTGAGTACCTGACCTTGTGGACTGTGTCTGTCAGGGTTCTCTAGGGAAACAGAACCAACAGGGGATATCTGTAAATAGTATGAGATTTTATAGAATTGTCTCACATGACTGTGAGGATGCACAAGTCCAAATTCCTCAGGGTAGGCTGCAAGCCAGGGGCTCAGTGGGTTCCCAGGAGAGGTTGTCTGACGTCGAGCTGGGAATTCTCTCTCAGTGCTGAACTCACGTCCCCTTTTAAGGCCTTCAGCTGATTGGATGGTCACTCAGTTGCTGACAGCAATCCCCTTGGTTGATTGTAGTCATAATCCGCCATCTATGCAATCAACTCACTGATGACTACAGTCCATGTAATGCTCTTGTATTACAGTTAGCCCCATGCTTGCTTGACCAGACAACTGGGCATCATTACCTGGCCAGGTTGACCCAGTAGCCTAGCCATCACAGGGACCAAGGTCGGGGCTAGGGCAAGGTCAGAGAGGCACCTAAGGTGCAAACTTTAAGGAGGCGCTCACTCTGAGGGCTGTGCACACTGTAGGAGACCTTCAGCGTCAATGGCGAAGGACCCAGCAGTGGTGGAGAAGGGGAAGGATCATAGTTCACAGTATTTGTGACTTCTGGGTGTATCAGATGGAGGAAGAAGCTGCAGAGGTGAGGTTATTTCTGCTACTTGTATCAGTAAGTCACATCAAGCAATGGCTCTGCTCAGAAACTCTCTGATGCTTTTTTATCTTGCCTACAATGATCGCATGCAATCTGTCCCTCCATCCTTCTTATCAGACATCCTCTCTGAGCTCATCTCCCCATCCCTCTTCCCTTTACTTACCTATTCCAGACACATTAGCCTCCTTCCTTTTCCTTACGCACACCAAGGACTATCTACCTCAGGGCCTTTGCACTTGCTGTTGTATGCCTGGAAAGTGCTTTCCCCAGATGTCCATGAGGCTCACTCCCTTACCCCCTCCAGTTCTTTGTCAAATGTCACCTGGTCAGAGAGGATTTAACTACCATGCGAAAACAGCACATCTCCCTATCCTCACCACTCATTCTCTTTACACTGCATCTTTTCCCTCCAAAGCATAGATCATCACTGAACATGAATGAACTGATCTTTTATTTCTGTCTTCCTCCATGAAAATGTAAACTGCATGAGGCAGGAGCTTTGTGTTTTCTTTCCCCACTGCTGTATCCCAGTATCTGAAACTCCATGTGGCATATAGTAGATTATCAATAATTATTTGTTAAATGAATATGCCATTCTCACTGGAGATATCAATACACTATGGGGAGGTGGGAGGGGAGCTGTGGATTTCTAACCACTGACAGTCAGAGTGTACCAGACATTTTTGTTAGGGATGATACAAAAATTGCCCCTGACTTCACTGTGGGAATATTGCTGGGTGCACGGGCCATTCGTCACTCACTGTTTCATAGGAAGAGCTCTGGTAGACAGTTCTTTTAGAACTGGGTTTTGGGAAGCCCTACCTTCCTGAAAGGGCTGGTGTGTGTCTTTGTGAAACTTCCCTTGAAGATCCTAATCGTCTATCTGCCAGGTTTCCTTTTCTTATTTGACTTTCAAGAAGTTTGGGGTCAAATCTGAGGCTGAACTATAACAGCTTTATGGGACTTTAATGTCTTTCTCTCTGGCTGTGATTTTCCAGACATTAGAAATCCCAATCCTGATTGCTTGTTCCTACTATGTTGTGTTATATAATTTGCTCCTGTTGTAATTCAGGGATGAGGTTGGAGAGATATAAACTATTATCTTTTTCATTCCATTATTCAGTTCTTTTTAAAATTTTTGAAATTATTATTATTTTTTATTGTGGTAACCCATATATAACATAAAATTTGCCATTTTAGCTATTTTAAGCATACAATTCAGTGGCATTATTTACATTTACAGTGCTGTTCTACCATCATCTCTATTCATTACCCAAACTTTTTCATCATCCCAAACAGAAACTCCCCATTGCCACTCACCCCCCACCCCCGGGCCCTGGTAACCTCTAATCTACTTTCGATCTCCATGAATTTGCTTATTCTAGACATGTCCTATAAATGGGATCATACCAGATGTGACCTCTTGTGTCTGTCTCAGCATAAGGCTTTCAAGGTTCATCCATGCTGTAGCATGTGCACACTCATTACTGAGGGCACGGATGAATGTACGTGGCTGACGAGGATGGGATTCTAGATTGACTGTGTTACTAGGACAGACTTGATGGACCTCTGGTCCAGTAGGCAATGTTGAAAATTTACTATTGCCTGGGACAGAGAGGGAAAGAAGGTGAGGACAGGTTGTGTAGTCAAGTCCTGAGATCGAGTTTTGCCTTCTATGGTCCTTATATGTAAGATAACATGGGTCCTAAAATATATCCATAGATTGATGGAATTTTTGAGCTGGAAGAAATTGTTGACAAATCCAAATACTTCCTTGTAGAAATGAGGAAACTGAAAACCAAGCAATTTGTCTAAGGCTCAGAACTATTTACTGGCAGAGATGGTTCTAGAATCCTTGTCTCTTCCTCCCAGTCCAAAGCTTTTTCCATGATACCACCCACAAAGCTGCCGTTCTTCCCATTTTGTGTATTAAAAAATTTTCATCTGAGATCCTTGGAAAGCATGTTAAGAGGTGATGCCTGCATCTGTGTAGTTCTTTTTCCTCCACAGACTTTCCAAATTCAATAAACTTGATGGGAGAAAGTGTCCCTGATCATTTTCCCCAAAAAGGTTGTGGATGGGAGGGTGAATTTTAAAAACACAGGAGGCGCTTGGTGGAAACAATAGGGCTTGGGAAGTGCAGGGTTGGGGATTGCACCGTGGCTGGCCGAGGACCAGGTGGCAGCTGGTATCATCAGGGGTTTACAGGGAAAGCTGCCTGCTGGGTCCAGGAAGAGAAAGATAGGAATTCCAGATGTTCCCCCAACATGTCTGGATTCATTCAACGTTGGAAGAATCCTCAGCGTAGTTCTCAAAAATGTGGACGATCTGCGAGTGAGAGAAGGCTAAACAGAGAGAAAGTGAAGACCCTGCTTTATGCAAGTTATCAAAAGTCTCCAGTGGGGTGGGGGGTGGCTGGTGGTTTAAACAAAACAAGACACAGGCTCCTTTGGGGGATAGCATTAGGGATTAGGACTTAACTTTAAGAGGAGAGTGGTTCTGATGAATGGGTATATTTGGCTAGTTCCGGCTGAGCGGTTTTCAATGGTGACTTCAGCCTGGAGCGCTGGAAAGCTGAGCTGTAGCCTCCTGTTGTCCTGGCTGCTTTTTTACCAGTTAGTCAAGCACAGAGCCCTGCAGGGGGAAGGGGGCGGAGGGAACTTTGGGGCCCAGGGAGCTGCTGCCCAGAAAAAGGCGTGCGAAGTTTGCCATGGAAGAAGGCAAGGAAATATCGGGTCTGCTCGTCCCACTCTTTTGCATTTTACTGATGAGGCTCTCTGGAAAACCAGAGCCTCTTCACAGGGACACAGGCGTGCTGAACATGGAGACTCACAGCTAAAATGCCTGCGTCAGGACTGGGCATATTTTTCTCTATTGCACATTGCAAAATGATGGCCCTTGACACGTGAAAAATAGCCAGTGATCATCACAGTGATGGCCACACAGCTGCTTTTTAAGAAACGAAGAAATGTGATCAAATACGGTGAAGAAAATTTACAATGGTCAATCTTCTTAGGAGACACAGCTGTGACCTTAGAGACACTCTAATGCAATTCGGAGAGCTAACCTCACTTTGTGCCAAAGTGTACTTAAATCCTTGCCAGGGTACAAGATGTTTGTGGATCTGGCTGTTTGCATCTCTGTGCCCTACCAACTGTGGGGATGGGGAGTGGAGGGGTGTCCATGACTGGGTCAAAGGAGAGTTTCAGGGAATGAATCTGAAGAAGCAGAGCTGATCATGCAAGGGCCATACTTTGGGACTCAAGATAAACTTTCTGGTTGTCCAGCCATGAACTGCAATCATTATTTTCCCAAGTCTGCCCCAGGACCACCTACATGGGTTTGTTGTTAAAAGTAGTTTCCTGTGTCTGAAACCATACTCAGTGGATCACACTGTCGGGGATGTGGGCCTCCGAATTGGTATTTTCAACACACGGTTCCTTTGCATATTCACTTTTTTGTTTTTTAAACAGTTTAATATTTATCAGAAAGTGAACATCCACATAGCTATCACCTTGGTCAAAAAAGAGAACGTTATCAACACTGGCTCCTCACAAAGGGCACCTCACCTTCCCTCCTCTCCCCAAAGGAAACCATTATCTTGATTTTATGGCAATCCCTTCCTTAACATGTATCCTAAATTTAGGGATCCGTTTAAGCATTCATCCCTAAACACCATAGTTTACTTTTGCTTGCTTGCTTTTTTTTTTTCATTCTATATAAATGAAAACATCCCATATGTAGCTTTTGTACCTGGCTTTTTGTTGTTGTTGTCCCCTCACCATCCTGGGCATAAATCTCTTCCATGTTGCTGCTTGTATTACTTCCATTTTCATTGCTATAGGGTAACACATGGCACAATGAAACCACAATTTATCCATTCTACTGTTGGTGGGCATTTGGGTTGTTTCTAGGCTGGGACTGTTATGGATAAAGCTGCCATGAGCATGCTTGCACACATTTCTTCACTCTAGTCAATAAAGTAGATTGTAGTAAATAAATAGGAGACTATAGTAGATAAAACAGCAAACTCTTTTACAAACTGGTTATTGCAAATCTAATTGTAAGAGCTTTATATCTGTATTTTCGCACATTGGTAGATGGAAACAATCAAAGGGTGAGATTTAGTTGTTGTTTTCCCCCCAGAATTTATGGAGGCACTGGCTAGATTTGTTTTTAAATGGCATTTTATTGATATACTTGATTTTCCCTTTGTTGGCCACTGCTAGATGTACCTGAATTAATATCCTGAGGGACTTCTTGGTTGGCGTAGATCTTGAAACCAAGATTCATGAGAAGCTGCTATATGGCAGGAACACAATGGTGAACAAAACCAGGAAAGCTCAGCCTTATGGAGCTTCAAGTCTGGTGGGGCAGAGACATGATTACAAATTATGAGAAGTTTCATCAAGGAAAAGAGCAGGGTGCTGTAGGCAGGGATGGTGCCATCTACTTAAGAAAGTGCTTGAAAAGTGACAGTCAAGCCCAGACCTGAGTGAATCCTGTGAAGAGTGGGGGATCCAAGATGGAGGACGATCTCTTGTGCAGGTTCTGAGGGAGAAAGAGCTTGGAGGACTGATGAACTGGAAGGAGGATGGGGATGGGGCACAGTGGAAAGGGTAGCAAGAGACAAGGTTGACGAGGTGGGTCGGACCCGGTCACGGGGTCTGGTGGGCTGAGGTGACTCCAGGGAGACGCCGGTGTGGTGGAATGTGCAGTGTCAAGGCCTCATGCTGGCTGCTGTGAGGAGAATGGCCCGAAAGAGGCCAAGCGAGGACCCGGCAAGACCAGTCCAGAGGCTATCATGATTGTCCAGACAAGAGGTGATGCTCACCTGCCAGTAGAGTTGGAAAGATGTGGATGAACACAAGAAACAGTTTGGAGCTGGAACGGAGAAATTTGGTGATGAATCAGATGTGAGGTATGAAGGAGGAACAGGTGTGAAGAATGACTCACAGGTGAATGGCGTGAGGAGCTGGGAGAAGGAAGTGGTCATTTCCTGAGATGGTGTTTTCGTTTCCTCGCTTCCTAAAGCAAATGCCACGAAATGGGTCGGCTTACACAACGAGAATTTATTTGCTGATTCAAAGCTGGGACAATGTCCATATCAAGGCGTCTTCTAGGCGATGCTCCCTCGCCAAGCCTGTGGGCTTCTGAGACGGGCTGCTAGAGACTCTTGGCCCTTAGCTTTATCAAGGGCAGTGTCTCCTGGGCTCTTCCTTCTCTTCTGGGTTCCATTTCTGCCTCTTGCTTCTTGTGGCTTTCTCTCTCTCTCCGTCCCTCTGAATTTCATTCTCGAATAAAGGACTCCGTAATAGGATTAAGGCCATCCTAACTGAGGTGGGCCACATCTTAACTGAAGGAGCCTCATCAAAACTGCTATTTATGATGGGTTCACACCCACAGGCATAGATTAGATTTAAGAACTTGTTTTTCTCAGGTACATACAACTCCAAATCAGATGGGGAAATCTTTTCTGTGGACATCAAGTTCCTTTTACAGCATCAAAACCTCCTCCTATACTTTCAACATCACCTCTCTATATTTAGCTTCAAAATTAAAGTAACCTCCTAGTTTTTCTTAAATTTGCTTTTACCCTCTTGCACCATTTCATTGAGTCCCTACATGCACACTATGTGCTGAGTTCCTGGGTTGTGGTTTCAATTTGTGAATGAATGAACGATTTCTTGTCACTCTCTAAACCTATAGACCCAAGTCAATCTCCAGATTTCAAACAAGATTACACTGCCCTGATATGGAAGATAACAGATCTAGACCCAGTAATTCAGCACAAATGCAATTGCTTAAAACTTAACTTTTGAGGAAAATGGTTATGAAATTGAAACATTATGTTAAAACTTTAAGTTCTGAATTGAGAAATTTAAAAGAAGTGATGGGAAAAACCCAATTCTTCTTTACACTAAGTATTCGGACCACACATTATTTTTCTTTCAGATTTCTTTGTCTTAAAAGAATTTTAATTTTTTTTTTTTACTTTTTATTTTGCAAAATATTTTCAAACTTATAGGGCAGTTACAAAAATAATACAAATCCTGTACAAAAAACTCCAGCATAACTCCTATCCCTCCAGATTTTCAGAACCACAATTTCAACATTTTACCACATTTGCCAAATCTTTCTATCCATCCATCCATCCATCCATCCATCCACTTACCAATCCATTTTCTGAACACTCATGTGTAGGTTGCATACATCACGTTCCTTGAACACTTAAAACTGCCATGTACATTTCCTAAGAACAAGGATATTCACTTTTGCAATCACCTTAAGTGTAGTTATCAAGTTCAAGAAATTTCACATTGATATATAGCTTATAGACTCTATTACAGTTTTTTTGTATATCCCCAAAATGTCATTTGGGCCTTTTTTTCTTCTCCATTATTAGATCTTTCCAGGATCATGTATTGCCTTTAATTGTCATTGTCTCTTTAGTTGCTCATTCTTTTTTTTTTTAATTGTGAGAACATATCTATAACATAAGCTTTCCCATCTCATCCCCTTCCAAGCACACCATTCAGTGGTATTGCTCATATTTATACCATTGCAGCGCTTTCACCAAACTTCATTATTAAAACCTTCCTATCTTACCCAAGAGAAATCCTATACCTATTACACATTAACTGCCCATTCCTCTTGGCCACTGCCCCTGGTAAACTGTATTCTAATTTCTGTTTCTATGAATTTCCATCTTCTCTGATATTTTCTTTTTAGTTACCATGGGCTTAAATTTAAGTTTCCAAGTTTACAACAATCTCATTTGTTTTGATAACAACTTGACTTCAATAGTAGACACAACATATATTCCTATACCCCTCCAATCTCCTACCTTTATGTAGTTCTTTTTTTTGGAAAGATTTATTTTTTATTTAGGTCCCCCCCCCACACACACCCCCGTTGTTTTCTCTCTATGTCCATTCATTGTGTGCTCTTCTGTGTCTGCTTGTATTCTCATTAGGCAGCTCCGGGAACCGATCCTGGGAACTTCCGGGTGGGAGAGAGGCAATCACTCTCTTGCACCACCTCAGCTCCCCGGTTCTGCTATGTCTTCTTGTTGCATCATCTTGCTGCGCCAGCTCTCCACGTTAGCTGGCACTCCTGCGCTGGGCGGTGCGAGGCAGCATTCTCACGCAGGGCGGCTGTCTACGTGGGGCCGCATTCCTGCATGGGCTGGCTCACCGTGTGAGCCAGCTTGCCGTCACCAGAAGGCCCTGGGCATCGAACCCTGGACCTCCTATATGGTAGATGGGAGCCCAATTGGTTGAGTCACATCCGTTTCCCCTGTATGTAGTTCTTGACACAAATTGCATGCTTTTATATAATGAGTCCAAGGACACTGATTTCTCATTATATTTTGTGTGCTCGCATTTTAAATCCTGTAGGAAAAAGTGGAGTTACAAACAAAAAAATATAATAGTATTGTTATTTATATTTACCCATTATCTTTATTAGAGATCTTTATTTCCTCATGTGGCTTTGGTAGGTTGTCTAAGTGTCCTTTCCTTTCACCTGTAGAGCTCCCTTTAGCATTTCTTGTAGGACATTGTGATAACAATGTCCCTCAGCTTTTGTTTATCAGGAAATGTCTTAATCCCTTCCCATTTTTGAAAAACAGTTTTACTGGATGTAGATTTCTTGGTTGACAGTTTTTTGCTTTCAGCACTTTAAATATGTTATCCCACTGCTGTCTTGCCTCCATGGTTTATGATGAGAAATTGATACTTAGTCTTATTGACATGTATGTGACATGTTGCTTCTCTCTTGTGGCTTTCAGAATTCTCTTTATTTTTGGCATTTGGCAGTTTGATTACATGTTGCAGCATAGGTCTTTTGGGTTTATCCTGTTTGGAGCTCTTTGAGTGTCTTGGATATGTATATTCATGTCTTTTGTTAATTTGGGAAGTTTTTAGCCATTATTTCTTGGAATATTCTCTCTGCCCCTTTCCCTCTTTCCTCTCCTCCTGAGACTCCCATAATGTGTATATTGGTACTCTTGACACTGTTTGATATGTTCCTCAGGCTCTGTGTAGTTTTCTTCATCTTTATTCTTTCTGCTCTTCAGATTGGATGATTTCATTTGTCTCATCTTCAAGGCACTGATTCTTTCAGCTCCAGTCTCTTGTTGAACCTCTCTAGGGAATTTTTTATTTCTCTTACTGTCGTCATTACCTTTGTTCATTCCTCTTTATAATTTCCATCTCTCTAGTGATATTCACCTTTTGTTCATCTACTGTTTTCCTGGTTTCCTTTAGTTCTTGTCCATGTTTTCTGTTTGCTCTTGAGCATATTTATGACCATTTTTAAAAAGTGTTTGGTATATTTCAGGTCTGGCTCCCCACATTGATGGGTAATCTGCTCTAATCTTCTCCTTTGCAGGGGTATCGCTTTCTGTTTTTTGGTATGTTTTGTGACCTTTTGTTGAAACCTGGGTGTTTTGATATTTTAATGTGTTATCACTACAATTTAGACTTTGAGACATCTCTTCTTTAAGCTTGTATCCAGATAGTGTTACGACAGAGCTTCCTTGAATGCCAGTAGTTAGCAACAAACTCAGAAAGAAGGAAAGAAAGAAAACACTTTTCCCAGTCTTAACAGACTGACCTGTGTGAACGCCTTCCCGGCCAAAGTATGGGCCCTTCTCTGATCCTTTTCTGTGAATGCCTCTTGTCTTGGGCATGCACTTGTGTTCCTGGAAATTCTCCCGCTTACACAGATATGAATATCCCCTCTTCCCTAGGAAACAATTTCCTGGCAGATCACGGGCACTGCAGTGTATGTCCTACAGCCAGTAATCCCTTGCCTAGGCAGCCCCTTGACCGCTCTCCTATAGCATTCCATATAAGCTCTCTAGAGCTGCCTTCTACATGCACGGCAAATTCTGGGATGGTGAGTCCACCTGAGAGATTGGGCCAGACATACATGTTTCCAGTTTTGTACAAGGATTCCTCCTCTCCCTGCGGAACCAGATGCAGTGATCTATCTGTGCTGGGAGTGTTGCCCAGCTTTGCGCCAAGCCAGTAAGGCTTGAGACCCTACCGCTTGATTTCGTGCTTTCTCTATTACTGCAGTATTTAACCTGTGTTCTGGAGCTTTGAGAAGGATGTTTCTGCCAGTTCTTACTGTTTGTTTAGAGCTTCTGGGAGGGGGCAAAGCTCTGAAGTGTCTCACTCTGTCATCTTGATCAGGACCTTAACTATTTTGATACCATTTGAAGTGGACTTCTTTTATAAAAAGATAAGATGTGAGTTAATTTCTTCAAGATATGCTCCTTCAAGCACAAAAATGTCAGAAGTGTTTTCAGTATAGAATTTGAGAGAAAATTCCTAAGTCTGCAGTACACCATGTGGTGTACTTTAAAAAATTATGTTTAAGACTCTTTGCTGGTCCACCAGAATCATTTTCCGGTGCCCTGGAATCGGGTCTGAATGTTTGGGAAGAGAGAACGTGATAAATTGATCATGAGGCTGTTTGTTGATCTCAGTCAACACTGTCCACTTGGCTAGATTAAGGTGAGTTGTTACAGAATATCTAGGGCAAGGGAATTAAGCTCAAATCCCATAGAGTCAGGAATAAGCACCACAAGGAACACTAACCATAGGAGACTTTTCTCACAGAAACCTCTCTGCCCCCATGGCCAAGTACTCAGATTATATGCTGTTGGGACCAGAGAGAAGAGCCTTGTCCTCAGCTGCCACAAAGGAAGAACAACATTGCCTACCAGAAGCTTCCATTTCCCCTTACTAGGGCCACCTTTCATTGTGTGCTTTTGCCTTCCAAGTCTGTCATGGGTGCATCTGCTTCTAGGACATTTGCTTAATCCCATAAAAATGCTTACCAATGATTTGTTCCCACTTGAGTTCAGCATGGCTTGCTGCAAAGGAGACTGGGAAGTATGGTTTTACGTTTTCTAGCTTCTACAGAGAAAGGAAGTCTATAAGGTCACGGAGTGATGTTTGATGGAATGAATTTGCAGTACCTGCCACACACAGTTAGCAATGTCGCCAAAAGAAATGATTTTTCCAAATCCCCGGTTGCCTTTTCCCAGCACTCATTCTATTCAGAAGAAACCTTTTCCTGGGCCTTGCCTACGTTTACCAAATACTTGCCTTCCAAGCATTTCCTCTTTCAGAATCTGTTCAATATCATTTTGAACAGAGCACATAAGTAACATTCATCGAAAGCCAGTACACTTTGAGCACCCCGCTTTTCCCATGAAAGTCCCTTGTACACCAAACAGTCAAGCAATTTCTTTTAAATCAGTGGCCTTGCTTTTCTCTGTGATGTCTCTTTTAATTTAGATCAGATCATGGACCAGAGGGCATATTTTATTTTTAGGGGTACTGTAAGATAACGTGAAATGTGAAGAATGGGGATACCATTCACTTTCTTGGTTTATAGGGCAGCAGGGAGGATAAAAATGGTTTTAAAATAATTCCTGAATACTGACACAAGAGCCATATATACCAATGGAATCAAACTGAGAATTCGGAAATAAATACTCACATCTGTGGTTAAGTCTACTCAATGGGGAGAGAATAATCTCTTCAACAAAGGTGCCATGTAAACTGCATATACATATGCAGAAAAAGAAGGTGGACCCCTATCCCACAACTCATACAAAAATTAACTAAATGGATCAAAGACTTAAGTATAAGAACCTAAACTATAAGACTCCTAAAAGGAAATACAGGGAAACATCTTCAGGACCTTGTATTAGGCAATAATTTCTTAGACTTTACACCAAAAGTATGAGCAACAAAAGAAAAAAAATAGATAAATGGGACTTCATCAAAATTAAAAACTTTTGTGCATCAAAAGACTTTATCAAGAAAGCAAAGACAGCCTACAGAATGGGAGAAAATATTTTGACACCATATATCTGATAAGGGTTTAATATCCAGCATATATAAAGAAATCCTGCAACTCAACAACAAAAAGGGAAACAACCCAATTTGAAAATGGGCAAAAGACTTGAATGGACATTTCTCCAAAGAGGATATACAAATGACCAACAAGCACATGAAAAGATGCTCAACATCACTAACCACTAGGGAAATACAAATCAAAACCATCATGGGATGTTATTTCATACCCATTAGAATGGCTACTATTAAAAATGGAAATTTACAAGTATTGGAGAAATAGGAACACTCACACATTGTTGAATGAAATATAAAATGGTGCAGCTACAGTGGAAAACATTTTGGCAGTTCCTCATAAAATCTAGTAAGGAATTTTCCATATGACTTGGCAATCCTACTTCTAGGTATATTATACCCAAAAGATTTGAAAGCAGGAAATTCAACTGATATTTGTATCACCAATGTTGATAGTGATATTTTTCACAATTGTTAAAAGGTGGCAGTAACCCAAGTGTCCATCAACAGATTAATGGATAAACAAAAGGCGATATATATATATGATGGAATATTATACAGCCATAAAAAAGAATGAAATTCTAATATATGAAACAACATGGATGAACCTTGAGGACATTATGTTAAGTAAAATAAGCCAGACAAAGACAAATATTGTATGAGCTCACTTAAATGAAATAATTAGAATATGCAAATCCACAGACTCAGAAACCAGAATACAGGTTACCGGGGACCAGGTGGGGGTGAGGAATGAGGAATTGATACTTAATGGGTTCAGAGTTTCTATCTGGAGTGATAGAAAGGTTGGTAAAAGATGGTGGTGATGGTACTACAACATTGTGAATGAAATTAACACCACTGAATTGTATATTTGGAAGTGCTTAATATGGGAAAATTTAGGTTGTACATGTTATCCAAATAAAAAATTTTTAAATCTATAGAACTGTAAAATAAATGAATGAATGAATGAATGTTAATCCTGGATTCAAGATGGTGGGTAAGGCCACAGTTCATTGGTGCAGAGGTCCTAGTG
Source organism: Dasypus novemcinctus (assembly GCF_030445035.2). Classification (NCBI taxonomy): domain Eukaryota; kingdom Metazoa; phylum Chordata; class Mammalia; order Cingulata; family Dasypodidae; genus Dasypus; species Dasypus novemcinctus. The sequence goes on along the minus strand of NC_080680.1, from coordinate 19,592,850 downwards.
CTACAGCTGTGGACACAGTGATTCAATTAGCACTATCATTGCGTCATCTGATTTGTAGAGAATAACACTCTGTGATTATTCCATTTGAAACCAATCACTGTTGAATGGTTTCAACTGGAGTCATCCAGGAAAGAACGTGATGGTTGAAAATATCAATCTCTCCATGAACTCTCAAGTATGAGTCTGACATGTAATTTGACAAGGTCACTGCATATACCAATACTGCACCAGAAATTGCATTCCCTGAGGTAGACAGCAAAGATGTCTAATCAATCATTTCCAGCCTTTGCGGCGAGGAGCATACTCCAGCTTCTTCTGGCTCATCTCCTGACTCTGGGGCTCAGTCCATGGCTGGCAGTGGAAATTCTGGGTCTGATTTAGAAGGATATGATTCAGCACAAAGGACAATGAACGCTGTAAAGATCCAAGCTTATGAGACAGTAGAGAGGGACATTTGTTTGTCCAATTGCCTGTTTTCCCTTGCCTTCGCCATCATTCAGCTTCTAAGAAGACCTGAGCTATGACATATCTCCTCCCTTCCTATACACCAAGTTCCACCGAAGAGCTGTAGGAGGCATAGATGCCAAAACCAGAGTTGCTTACTGGTTTCATAGTTGGGATGTCCATGGTGGAGAGGCAGAGGACTGGGCCCCTTGAAAGGAATAAGACAATGTGTAGCCTGGAAGAGAAGGATTATCTTAATAAACATGCTGCTAATACAGTCATGGCTATGCAGGAGAGATATATGGTTGTTCTCTTACTGACAAAAAGTAGTTGTTATTTGTCAGGAAAGCAGACAAATCATATCTTATCATTGGAGAATGTCAAACTCAGCAGGAGGTCATGCTCTAGGTTGGAGAAGGCTGATTTTATTGTGCCTAATTCACTGCCTTTTAATAATGTTTGATTTTGAAGACTGCATTTTAAAGAAAGGCTTTCACTTGGCACAAAGGGTGAGAATGTTAACTCTTAAAAAACATGTCTACCAGAAACTCTGAATGGGTATGCCATTTTTTTAAAAAGTGAGCGTGCTTAATTTCGCATAAACCGTTCTTCATGAACCATTCCTTGCTCTTACGTCACCTCTTTTGGTCTGATTTTTCTGTCCTATAATCTTGCACAACGTAGAGTCAGCATTTGTGAGATGGTGGTGTCCACATCCCCACCCTCCTTTATAAAACTCGGATGACATTTTCCTATGCCCACATTTTTCATACCACTCCTGTGATTCACAGTTCCTCAAAAATCAGTCGCAGAGGCTGAGGGGTAAAATACCTATGTTCTTTCAGCCTAAGTTTTTCAACCTGGTGTGTTGTAGTCTTTCTCTGAGCTTTCCCAGTTCCTTTGGGTGCCGAGGAACAGACAGTCACCTGGGCTGGCTCAGGTCGGTGAGGTGCATCGGGAAGTCACCGTGTCTGTGAATTCACTTGGGGCTCCCTCTCTGAGGCAACACCCTTCCCCTTCCAGTCCTCAGCAGCAGGAGTGCCTGCGTCTTCTCTCAAGAATTCTGGGGATGCAGTTGTGGCTCAAGTGACTGAGCTCCCATCTACCATATGGGAAGCCCTGGGTTTGATTCGCGGGGCCTCCTGCTGAAGGAGAGTAGGCCCCTGCTGCAAGCTGATGAAGCAAGAAAACGCAACAAGAAAGAGACACAGGAAAAACAATGAGAGACAGGGCAAACCAGGGAGCTGAGGTGGTTCAAGCGATTGAATGCCTTTCTCCCACATTGGGTAAGAAGACAAGCAGACATAGAAGAACACACTGCAAATGGACACAGTGAAGGCAGGCAGCAGGGGGATAAAAAAATAAAATAAATCTTTGAGGAAAAAAAAGAATTCTCTCTTTAGGGGAGCAGATGTAGCTCAAGTGGTTGAGTACCTGCCTCCCACATACAAGGTCCTGAGTTTAATCCCTGGTACCTCCTAAAAAAATAAAAGGAAAAAGAGTTTCCCCTTCAAAGCCTCTCTCTCCGCCTCTCCTTTTGCCTGTGTCTTCTTGCTTCGCCTTTCATTACTAACCAGCTCCTCTACATCCACCCACCTCTTTGTCCCCATCGCATGGTTTCCTTATAACTCCTACTCGCTTGTGGCCTTTTGTGGCTTCTCCTTTACTTCATGGATCTCCCCTCTTCCTTTCAGCTCTGTTTCCCACAGCCTGGTTCTCGCTCCTTTCCAAGGTAAAATTCCTAAGAACGCAAACCTTATCGGCCGTGCTTATTTCCATTTGAGCCGAGTTTCTGCTTTGGCTGGTCTCTGGACTGGCTTCTCCCCAGCCCAATAAGTTTGGGGCTGGGGGTGGGGGTGGGATCCTGGGACAGACCACGTGGCTGCCGAGGTCTTCGCAGAGAGTGGGAATGTGGGTGCTGGGTGCTGGGATTCCTCAAGACATCATTTGTTTTGAGCTGAATTCATAGCCGTCCATGGATTGCTCTTTGTGACAGAAAGGAACACTAGACAGTAAGTAATAATTTTGGGTGAGGTTTGTCTGCTAACCAATCTCTTCTTTCTACTTCCAGGAATTCCCTCGCCTCCACGCTCACCTGGTCAAGCTTGAGATTTGGGTCTATTTTCTGCTCATTTACCACCTCCCTAGGGCCTTGTCCTCCACTTGTTGAAATGAGCTGGAAAGCCTTCCCCTGCCTGTGTCACAGTGGGTGGCCCCGCTGAGGACAATGCATTCAAAAACCCTTGAGATGTGGAAATCCTGACTTGTAAGTATCTGCAACCGGTGTGCGTGATGGAAGTTTTAGATCATTCAGGTTTTCGTTATCCTTGTTGCACAACAAGGTTAATGAACACTTGAGGGTGTTTCTCATTAACTGTGGACATTAACTTTTCTGCAGCATCTCCCAGTCCTGGGCTGCCCTTTTGTTGCTACAAATGGCACCCAGACCTGATACACATGTTTTCCACTGAGGATGCAATGAGCCAGGCCACTGCGTTTGTCCAAGCCAGCTGGGAGAGATCTCTCTTATGGAGTATGTGACGTGACAGGGCAGGACAGTTTATTAGGCACAGTCTTTTATGTCTGCTTACCTCACTGGCCTCTTTGCTGGCACTCCCTATCTCCAACCCCATCTAATTACTTACAGTTTTGGGTGCACGTCATGTTACTTTGCACTGCTAAGCATCTGCTCCTAAGCTCTGGCTGCAATGTATTTGCATTCTCCTTGTCCTTTTTGGCCTTGTATGTCACTGCCTCTGAGAAGCCCCACCTGATTCCACCTTTCCCAGGACAGGATTGGCTTCTCTGCCTGTTGCATCCGGGCACTCCCAGAGGACCAGTGCTGACTCTTGCTGCACAATTCTCCGTTACTGCAAGCGGAGTCCTGGATAGCAGGTTCTGGGTCTTCTCACCGTGGGAATCCTCGGCGCCTGGCCCCTAGAAAGGGCTCCATAAGTATTTGTCCATGTTGAATGTGTAGACTTGAAAACTTGTCTCTGGCGGGTCAAATCTTCTCCATGAATTCTGGATTTGTGGTGATACTATGCATTCCAGTGGGAATCCCTAGTGGTGCTCTAATACTAACTAGAGCCAATCTTTCTAGAACAATCACATATATCAGAGCCTTAGTAAGTGCTGAAGAGCTTCATGTGGTTTTATCTCAGTTGCTTTTTTTTTTTTTCAGGTGGTACCAGGGATTGAACCTGGGATTTCCTACATGCCAAGCAGACGCTTAGCCACTGACCTACACCCACTCCGCTCAGTTGCTCTTCTTATGCTCCCTGTGAGGTAGATGTTATTTGTAGCGTCAGAGGCTGAGAGTGAAGCGAAGTGAACAGGATCACACAGCAAACAAGTGGTCATACCAGAGTTGAATCCTGGACAACTTGGTATTGAACCACACTGGTAATTCCTCTGCCTCCAGTGACACTGGAGGCCGTGGGTTGCTTGGAGCTTCTCAACTCTGCAGTGAGGCTGTGGATCCACAAGGGATTTTGAATGCATCTCTCTGATGTCTAACAAGCCTCTTTCCGTTTCACTAGTAACCTTGACAGCTTAAAAAAATACAACAGGATGTCTTGCTAATCGAGGCATTTTTTTCCCAATTACCTTTTTATTTATGCGTGTGAATCTCATTTTAAAAAAATTTATTATTGCTTTTCTAGTTGTGCAGGTAATACCAAAGTACATTTTTTCGTCCTCAGAGGTTCAAATAAAATGGAAATACATAGAGTAAAATGTGAATGGTCTCTTCATTTCCTGCTTTTCTCTGCTATGCAATACCCGTTTCGTCCTCAGCAATAGCAATTGTTTAGTGTGGACCCTATCTCTGTGCATTAACGTACATCTAGGTGGCCATGTAACAAAGCTTTCTTTTCACGTAAATGACATCATACTTTGCATTGTTTGGTCACTTGCTTCTTTTTTTTCCATTGGATGCTGCGACTCGGAGATCTTTACACAGCTGCACTCACAGATCAATCTCATTCTAATGAAAAGGTTATGGTATTTGTGGTCTGCATATACTATCCTTTATTTCACTGTTCTCTTACTGATGGAAATTTGGGTAGTTCCCAGAAAAATTGTGAATCACAGCTTATTCTTGCTTTCTAAAAAATGTATGTGCTTTTTTTTTGTTGTTAAAAAAATCCACCAGATATTAAGAGTGCTCATCTAGGGTAGAGGTTTGCGCTCCTGTTCACACACTCGTCCAATGGAGAAGATGGAATGCCGTCCACTTGTTTTGGTAGAATTAGTGACTCACAACGTCTCCCCTCCCTCCCTTCCCCCTCCTGGCGGAGAGAGGCCCAGGCTATTGTGCTCTTGGAAGTAGCACAGGATGTTGTTACACTTGGCTACTCCAGTTGCATAATGGTCTCCGAATTTAGGCCCCTCACTAGCTAAGCCCTTGTTCGCTTTTCAGATACTGACCACACATTGGCCCAAGGGGATGGCTACCTGCGAATCAGGGCTTCAGGTGTGCCTGGAGTGTGTGTGTGTGTGTGGTGTGCGTGTGGCACTGGGTGTTGTATATTTGGTGTGTTCAGTGTGTGTGGGCTGCAGCCTGCTCCTCTCCACTAACCACTCGTGTGATGGTAGGAGGGCCAGGGGAGGGAGAGTTCCGTGAGGAATGTAACCTTCAAGGAACATCGTTCCCTGACTCACTCCATTTCATCATTCTCGTAATAATTGTTTCCAAGTCAAGGACTCACACCACACATCATGAACAAGTATTTCCCCTTCGGTTCAGGGTGTTCTGCAAGGGCGATGAGCATGCAGTGAATCGGCAAATGCAGCATCTCCTGGTGGGGAAAGCTTTGGGGAAAATGTCATTCGAGGAGGGATGGTTAGGAAAGACATGACTCAACACATAGTTCACGGCTAAGTTTTAGTGATTAATTTTACTCAAATCCATGGCTTGGCCATCTGGCTTCTACTACTACCATCAAAGGCCTGTTGGCGTGCACTTTTCTCTGGTATCAGAGGAATCTGCTTCCTCGATGTAGCCAGCCCAAGGTTGATTTGTTTCTTAATTTTGTTCAGAGTTACAATTTTTCTCTTCCATTAACACCCGGAGTTTTCCATGATCACTTCATCCTTTTCCACTACAGTTCAGAGGGATGCTCACGCCATTAGTGTGGAGTGGGGCTGGCGCTGCATCCATAGACGGCTGCAGAGCAGTTACTTAAAGACGGTTCACCATCTTGGCTTCTGAGAAGACGAAGTCCAAGGCTGGGGACATTATACCAGAACGATCAGTCTGTTCAGTGAAGCACTATTGAAAATTGTACTTTGGTACCCCAGTCACACAATTTAAAAACTTTCCTTCTTCCCTCCCTCCCCTTCTCCTCTTCTTCCTCCACCTCCTCCTCTGCTTCTTTGGATCCTGTCGATCAAACCAAAGAGATGCTTTGCACTCAATTGGATGAGTGTCATTGAAACTAACCTTAGTATACTGTTTTTTTTTTCCGCAAGAGTTTAGGTGTTAAAATGTTTACGTGTTGCTGTATTTTTCTTTAAAAACAGTATGCTTTTTTTTTGTATTACATAAATAATGCACTTCATTATTTTAAAAGTTATAGAAAAACATAATATAGAAAGTGAGAAACCCTGGTTTTAGAACTGACATTGTCATTTCTGGATCTTTATCTAAAGTACTTTCATTTTTCTTAGATAATGAAATTTGAAAAAAAACCCCATAAATCTAGATTACAAATAGTTCCTACCTGGATCCCCCTCTCACCCAGAAAAAAAGAAGACTCCAGAGGTGAAATTTATTGATTCATTTAAGCATTCATGAGCTATAATGGGAGTTTCCAGGGCGCAGGTCTCTTCTAAACTGCTTACCAAGCAAAAAGATAATGTACCAAGGTTAATTTCCAGACTTTTCAGTCATGTTTCATTTATCACGGCTTGAGGGAATCCAAATCCCTTATTCCATTTCTTTTTTGGATTGGTAACCAGGTGAGACCAGACACAAGAAATCAGATAAGATTTAAAGGAGAGTGTTGGCGTTAGTCCTCAAAACCCCGGGGCTTGGGGTAGACCACACGTCCCTCCTCTCTCCCCCCACAGAATGCAGATGGGGCTGCAGGGCAGACCCTGACCACTGCCGCCCAGCCTCCTGCTTGCAGGGTCTCCCCTGCTCCCACACACCTGGATGAGTGCCTTAAAGGGTGCTCTCTCCCGGGACCCCTCCCCTGAAGGGCACCGAGGCAGGGACAGGGTCACGCCCCCAGAGGGACGGAGCCATTTACCAGCTGAGTCAGAAACCAGGGACATTAGAGACCAGGGCCCTGGAGCCAAACTCCAGTTCCTCCGGCACGAGGATGGAGGGACCGAGGAGGCAGTTTTTCCCTCCCAGAGCGCCTGCATTTTTTGAGGATGGAGTGAATGTTTGTGTTTTCATGAGGCCATGGGAAAGGAATGCGAATATTAGAAAAGAGCCCTATTTGTTAAAATGATAATTGCTAGAATGTTCTGGAGCTCTCCATCCTCGCTCTTCTACAGTCTTACGCAAGCCCGAGAACGGGATCAATGCCTGACCCTGGTCCAGCCTTGGATCTGTCAAGACCCTTGCAGTTGGGAGAATTTTGCTCTTACTTTGGCTGTAATTTTCAGTAACTGCTTGGATTTCCCCTTGGCCACCAAATATTTCAAAGCAACTGAGTTTTTCAGCAGCCAAGAACTGACCCACCCCGTGCAGTTGCCCAGGCTAACGACGGAGCGGCGAGAGTGTGAATAAAATAAAAAACGAGTGTATAAACATGCATAATTTATTTGAACCAATACCCATGCCCGAGCACACTGTGGGCCGTTTCAGATGTTTTAAAGCCCGGCCTGGCTGGTCCCTGCAGACACCCCCTGCAGTCATTTCCTCAGGAAGTGAGCTCACCTCCCCTCGTGGAAGAGTGTTTATAAAATGCTTGTGTTTCCGTTTGGGCCAGCTCCGGAGGGTCGGGATCCACTATGGTTTTTCAGTGACTTCTTAGAACCTCTGAGAGGATCCTCGGGAACGAGCTTGCCTCCCCCTGCCTTTAAATTCGTGTCCTATAGTGTGAAGCATGGCCCACGGGTTTTCCAATTAAAAGGCTCTGAGAAAAAAGGGGAGAGGATGGAATGATAAAACAGAGTCTGTCAGAACTTGGTCTTTTCTTGGGCCCTCTCTGGGCCGAGCAAAACGCCAGTGCCATGGCAGAGGGGAGATGCTTAGCACGTTAAATGAAACATTTGCGTGTCTTTGTTTTAATACCCTTAGAGATGACAGCCTCTCTTAACCCAGCTTTTTGTGGGTCTCCGTGCTGAGTTGCATCATTGCATAAGGGGGTAAGTGTGAAGGTTCTCAAGTTAGACTGCCGGGTTTGAAACCTGCCCCTACATTTAACCACCTGTGAGGCCTTGGGCAACTTGCTTAACCTGTCTGTGTGTCATCCCAGCGGCAAGATGAGGAAACAGTGGGACCTTCCCCATCATGCTACTGAAAAGTGGTTAGAAGAGTGTCTGGTCCACAGAAGAACCAGTGGGGAAACTACCAGGAATCAGTAGACTTAGTGCCAACCCACCCTGGGAGAAAAATGAGAGGCTGTTGTTCTTACTGGGTGATTGGCTTAGAAGGGTCACAAAAGTGATTTTAAGTTAAGGCTTAAAATGTACGGGGTTCCTATTTGGAATGATGGAAATGTTTTGGTGATAGATGGCGGTGATGGCAGCCCAGCATCGTGAATGCAATTAACAGCACTGAAATACATATCTGAATATGGCTAAAATGAGGAAATGTTAGATTGTATATATGGTAACAGAAAAAAAATAAAAATAAGAAATCCACACAGTGACCCCTATGTCAAACCATGGACTTCGATTAACAGGAAAATTATAGAAATGTACTATCATCACTTGTAACAAATGTTCCACACCAGTGCAAGGTGATATACTAATGAAGGAAAAATGCCCAAAAAAGTGATTTTGTTCTTTTATGTCCTTCCCAATGTATTTATTTTTCTTTATTTTTTATTTTTTAGGTACCGGGCCAGGGATTGAAAATGGGACCTTGTATGTGGGAAACCAGCTCTCAACCACTGAGCCACATTGGCCCCCCTAAATTGTTTTTATCATTTGTTTGCTTGTAGTTTGTTTTGTTATGTTTTGTTTTTAGGAAGCACTGAGAACTGAACCTGGGACCTCTCATATGTGAAGCAGGTGCTCAACTGCTTGAACTACATCCACTCCCCCCAATATTTTTTATGTGTCTTCTATGGAGCATCAGAACTTGGCATCTAGGGATTTGGAAACTAGGTTTTACTCCCTGTCAAAGATTACCATCATAATCCATGTCTCCACCCTAACCCGAAATAATAAAAACCTACCTCTCAAAATTCAAACGAAGATGGTATTTTCAACCACAGGCTATTTTCCAATTGTCCACCATGCTCTTAGATTGCCTCGTCCTTTTACTCCTCCCTCCCTTCTACTTTTGAGCCCCCCCTCCTATCACCAGTGAAGGATTCTTTCCCACCTCCAAGTCAGGGTTTCTCAACTTCAGCACTATTGACCTTTTGGGCTTGTTAACTCTGTCGTGGAGTATTCTGTGCGTTGTGGGATGTTAATGGAATCTCTGGCCTCTACCCACTAGGTGCAGGTAGCACACCCCTTTCCCTCAAGTTGTGTCAATCAAAAATGTCTTGGGAAGTGGATGTGGCTCAAGCAATTGGGCTCCCGTCTACCATATAGGAGGTCCAGGGTTTGATGCCCAGGCCTCCTGGTGAGGTGAGCTGGCCCGCACGGCGAGCTGGCCCATGCAGAGTGCTGCCCGGCTCAGGAGTGCCGCCCCACTCAGGAATGCTGCCTGTGTAGGAGTGACAGCCCCTGCAGGAGTGCCGGCCAACGTGGAGAGCTGACGCAGCAGGATGAGGCAACAAAAAAGAGACACCGAGGAGAGACAATAAGAGCCATAGCAGAACGGGGAGCTGAGGTGGCACAGGAGAATGATCACCTCTCTTCCATTCTGGAAAGCCCCAGGATTGGCTCCTGGAGCTGCCTGATGAGAATCCAAGTGGACGCCAAGAATACACAGCGAAAGGACACAGAGAGCAGACAATGGGGGGGGGGGGGAATAAATAAATAAATAAATCTTTAAAAGAAAATGTCTCTAGTCCTTGCCAAATGACTCCCAGGGGCTCAAATCACCCCTGCTTGAGAACCTCTGTCTTAAAGAAATGCACACTTCTTTTAATGCTATCCTAAAATGGAGACCGATGAGTATGTGCAGGGAGGGATATCACAAAAAATAGTCATGTAATGCAATCTGAAGCCAGATTTTTTTGAAATTCTCTTATATCTTGGAAGAACTCAAGATCTCCTTCTCCTGGCTTCCTTCACCCAACTCCATACTCAAGGAAGAGGCTTTGTGAAAATGGGTCGAGAAACAAGTAGAGTTTTCAAGACCATAAAAATGGGGCTACTGTGTGGGGATGGAGGTTGGGGTTGCCACTTTAGAAAGATGAAAGGGGATGTTTCTTCTCTTTCTTCCTAGTGTGGCTGGTGAGGTTAGGCAGGGCCTCTGGTGATGGCGTCACCTCCTGAAAGCCAAGAGGGGTTGGGATCGGGCTTCGTGAAAACATAGTGCAGTGCCAATAGTAAGGACGGCTCTGTTACAGGCCTTGGGAGAAAAGATCACTCGTCTTTCTTCACACACTTCTTCCTCCTGACTGGGGGTGGTTCAGAGGGGACCAAGAACAAGGTGCTGGAGAGAAAGTTCCACCTCAATGAGGGGCCATAAACTGGAGAGATAGATGGCTGGTCAGATCCCATCACCTGGAGAAGGGTGAAGGGAGACAAATGGGGAGAGAAAGCAGATAGCAGAGTGTGGCTCGAGCAGTTATACACATAGAAAGAAGGGAAGAATTAGAAGCCACCGAGGCAGCAGAAACCACCAGGCAAAGATATGGAGACGAGAGAGTAGAGAGTAGAAGAGAAGGGCCCAACAGCTGAGTCAGGGAACAAGGAGCGTGGTGAGGTGCCTTTGACGATTTGAGCTGCTGCTGAATGCTGACAGGCAGGGAGTAGGGCTCCATTTCTTACTGCGGCTTGATGAGTTCATTTTTTGTTCTTTCTTACTTTCCCATTTATCTTCACAACAATCATCCATCAGACAAAGCAATCTGATTTTGTTTGATGTACCTAACTCTGTGTTTCTCCAACTGGAACCTACAGAGCCCTGAGGGTACACAGCCTCATTCTCTGCAGTTTGCAGTCTTTCTGAGAACAAGCCTGGCTTTTAGGTCAGCTAAAACAATGAATATAATCATATTCTGGATCTTCTAGAACTATGATGTACAACAGAGCAGCCACTGGCCACGTGGGGCTATTGAGCCCTTGAAATGTGGTTTTGTCCAAATTGAGTTGTGCTTTAAGTGTAAAACACATACCAGTAAGAAAAAAAAAAGAATGTGAAATAACTCATATTCTATTCATTATCTGCTGAAGTGATAATATTTTGGCTATATTAAGTTAAATAAAATATATTATTCAAGTGAATTTCTCCTTTTTATTTTTTTTAATGTTATGACTAGAAGATTTAAAAGTATATGTATGGTTTGCCTTATATTTCTATGGGACAGGACTGATCTAGGACTCACATTCTCAAAGGGGGTGGTGCTATTGCCGCCAAGAGGGCAAAAATTGGTGTCAGGGTGTGTGTGTATGAAAAAATGGTAATCTTGTGTATAAACATAGAAATGCATGCAATAATCAAACAGAGATACAGGATCTATTGTATTAAAGGTCTATGTAGGGAGGGATTAGGAAAAAAAAATCTTAAAAGGCTCCTTAAGTGGACGATAATGAAAAAGGCTGAGGAACACTGATGTTGATGAACATTGTATAACCCAAGAATTACTATGCACATGCATACCTGTGTTTACATTTGCATTTGCAGTTAGAATCATGTTAGCACCAAGTACTTCCATTGTCTTGAATTAGTGGGGGAAGGATCAAGGGAGACTTATTATGTAATGATGAATTTGTATGAAAGGGAGACTAAATCACACCAGGGTGCACTTCGTCAAGGAAGGTTTCAAATCAATATGAAAGAGGAAATAGGAATGGGCAGGAATGAGCCACCACTTGGCACACTGTGGGCCATTTTCACATTAGCATCAGTGATTTAGTTTACAGGAAACAACAGAATCAGTCACATCATATTAATAAGTGTTACCTTGAATTCCATTGTCTTTGCAGTTTGTGTGCATATAATTTGTTCATTTAAATTGGATTTATAAAGCACCACGTTTATACTCATTGGGTGTTTTCTACTTTTTAAGGTACCAGCCTGGGGGTTGAAGCCAGGACCTTGTATGTAGGAAGATGATGATGCTAACCACTGAGCCATATCTGCTCCCCTCATTGGGTTTTAGTGGTATTAATAAATCACATTGCTCTTCCCTGGCTGAGTTCATAGCCATTGACAGGGACACAGAGAAACAGAGGCAGATGAAGTTTAGGGGGGTATATGGAAACCTCTCATATTTTTTAATGTAACATTTTTTGTGATCTATGTATCTTCAAAAAAAATACAATAAAAAATTGATGGGGGTGGGAGGGTGGAGAGTGGGGTATATGGGAACCTCATGTTTTTTAATGTAACATTTTGTGTGATCTATTAACTTTAAAAAAAGATAATTAAAAATTGAATTAAATTTTTAAAAAAATCAAATGTCAGCTCTGCGGATGATATAAGGTGGGTTGGAGGTCATGGCTTAGATGTATTACATGTGCCCCTGGCCTCAGACAGGGCTGGATGACTTCAGACCTGCATGGCAGTGAGAAGAGCAGAAAGCAGGAAGCCTGCAAATGGCTGGCTCCAGAAGAGGGAGGGTTCGAACTGAGCATGAGGAACTCAGTTCCTCTGCCCAACTCACCAATCAGAGAAGTGGTTCTCCCGGAAAGGAGCTAATGACTGTTCCTCCTCAAGGCAGCGTGGTAAGAGGGGAATAAATATTTTCCTTCTCAATACCTGGTTTGATGCTTGTACTTACTGATGTAACATTGTCACAAAAATAATTTAGGTCTGCATTTAGGTTTGTAAGAACTTTTAAAAAATCATTTCTTCTGAGCCACTGGCCTGACCCCGGGGAATTTCTGCACATTTCACATCAACTTGAACGTGAGATGACTTACTCCTCTGTGGAACAAGCCCTTCCTGCCTGCTTCTCCTTCCCCGCCCTCCTGGGTCTTCTCGCTACTTCTATGACTCTCTATAGCCTAACCCCTCGAAGCTTCTCCGCTTCTGTTTACAACTGTTCCGGCTTTAAACCATACAGTGGAGGGGAGATGTAATGAGGACATGTGAGTTTTGGAGGTGACAGTGTAGTGTTCAAATCTGGATCTTTCTACTTCCAAGCTGTGTGACTTAATCACTCCCTGCCTCGCTTTTCTCATCTGGGAAGTGGGGTGATGCCTCCACTCCAGAAAACATATGAGGATTAAAGATCATGTAAGTAAAATTTATTAGTGTTTAAACCCTTCCCCTTTTCTCACTTGAGTGATTTTTTGTGCCTTTTCTAGCGTCTTATCTACTCAAGTTTTTAACTCTTTTAATGTCCATTTTCTTCACATAGTTACAAAACTAAAACAGGAAGCAGTAGGAGAAAAAGTAGATCATATGAGTCAGGCTTGAGGCTTTTGTAATTTCCATGTACAATTTTCAAAAGTTAAAAAAAAGACTCTCAACTACATATTTAATGAGTGTGTACCGAAGATTTATTTAACTCAACCATAAGTGATCCAAGCAGATGGTACAGCTGGTTCAAGGGAGGACAGGAGAGACTGAGACATAGTCAATCAAAGACAAAATATACTGAAATAAGATTGCTAAGTTAGATACAAACATGGGTAAAGTCCTACAGTGCAACAAAACTGTAACTTTTGAGGTTATCTGTTCTTCTGGATGGGAATAATTTGCTTTTGTACTGGGCAAAACTAATTTTCAATGTCTGCGAGTTAGTATCTTACTTCATAAAGCCCTGGCCCTAAACAGTAGTAAATAATAAGTCAAACAAAGATTACAATTCCAGGGAATCAGGTGATCCTCAGGTGGGCTTATTGGACAGTGCTCTAGTATGACATTGAAAGAAAATGAATTGTACTTTTGCTTTAAGCCCAAGTTTTGGAAACTTTTTAAAAAAGCATAAATAAGATCTGATAACAAAAATAGGTGGTCTAGAGATCACTGTATCCTGGGTTGGTTTGGCTTGAAGCCTTCAGTTATAGATCTTACTTATGCCTAATGAGAGCCCGTCTTTAAAATGGAAGAACCATCCAACTGCCATTTAAAATACATTTTCCTACTGAGTCCACAGAGCTTAGCATAGTTTTTTTTTTTTTACCCCCTTCATCTTATAAATTTTCTGCCATTCTGAACAGTGAGTGTTTTTGGACTGTAACAGAAGATTAAAAGTCACACCCCCCACTTGACAGACAAATCTTTGTAACTGCCAGAATCTCCTAGGTCCAGGATCCTGTCTTGAACCAAATCTGAACCTTTTGGTACATGAACTCTGCTGTTGGCTGGCAAACCATGACTTCCTGGTGTTTAGAAAGAGAAAAAAAAAAAGGCTCAAGAGAGGCGCCTTGGACTTCAAATGGCTATTACAAAACAACATGTTGATGAGTTAAGTATAAATGAATCAGAAACATATGGATTTAATTAGCCTCCAAACACAGCAGTTTCAAAATGTGGGGATGGAAAAAAGCATGCTTGTGTCAGAACACATCTTGGGGTTTTCCTGCTAAATTCAAACTGAAGGAGAAACAGAGGGAACTATCTGCCAAGCGTTCAGGTTGTCCTCTCCACATGCGCTATCTTATCGGGCAACATGGAGCGAGGGGAAATTTCTGCCACAGAAATCTACAGTGTTTCAGCGTGGTGTGTGCCAGCCTGTTTGTGGCCTATATTTAATTAAACCAGGCCTACGCATGGCTGGAAAGAGCTCAACTTCCATGATTTTGAAGATGGTCCAGGGCGCAATCCACATGGGACCATGTGTGTGGTCTTCTTTTACAGTCAAAACCCCCCTTATTAATCTTCTCCTGCCCCTATAACTTTTTCCATGTTACCCCTCAAGCTGGCCATGGAGACGTCCAAGTGCTGAACACAAGTTACTCCTGTTCCTGGTGAAACTGAGTGGTGTCAGGCAGAGATTCAAGGATTATACATGCGTTTTCACTTAAATGTGGAGCTGTTCTTTCTCCCGAATGAGGAAGGTGCTAAAAGTTCAAGGGTCAAACCCTGCTTCAAGTTGAATGAAAGGAGGGGCCTAGTGGGCTGAGATAGGACGTGCCTTAAGATGCAATAAACAGTATTTAGTCATATCGAGGCCAGAATGGAAATGTGGGGCAATTCTTTTCACTAGCTTTTCAAGAAATCATGAACTAGGGCTAAGCTCTGTTGCACTTTGAGGCAGTCCAGATTTACTGCTGAATGGACAAATAATAGCAACGTCATGTATCTGTTGAATGAGAGTTTGCAGGGTATTTTTATGTAGCTCAGTCTTCTTTCTTTCTTTCTCTCTTTCTCTCTTTCTCTCTCTCTTTCTTTCCTATCTGATTGCGTCATTGTCTTTTTGGTGCATCCCTTCGCCATGCCAGACCGCCTCTCCGTGCCCACGCGGGGGCCCGCGCCTCACTGCGCAGGCGTGGGATGCCTTTTTTCTTTCTTTACCAGGAGGTCCTGGGGATTGAACCCAGGTGCTCCATGTGATAGACAGGAGCTCAGTTGCTTGAGCCGCAGCTGCTGCCCCATAGCTCAGAGTTTATGCTTCACATCCTTGTGAATGTGGTGGAATCATCCCCATTTTAAAGAAGAGGAAATTGGGCTTCTGGACGTTTTGAGACCCACTAAAGTTCTCTCAGTTAGAAAGGGGTAGAGCAGAGCTGGATTTGAATCCAGATCTTATCACTCAAAGGCCAGGGCATTTCCCACTATTCCATCCCTACCAAGGAGGGAGATGAGAATCACACATTTTCCATAGGTTCAGAGTGTAGGCTTTCACCCAGGGGTCACACGTACCTTCCTATAGGGGGCGTGAAACATGTCCAGGACCGCCTGGACGAGGTGATCATCCGCCACTGTTTATTCAGGACATTCTGGCATATGCCTTTTGTCTTGGCTTAATTATTAGCAGTATCCCATTTCACTTTCAAAAGTGTCCCAGTTTAGATGATAAGTTATCTGGATACTCTACAGTGAATGCAGTCTAAGAGGGTCAGTTTTTTGCTGGTTTTATCCAGATAATTCGTTGAAATTGTCTATCTCATTTCTCCCTATGGTCTTCAAATCAACATTTCCCTGTGTGGAGGAGGACTGTCCTTGTGTTTCTAGAGAGTGCGCAGATCCCTGATGTAAAAACCTAATGTAGAATCAACTCATTGGTTGGGAACAAAGGAATTCTTTACCACTTATTTCTGCCCAGAAATCCTGCCAGTCGTGCCCTACCCCTAAGTTAAGGATGACTCTCTCACCTGTCTCTAGGAGGGGAGGAGTGAAGAGTGCTAAGGCCTGCCCTGACCAAACTCCAAAGTAGGGAAGCTGGTCTTTGGCATCTTTCCAATCCCCTTTCTCTGTCCCTCTGCTACCGGTAAGGTTCTTTCTCTTTTCTGTCCTGATGCATACCAGATCCTCTGGGTCCCTGCAGTCTCTCCTTTCAGCCCTCACTAAAGCTCTCATTACACACCAGCGAAATTCAGGTTTTCTCATTTGATAGTCCTCAGCAGCATCTTACAAGAGCAACATAATGCGCTCATTTCCATTAACCTTCCTAAGCCTCCTTAATGGAGATGGTTTCGTGCAAAAGAACATCCCGACTGCTATTTGAATCACAGAGCTCACAGGTAAGGGTGATCCCTGTGGAGGAGAGGAAAACTGGGAAGAGATAGAGGGAGAGAGAAGAAAGTTGCTGACCCCATGTCTGCTGAGAGGAGGTGTCTCCGTGGCTCTGCTTGCCCCCTCAACCCTACGGATTGCTTGTGGGCCTGGAAGAGGTTCCGTCAGGTTCTTAGAAAGAACAAGGGCAAGAATTTCCAGGTGAACTGGAGCAGAGCCAGTGGGGTATGGCCTCTCTGATGAGGCGTTTCTCTTCTTTGTGTGGGTTGCCCCGTTCTCTTTTACAGAGCAACCCCCTCTGCTCGTCCATGTCCCTCCACAACGTTGGCTGGCCCTTGGGAAGGATGGCTCCCTATCCTCTCTCTGGCCACTTTCAATATCCTACTAGTGGGAAGCGGACGTGGCTCAACTGATAGAGCATCCGTCTACCATATGGAGGGTCCTGGGTTCATACCCCAGGGCCTCCTGACCCATGTGGTGAGCTGGCCCACGTGCAGTGCTGCTGCGCGCAAGGAGTGCCGTGCCACGCAGGCGGGGCCCCCGTGTAGGAGTGCCCCATGCTCAAGGTGTGTGCCCCGCAAGGAGAGCCGCCCTGCATGAAAAAAAGCACAGCCCGCACAGGAGTGGCGCTGCACACAGAGAGCTGACACAGCAAGATGATGCAACAAAAAAGAGACACAGTTTCCCAGTGCCACCAGATAATGCAAGCAGATGCAGAACACACAGTGAATGGACACAGAGAGCAGACAATGGCGGGGGGGGGGGATAAATAAATAAATCTTAAAAAAAATCCTACTAATTACTGTTCTTTGGTTGTAAGCAAAAGAAATCAACTAAGGTGAGCTAACACAAGGAAGGAATAATTTGGGAGGATCCAGGGTGTCAGTTTGGTAGGTTTCCTCAGAAGCAGACTTTGAGAAGAGGATTTGAGTGCAAACAGTTTTTCAGGGAGAGATCTCAGGAAGCAAAGGTAGAAGCATGGAGAAGTGAGTCAGGGCAAGCAAGGCAGCCAATGCCGGGAGTGAGAACCAGCACGTTTCTACTCTGGGTAATTGGGGCTCAGTTTCTCTGGAGACCTCTAGGAAACTATATAGACTCTGCCTCAGCGTTAACCCACTTGAGTTTGAGGAAGCTGGGGCATTTATATTCAACTTTCATTTATTTTTACTTGAGAACTACTTCTGGAGCACCAGCTCCCTGGAATTCTGGTCTGCTACAGGTAGGCAGAGTACACGTCCAGCCAGAGAGTATCCTCAGTTGTGTGTGCTTGAAACAAAGAGACACTGGGGGAAGTGGATATGACTCAAGTAATTGAGCTCCTGCCTACCACGTGGGAGGTCCCAGATGCCTCCTGAGGCAGACAAGCAAGACAGCAAGCTGATGCGATGGGCTGGCACAGCGAACTGATGCAACAAGATGATGCAACAAAAGACACAAGAAAGAAAACATAATGAGAGACATAACAAAACAGGGAGTGGAGGTGGCTCAAGTGATTAGGCACCTCCCTCCCACATGGGAGGTCCTGGGTTTGGTTCCCTGTGCCTTCTAAAAGGAAGATGAGCACACAATGAACAGACACAGCAAGCACAAACAATGAGGAAGGGGGTAATGAATAAATAAAATACACCCCCCCCCCCCAAAAAAGAGCCATTGGTAGTGTGGTAGTTTGTGTCCAAATGGCCACCATCAATCAATTCCTTCTCTCCCTGTACGTAAAGCCATTCCCCCCACTGGGGAGCTGGAGTCCATTCCCCCACCCCCTCAAATCTGGGCTGGCTAGTGACAGCTTTGCCAAGCAGAATGCAGTGAAGGTGATGCCTTGCTGTTTATACCTGAGTGTCCTTGAACACTCACGCTAGGAGAAGCCAGCAGCCGTGGAAGAAGTCCATGCACTCCAAGACAACCATGCTGTTAGGAAGCCCAAGTTATCCACGTGAAGATGAGAGAGAGAGAGAGAAAGAGAGATGCTTGACCACCCCAAGCAGCTTCAGCCGTCAGGGCTCAGATAACTTCTAGGTGAGTGAAGAAGCCTGCAGATGACCTTAGCCTCAGCCGCTGAGGCTGAGCCTTGGGAGGTAGTGGCACATCGTTGTAAGTTTTGGGGTGGTTTGTTATGAGGCACCAGATAACTGGAACAGCAGGTAAGGGTGCAGTGAGTGCCTGGGCCATAGGCAGGACACCAGCAGCATTGCTTCAGGGCAGTCCATTGAATGAAAGAGAAAGCTCAGGTCCAGGCCTCAGAAGAAAACACTCCATGGACCTAGGAAGCAGGAAGTAAGGAAATAATGGACACCCACTTCAGAGCACTGTTGTTAATTGCTTTCTGTTCTGGAGTCACTCCACTCAAGAGTCAAATTCCCAGGAAAGGGGGGTCCAATTTTCCTAGCATGGGGTAAAGAAATCCAGAGGTGACAGGATTTCTTGACTGGCCCTGGCACCAAGGTTACATACAATGGGGAAGGCAGTTCTTCAATGATTTTTTAAAAATTGAAGTAGAGAGATGAGACCAAAAGAAAGAGGGATGAATAATGGAATGACAAAGAAAAAAAATGTCCACTTTGTATGCCACTCTTGCCCCTCAGTTCATTTTGCTAACTTCCTAGTTCTCCAGTTACCCAATCCAAATCCCAGGAGAGGAATCTGACTTATCTAGCTCATTTTTTCAAGAAAGGGTACACAGAGCCCTGGTATTCAAATGGCCAGTTCCCCACCCCTTGGTCTAAAAAGCCATGGGTAGGTGAGAAGCCTCAACCACATGTTAAGAAAATCTCGTTATGTTGCCTGGCAAGGCCATGGGTGGGGCTAAGTCACCTTTAGAGGAAAGGTACATCTGGGACGGTATTTTATGTTTGCCACATAGGCCAAGGTTACAACCACAGACTCTAGAACTGAAATGGCCAGTTTGAAGACCTGGCCTGATCAGTGTCAAACCTGTATAACCTACTCAAACTTCAATGGTCAGTTTCCCTCTCTGTAACCACAGTACCTACTCCTAGATTTGTTGCAAGCTCCAGAGAGGAAGCACCTGGCTCCCTGCCTGATGGATGTGTTTAGTGGTGCTAATGCATCATCTTCATCAGGCCACCACGGCTGACGTAAACCTTCATTAAGGAGGACCAATGCTCTGTGCAGAGGGTATGGCCATATCCCCTCACCACTCCCGTGCAGGCTGGCCTGATTTCCACCGGGCCTGGTTTTCTGCATCTCTGTGCTTTGCCTCTTGGAACTTGTTCTAGGCAGGGCAGGCAGAAGTGCCAGGGAATTCATGACCTGTGCCTCCACAAACCTCAAGGCAAGGACTGGGAATTTGGTGTACTGCTCTCCCAGCACCTCACGTCTTGGGTGGGATGCTTCCCGGGCATGGTTCTAGAGCGTTGTCTGGAATTCCCCGGAGGACTCGAGCCCCAGCTGCTTGCAGTGGCGCCTCGCTCAATAATGCATCCTTAACACGATGCCTGGCCTTCCCTCTTACTTCCCCACTCCCTCTCTTGTGTTTGCAGGGGTCCCCGCCTAAAGGAACTGCTTGCTATTGACTTCTTGTCTCAGAGTCTGCTTCTGGGGAGAACCCAAATGAAGACAGCGAAAGGTTCTCTGCTCTATGTCAAGATATTAATCTTTTCCTGGCTCCCGAACGTCATAGAGATGGGTTCTTGGAACACCTGGACTCCATTCCTGCGCCCTGTGGACCTCAGAGTGTCTCCCCCCACTGCCCCAGTCTCTGCAGTGCCATCATTAATTCAGTCCTTCTGGCCTCTGCTCCAGTGCCGGCATCACCACGGGATCTGTGTTCTTAGGGGTTGGGCTCTGGCCCTCTAGATGCTTCTCAAGCTTCACTTGCAGAGGAGGGTGCTATACCCTCAAAGGGCTTTGGGATTTCTGAGCAGGCTGATCACAAGCTCAGAATTCATTGCATTGTTCCTTCCTTCTTAATATAATTTACCTGGATTTTGCCTTCACTCCAAAATCATTGCGCTCATTTTTATATGCATATTGGTGTTTTCAATTGCTTACCAGAGGGTAAAATGGATGGCCCAGTAAGATGTTTCTTGCTTCTTCTTGGAACCGAGGATTCCTTGGGAGTTGCTACAGTTTCTTCTCTTGACCTTGTTGGAAGCACTGGTCGTTAGTAACTTGGGATCTAAGTCTTTCCCAGGCTGCCTACTGCCCAAGGTGAGGGCCAGGCAGGACCAACCTTGGGAAAAGTAGGGTTTCTCAGTTCTGGTCTGCCCCTGTCCGAGGAGAGGAAAACTGAGCCAGGGGATTTGCTCCTTGGGCACTGGAGTGGGGGCATAAATGATTACTCCTCAAGTCTCAAACAAGTTCCTTGTTCCAGGGAGGAAGTTTAAAGCAGGAAGAGTTAATGGTGGTCTTAATAGTTCTACTTTCCAATATCTCCTGCCTCTTGAAACTCTCCACTTTTTGCAGATGTTTGGGAGGGAAGAGGGATAAAAGGAAGAATCTGGTTTCCTTGGTGACCGAAGGGATGCTCGGAGTGCTTCTGCCTCATCTGGGTGCGCTGGACACTTAAAGTCCTGCAATGTGCAACGAGGAATATCCAGCCCGTGGGGGAGCATGCTATATATTCTTTGAAGATGTTCAAAAGGCCGGGTTCCTTTCACTTACTGAAAGCAGAACACCATGTGATTTCAGCATTGGTTAAAAAAGACATTAATAAGCTCATGACATCATTGTCAATGCCGGGTGATTTGGAGGAAGTGGTAAATGGGAAGTCAGCCTCATTATGTCATGATGGAGGAGGGGACCGGGTGTTAAATCGAGCCTGGGGTCTGGAGAAGGTATCTTATTACTTGAAATGTACACACATACCGTGCTGAACTGAAGTCCTGAAGTCCTGTTACCTTTTAACAACGATACCCATCCAGGAAGCTAATGGGATTTAATTTCACATTACCCTGGCAAAGCTAGTGCCTAGTTCCCAGTTTTTTAACCTCCGCCCGAAATTTCATTCAGACACCCTGCAGCAGTGAGGACAAAGCATAAAGCAAAGAGAGGGGAGGTTGATGAGCAAATTAAATCGCCTTTATGCCTTTAGCAAGCAGGCTAATTTACAGTTCAAACTTTACAACAGCCACATTGTTGTAGCAACATCTGCATTTTATAACGCGCCGGTGACAGCGGTGCTTCCATTATCTGCTGTGTATTTTATAATCTGTGCTGCGCTGAGCGCTCAAGGCATGGCCCAGGAAGACCTTTTAGGGCGATTAGATTTATGGCTCGGCCTCCATCTGAGGTGAGATTAGCAAGACTGGGACTGTTTAGTTTGGCAAAGATGAGAGAAGCAGGGGATATGATAGGTACATTATAGGGAATGATGAATGGAGAAAGGGAAGGCTCTTTGGGGCCCCTTATTGGCTATTGCAGAGTCGCTTAACACACTCGGGGTTCCCACCCCGAGGGTGTCATTAACCCTCCCGGTCCCAGGCTTTCTGCCCGGGGTGCTGGCCAAGAGCGGGGGTGGGGCCCCGCGACAGCCTTCCGTGATGGGAAATGTCTGGGTGGATGTATTTATATGAACCAGCACCTATGATTACATTAGCGAGGATCGGTTTACCGGGGCCATCCATCCCACTTTAGGGCACGGTGACAAGCCTGGCTGGGCTGCCTGCTTCCCGGGGGAGGGGCCCCCAGACGACTTGGCACCAGGCCCCTCCACAGGGCGTCTGGGTTTCCAGCAGCCTTTTCTCCGTAGGAGACGAGAAGTGAATCCAAGCGTTAAATGGATGTGAATATTTGGGGGCAGGGGGAAGGGTGTGGCCAGGATGCCGGCGTCCCTCAAGAATTTCCTAAGGGCCGGGCCACCGAGACTGCCCACCTTGAACGGAAGACACCTGGAAACGGCGAGATGGGGACATCCTCTACTTGTGTCCCGAAAGGGAACTTTATTTTCCTTAAACTGCGTTGTGCAAGCCAGCGGGCTAATGACGAAGGGGTTTAACGCTCAAAGTAAGGCACGGTTTTTAGAGGCAGAGTCTTGAGCTGCTTTTTTCTCTAGCTACCTTTTTTATTCCTTGGCTATGGCGTTGGTGAAGCAGAGTCCGGCCACCCTAACCCCTCGCCTCCCGGGGGCTGGGGGTGGGCCGGTTGAAGAGATCAGTATGTTAATGTCTGAGAAGCACTTTGAAGTCTGTGGAGCACAAAAGCCAAGTTCCCTCAGGGCACTTGTTCTGTGAACAATTCCAAACCCACCAACCCGCCTGGTGTGTGAATTCTTTGGACTCCCATCCCTACAGCTCCTGGGGCAACTATAATGTGACCCCCTTGCAAAAATAACTTTCCACTACTTCCCCTGGGTTCTTTCTTCCTCCTTTTCTCCGTCCCTCTCTCTCTTCTTTTTCTCTGCCATTTTTGCCTTTTTTTTTTTTTTGAAGTACTGGGGCGGGGGATTGAACCTGGGACCTTGTATGTGGGAAGCCGGCGCTCAACCACTGAGGCACATCGGCCCCTCTGAGTTGGTTCTATTGCTTGTTTGCTTGTTGTTCTGTTTTGTTTGTTTTTTTCAGGAGGCACCGGGAACTGAACCAGGTACCTCCCATGTGGGAAGCAGGAGCTCAACCCCTCGAGCCTCATCTGCTCCCTCTGCCACTCTTTATTCAGTTTTGTGTGGGACGTGTGGTTTAGGACTTCCTGGTTCTGTGTATAGCGTGGACAACCAGTTTGAATGATGGGTCTATGGCTCTTGCTCTCTTTCTTTCCCTGCCTCCTTATCTAATGCTGCTCCTTGGGCCGCAGTGTTCTGGGATTGTGACCTGCGGAAAAACTGAGAAAGCAATCGCCTGGAACAGCAGAAAGAACAGAAGGAGGGACTTTTTTTTTTGTTCCTGGGCTTTGGGTAAGTCACTTCAGGAGAAAGCAAGACCCCAATCCCTGCCCCAGAGGTGGAATGAAGTTTGGGGTTGCCAAGCGCTTGCTGAGAAATGCCCCTGGAACCTTCTGTGGAGCGGTGGAAAGGAACACTCGTGGGAGATTAGGAAGATCAGTGGACCAGCTGGCAAAACCAGGTTGAGAGTAGATAAGACAGAACATCTGGAAAGCAGGGCCCTGGTGTAGGTGTTAAATGGCTTGGAGAATATTATTTTAATGTAAGACCGAGATGCATTATTTATTCTAATCAACCACAAAAGCATTTTAAATTGTAGGATTGATAAAGGCAGTAGTAAAACAGATTTTATAGATGTATACAGCCAAATTAAAAAACAAAACCTGAATGAAATGCATCACGTCAAGGCACAATTCTGAACTCCACACGTGATGCCCAGAACACTGAGCTGTGTGTCTTAAAGACTGTACTTTATCATCACAATTGAGAGGGGCTTTCACATCTTCTAGTTCTGGTTGTGTCTTTTTTTTTTTGGAACACTTTTTATTGTAGCAATACATAGACAAGTCAAAATTTCCCATTTTAACCACTTTCAAGGGTCCAGTTCGGTGGTATTCCCGTATTGTGCTACCATCACCAACATCCATTGCTCCAACGTTTTCATCACTTCCAACAGAAACTCTGCACCCGTTTAGCAGTAACGCCCTATTCCCCTCAACACCCCCTCCTCTGCTAACCTGCTTTCTACTCTCTATCAATTGGCTTCTTCTAGATATTTCCTGTCAATGCGATTGTCAAATATTAGTCCTCTTGTGCCTGGATTATTTCATTCAACGTGGTGTCTTCCAGGTCCACCGATGTCTGGGGGTGGGGGCTCTTCATGTGTTTAAATGCAGTGTTTAAGGTCTCAGGCCAGACGGGGAAATAGCAGAAGGAGACCTGCAGACAGGAAAAGAAAAATTGGGGGGCATTCTTCTTTGTGAAGGGACCAGAGAGTTTCCTAGCGAAGAGACTTCAGAAGTTCCGCAGGATGACTTCTCAAGCAGTATTTCAATGGCCTTTGCTAGTTGGTTGAAAATACCTTGACGTGTCTCCAGAAGAGGCCTGTGCTATAAAGGCGCAGTGTAAAAAGCTCCCTATAGCGCAGGGGTTCGTAACCAGGGGTCCACAGACCTCCGAGGGGTCCGTGGAAAGATTTAGGGGGTCTGCGAGCTTGAACTGAAAAAGAAAACAAACAAGCATCATTCTTGTGGGGACATGTGGATGCAGGTGTGATATATTTATTAAACAATACACAATATAGTGTGGATTTACTAAGGGGATCTGTGGTTTTCACCTGACTGGCAAAGGGGTCTCTGGAACACCAAAGATTGAGCACCCCTGCTATAAAGTTATGCTAAAGATTATGGTTAAATCTCAAGACCATTTATAACCTCTATTTCTATAACATGACCTAAATGAGAAATCCTCTGTAGGTACCATTTTGTCCCTCAGCAGAGCTGAGGCAAAATCCTCCTTTTCAAGGCATTCTCAGCTCCGTATCTCTCTCCTCTTCTTGCTGGTCTCTGGGACCCAGAACCAGAGAAGGTCCAGGCTGGGCCGGTGGTAGGGGGGGTGTGATGGAAGGTGTCACGGGGGCGGTCCAAGCCAGCTGCCTCCCATTCTCCTAAAAAAGGGGTGCAGGGTGTCCCGGGCCACCCAGGTTTTATTTACCCCGCAGCTGCCGCTGTGAGGTCTCCAGTCACTCATGGGCGGGGCCTGATCCCAGCGAGCAAGTCACCTCGGGGGGCTGGGAATCACCCCAGGGCAGCGCCTTTGAGAGATGTGGTTGACTCTGTCTTAGTTCTCCCGGGTGGTCAGCCTGTAATTTCAAGATTTACTGGCCTCACAGAGATAGCCACAAATAGGGCAGCCATCGTAATTACAAGGGGCTGCTCCGCTAATCCTCGGGTACAAATGCTATTTAGAAGATAAATAAGCTTCGTGCATGCATTTCCTGAAGCAGCACCAGCCCTCCGTCCTCTTTGCTTTTATTTTCCTCTCCTGGAGGATGGGAGGAAAAAAAATTGCCGATGGAGAGACAGGGGCATGAGACGCGGAGAGACAGAGAACCAGAGAAGGATTTTTCTGCTTGATTTCCTTGTGGCCCTTAGGAATTAGAAGGAGCCTTTGAAGTCCAAATTACTTTAATACTTTTGCTTTGTTTTATATTTGGAATTGGAAAAAAATATTAGGAAGCTGGATTCCTAAGCCCTTGGGACAGATACTATGGGTGCTGGCAGGCCGTGGCTGAGGAGAAGGATTTGGGGGAGGTGGGGAGGTGGGGGTGTCCCCCCGGAGACTCCTGCCCTCCTCAGAGGTCCCGGAACACCCGTGAGTCCTGGCCCCCCCGCAGGGCAGCTGGAGGGAGCTCTGTTTCCTATTGTGCTTGTGATCCTTGGGGAATCCTCAGCCGGGGTGACCCCGCGTGCTGTGTGAAAGCGACGGGGTGGCGCAGGCCTCCTGGAGAGCCGGGGCGCTGTGAGTGTGTTTCCGGCTTCTCGGGGCCACTGGCCCTCCTGGGCTGGGCCTCTCTGGAGATGCTCAGGGGTCATCCCCTGGCCCGCGAGGGCTCTGGAGGTGGAAAGGAGGGTGGAGGAAGAGCACAGGGGTTTGCCCCCGAGGCTTCTCTTAGTTTCCAAATGTTGAAACACACCCTGGGTTCTTTGGATGGGATCCCAAGAGAGGCAGGGACCCATCCTGGAAATGATCGCGCCCAGAACCCACATCGTGGCTCATGCGGGGCCCGGGAAGCGCTCTCCTAGGCGATCGCTGTCATCGCTCCCTGCCCTGGAAAAGGGCATCTTTCTTCACAAGGTCTTAGTGACGGGGTTCTCAGTCACCCCCCAAAAGATCCTCTGCATCCGCCCTGTGCCCTGGAGCAAGCTCTGCCCACCTCCCTGTAAAAGTGCCCCTCTGCAAATCAGTCTTTTTTTTCTCTTGCCCTTAAAGGAGGTGCTGGGGATTGAACCGGGTCCTCGTACATGGGAAGCAGGCACTCAACCACTGAGCTTACCCGATCCCTGCAAAATAGCCTTGACTCCTGCCATGGTCAAGAGGTTTGTTGGAAAGTATGCTTGTCTCCAGCTCATGCACCCTGGAGCACAGCAAGCCCACCGGAAGGGGACGGAGCTTCCCTGGGAGTCTTTCCTTCCTCTCTAATTTCAGAGGGAACACGGGATGGACTAGAATAAGAAAAGACGTTTATCGCGGAAATAACGAATGCTTCCCCTATCTTGCTTGAGTCAGCAGGTTCCGAAGCTGCAATTTCCAAAACTTGAGTCCGGGCATATTTATTTTGTTTCCATCAAACTGAGTTTGTGGACTGTTTCTTAGGAAAGGACAACCTATGCCCCGATTTGGAGGTTCCAGTGCCAACTCTTCAGAAACCAGGTGGACATTTGTGGTGGGGAAGAAGGGGCACTTGTTTGGGAGGCAAGAGGATCTGAGTTCAAGTGTCGACTCTATCACTGATTATCCTCTGAGCGTCGCAGGAGAAGAACGGCCAAGGAGGACCTAGCACATTGCCCCCGGGCAGGAACCCTTGACAAACGTCAGCTGAAGCTGGATTTGCGTGAACGGCTGCCCCTTCTCTCACTGCCTTCTGCTACTGCATACTGGAAGTTTAGTGCTCCCTGCACAAACCAATTTGATCCAGGAGGGCGCCCACACTTCCTGTCTAACAACAGGTGAGTGAAGCGGAAACTTCTCCAACAGCAGGGCTGAACCTGGAACTGCCAACCTGCTTATTAAACACCCAAACTCCTCCGCCCTCTTCTGTTCTCATCAGCTGCCATTTTTTGGTTACTACTTGCTGGGCCCTTTGTTGGCTCCTTGACATACAGTGTTTCATTTAATTTTCAAATAACCTTGTGAGGCTAGGACCACAGTGGGTGTGTATTAAGGATTCAAATCCTGCACAGACCACTTTTGTGCTATGAATCTGGGTAAGTTATTCCCCTTCCCTTTGTCTCCATTTCCTCATTGGTAAAATATATACAACGATAGTACCGGCCTTGGGGCAATTGTGATATTAGAGAATATATGCAAAACTAAGAAAATGCTCAGCACACAGTATTAGTTGTTGTGACTACGGAGAAGCCCAGAGAGGTTGAGCTTATTGCTCAGAGTCACACAGCTCCTGACAGAACCAGGCTGGCTGACTCAAGGCCCCTCTCCCTCCTTTCTCCCACCTTCCTTTGCAAATGTTTCCCTCCACAGGGAGTGAACGCACCTCATGGAGTGGCCTGAATTCAAATCTCTGTTGTGTATCTGCTCAGCAGTGTGGGTGGCTTTGGGGTGGGGAAGAGCTGTGACCAAGGATTCCAGCCACGCTCTGTAAAATGGACTGTGCCCCAGCAGCTTTGCCATTGCCCTTCCAGTTGTAGGCTTCCATTGCTTTCTTCACCTCCTGCCCTCCGAGCAGCCCTCCCTCAGGCCTCAGGAGGTCTTGTGTCTGGGGCTTTATGGCCCGTGCTTGACTGGACCAAGACGGACACAGAACATCCCGGGGGATGTGCAAAAGGAGGAAAACACACAGCACAACTGCGAGGTGCCACAACCAAATGGGGAAAACAGAACATATGAAAAAAAAAAAGGCCAAGAATGAAACTTACAGAGGAACTCTTTTTCTGAATCCTTTAAAAGTACTTTGCAGATGGGATGCCCCTTTATTTCATTAAGTTTAGTGAGTATTTCCTTAGAATAAGGATATTCTCTTATATAACCGCAGGACAATGACCAAATTGGGAAATTGACGCTGGTGCTCAGTCTGGGCATGTGGGCATGTAACATGACAAATTCTGCTTATTCAGATAAATGACAGTTAAAGTTTTATTTAAACTGTTGAAACTGAATATGGCCAATTGAGAAACATCCCAAGAGGAGATGTTCTGAGAACTGCTTTGAAGAGTGGATATTATGATGGTGAATTTCATGTGTCAATCCGGCTGGGTTATGGTACCCGGTTCAGTTGTTTGGACAGAGAAGCACCGGCCTGATTATTACTGGGAGGGTATTTTGCAGATGGATTTGCCTCATTAGTCAGCTTGATCACATCTACAGTCAAGGAAGGAGATTGCCCTCAGTAACGAGGGAACTCTCTGTTCCCAGTCAGTTGGAGGTCTTAAAGCAAGAACTGAGGATTTCAGAAGCCAGAAAAGAACTTCTGCCTCTTCTTCAGCCAGCCAGCTTCTTCTGGGGAATACAACTTCATCGTCATTGGAGTGTCCCACTTGCGGCCTGCCCTGTGGATTCTGGAGTTGCCAATCGCCACGGTCATGCGACCCTATTCCTGAAATCTCCCTGCCCTCTCTCTCTGTAACATTCTGTTGGTTCTGTTTCTCTGGCAAAACCTGACTAATACAGATTCGATTTAACAATAAATGAGAATGCACACATGCAGATTTCTTCAGTAATGATGGCTTTCACTACAAAAGTAATGGTAGTAATTATTTTACAGATAATGCCTGTTATGGAATCCTAACTATGAGCCAGATATTGTGCATGGCAACTTAAGCAATAGTTGATTTAATCATCGCTTTCCTTTCAGAGATGCAAATTTCTTCAATTACTGTAGTTTATGTTCATAAAAATAGAAGTAATAGTGATAACCCTTATTGCTTAAGTACTTAGGATGGGCCAGATGGCCAAATACTGTGCTTAGTACCTTTACATATAGTATTGCATTTAACCAATTTGACAATTCTGTGGGTGGGCATTGATACTTGCATTTTATGTATGTGGAATGGAGGAACACAGAAGTTGTGTGACTTGCTTCAGCTAGAAACAGCATCACTGGGATGGCACAATCTAACTCTTCTTCAATAATTTGACCTCCCCACCAATATTTTTTTAAAATTATCCTACTGAATGTGGCCTCATGTATGCCAGCCATATGCAAGGCAACGTGCTGGTGTTCAGTGTTGTAAGAAGAGTTAGTCCTTACACAGGAGTTTTCAGTTTAGTTGTAGTGTTTACAATGAATTTCAATGCTCTAAATTAAATAAAACAATCGGTAGGATAGAAATGCTTTTCTGGTAAGATTTTTGGCATAAGACCTGGATTGACATAAAAAGAATTGTCAAAGAGCTTCTTCAATGCATTCATACCCTGAATGGAATTATTTTATTTGTTTTTCCATTATTAATGTGGACTAGCAAAATGCCAATTTGGAATTAACTTGTTTTCACCCATTTT
This sequence comes from Dasypus novemcinctus, assembly GCF_030445035.2. Lineage (NCBI taxonomy): Eukaryota > Metazoa > Chordata > Mammalia > Cingulata > Dasypodidae > Dasypus > Dasypus novemcinctus. The sequence continues at coordinate 19,563,454 of NC_080680.1, read as the reverse complement.
TTTAACCCTGGACTTGTTTATGGCAGGTGGCTTCTGACCTGGTTCCCAATGATCCTCTCCTTTTGGTATTCACACCCTTGTACAATCCCTTCCCCTTGAGTGTGACTTAGTGACTTGCTTCTAACAAAGGGAATATAGCAAAAGTGATGATATGTCACTTTCTGATTAAGTAACAAAAACACGGTGGCTTCCATCCTCCTGGCTCTCTTTCTCTTACTGGCAATCTCTCTGGCCCCTTTGGTGCTCACTCTGAGGGGACCAGCTACCGTATTTTGAGCTGCCCTATGGAGAGGCCTATTGGCAAGGAACTGAGTGTGGCTGCTGGCCAATAGCCAGTGGGAAACCACGGTGCTCAGTCCAATAGCCTGTGAGGAGCAGCTCCTTCCCCAGGCGAGCCTCCAGGTGAGACCACAGCCCTAGCTGACACCTTGACTGCAGCCTGAGGGAGACCCTGAGGCAGAGGACCCAGCAAAGCCATGCCCAGATTTGTGACTCTTAGAAACTGTGGGAGAATAAACATTGCTGTGTCAAGTCACTGAGTTTTGAGGTAATCTGTTATACACTAATAGATAACCTAACAGATCTTAGAAGAAGAGTCAGGTACTATCCTTTGCCTCATAGCCTACTTGTCTTCCCAACTGAAAGGAATATTGGAAAAAAAAACACCTTTTCTACTTTATTACTTTATGATATCTGAAATGATATACTCATTCCTTGGGTCAGTTCTCCAGTGGTCAGCTGTCGGTCCTTGTCGTTCTAGACCATTCAGAAATGTTTGATGCAGCTGATCACGTCATCCTCTTTAACTAATTTTCTTCACTTGTTTTTAGGTTGGCATACTTTCCTGGTTGTCCTCTACCTCACTGGCAGTTCCTTCACTTCATTCACCTCCTCATTCTTTCCTTCCCAGCTTCTCAACACTGGAGGGTTCTGCATCTCAGGTCTTAGCCCTCATTTCTCCCCTATGGACACTCACTCCCTTGAGGACCTCACTCAATTTCATGACTTCAAATACCACCACTAGATTGCAAAGATTTTTAATTTATATTTCTTTCTCAAGTTCAGATTTTATATCCAACTTCTTACTCAAGATTTCTTCTTGGACATCTGTGGTAGATTGAATCATGTACTCCAATTTAGACATGTTCTTAATCTCAATCCGCATTCCTGTGGATGTGAATGGGACCTTTTGAAGATGTTATTTTCAGTTAAGTTGTGGTCCAACTGAACGAAGGTGGGTCTTAATGGGATTCCTGGAGGCCCTACCAAGAGAAAGCCACAGAAGGAGCCAGAAGCAGGAAGTCAGTGGGAACCCGAAAGAGAAAGGCGAGGCCATTGCCATGTGATGGAAAAGCCGAGGAACCCCAAGGATATCTAGATTTTGTAGTTCTAACCTCGAAACTGTGAGCCAAGAAATTCCCATTATTTGAGCCAAACCTGCTTGTGGTATTTGTGATAGAAGTTCAGGCAAACTAAGACATCTAGTAGAGATTTGAAATTCAAATATGTCCAAAAGTAAACTACTAATCTTCCCTTCTTCTTTCTGTAGCTACCCCATTTGAAATGATAACAACTCTAGCCTTTTAATCATTCAGACCAAAGGCCTTGGACTCACTCTTTCAAATTTTTTATCAAAGTAACATTCACATAACATAAAATTAACCATTGACCATTTTTTTTTAAGTGAACAACTCAGTAGTATTTAGTATCTTCACAATGTTATTCAACCATCACCTCTATCTAGTTTGAACACATTTCCATCTCAACAAAAAAAACCCTGTACCTCTTTCACAGGACTTCTTATTCCCTCTTCCCCTTAGCCCATGGAAACCACTAATCTGCTTTCTGTCTCTATGGGTTTTCTTATTTTGGACGTTTCATATAAATGGAATTATACAACATGTGACCTTTTGAGTCTGGTTTCTTTCACTTAGTATGAGGTTATTGAGGTTGTAAGCATGTATCAATACTTCATTCATTTTATTGTCAAATATTGTCCCATTATATGTATATACCATATTTGGGTTGTTACCACCTTTTAGCCGCTGTGAATAGTACTGCTATGAACATTTGTGTACATGTATTTTTTTGAATACTTGTTTTCAATTCTTTTGGGTATATACATAGGTGTGAAACTATTGGATCATTGATAATTCTATTTAACATTTTGAGAAACCACCAGTTTTCCACAGTGACTGCATCATTTTATATTCCCACCAGCAATGTTTCAATGTTTCTCCACATCCTTACCAACACGTGTTCATTTTCTGTATTTTTTTTTTTAAATTACAGCCAAACTAGGGGGCTTGAAATGGTATCTCATGGTTTCGATTTGCATTTCCTTAATGGCTAATGACCTTGAGCATCTTTTCATGTGTTTACTGGCCACTTACATATCTTCTTTGGAAAATTTCTATTCAAATCTTTGCCTATTTTTAAATTGGATCTTTGTCTCTCTGTTGTTGGTCGGTTGAGTTGTAGTTCTTTATATATCTGGATACTAGATCCTTATCAGATGTATGATTGACAAATTTTTTTCCCATTCTGTAGATTGTCTTTTCAATCTCTTGATAGTGTACTTTGAAGAGCAAATTTTTTTAGCTTGATGAAATCTAATTTTCAAGGCTCCTGCTAGTATATCTGGCATCTATGTATGACTTCCAGAAATGTACCCTGTCCTCTGACTTAGCCCAATTCTAAGGTGCAGGCTTGGGTGGAAAGAGATGGGCTGGATTTTAGCTTCCATGTACTCATGAGTTCCCTTGAAAAATGAATATGATATGTAACTCCATACGGTGACCCTGTGCCCTTAGAAAGCCTGGAATTAGTTTATGAGATAAGGATTTGGAGGCACATAGATTATACAGGAGGTGATCCTAGGAAATGCCTGTAGGGAGGTGGGATGTAAGAGAGGGAAAGGATGGAAAACAATTGAGTCAATGATCTGGAAAGAAAGCTAGAGAATAATCTAGGGAATGTGTAACAATCATTTTTGTGGTGTATGAAGATTGTGGTTAATAGTATAAATTCAAGAATATACTTTTACAAAGTGTTAAGAATATGGTGATACATGGGAAAATTACAACTAATGTAACTTATGGGTGATAGTTAACAGTATTATTGCAATATTTTAGCAGCAATGGAAAAGAAGATAGTATATCAATTCTAAAGGACAACAATAGATTTTTACCTTTGGAGCAATGAAAACGTTCAAAAATTGACTGAGGTGATGATAACACATATCTGTGATGAAAATGAGAGCCACTGGGTATACACTTTGAGTGAACTGTACAGTGTATAGGTCTGTGTAACACAGGGAATTCTGTGGTGGAAGATGGATTGTGGTTAACAGAAAAATATGAGAAGGTTCTCTCATGAATGATAACAAATATATAATGCTAGTAAAGCGTGTTAACAATCGGGTGGGTTGGGGGGAAAATACCATATGTAAGATACGGGCTGCAGTTAGTTCCTAGTTTATCACAAATGTTGCACAACAATGCAAGATGCTGGTGATGGGGTGATGTATGAGAGCCCTGTAAGATGATGTGCATATTTGTGTTCTAAGTTCACTTACTGTTTGTGTATGTGCATGTCTGTATTATACACTTCAATAAAATTTTATAACAAAAAGAGTTGGGAAGCAGATGGGGCTCAAGGTGCCTCCCTCTCATGGGAGGTCCTGGGTTCAGTTCCTCATGCCTCCTAAAAAGAAGATGAGCATGTAATGAATACGCAGAGAGCAGACAGTGAGCGCAAACAATGGGGGGAGAAAGAAATAAATAAGATAACTCTTACAAAAAAAAAGGGGTCAATGATCAGATGTGCTAGAGATAGAACGTAATCCCAGATGGTAGGATTGGGGTGGGGATAGTCTGGGAAGCACTGGAACACAGGCCTCCGAGTTATTCCAACTTGGGGTGAGAGAGCTGAGACATTTGTATACCACATCTTACTTGTTATGGAGGCTGCGTGTGTGGGTATTGATTCCCTGAAATTCCAGCCTCTTCTGCAGACAGCGAGGCCTTCTAGTGCTTCAGGAAAGTGCTCAGGCCGCGATGCAGGCACTGGCAGCTGGAAGGCAGCTTGCTCAGTGAAATGTGGAAAGGCCCTAGGAGTTTGGGTGTGACCCTATTATTTCTTTATGGTTGCCAATATTTAAAAATAGGGAGCTTCCATGCAAAAATGTGAGTTTCTGGTTTCTTGGCGGGGTGGGGGCGGAGGGATGTGAAGATCTGGCAGCACTGGGCTGACATTCCCACTTGGTGGCTGTCAGCTGATCCAGCCCTTGTTGGAAGGCGCCTGTAGCTCCAATTCATCCCAGGCCCCTTCCAGCCTGCTGCACTCACACATCTCTGACGTGGCCCTGTCGGCCCTCGGATTTGTGATTCTTGCCCAAGACCACACAGCTCCTGGCCCAAAGAGCGTGCGTGATGGCCGAACAGATGTGCCCTGTAAAAAGTGGTGTTAAAAAAAAAAAGATCGAATGGATGTTTTGCCTTTCCCCCGAAATGCTCTCTGACCTGCACGTGCTTGACTTTTTGCCAGTATTTTCATATATGCAACTCTTTCTAGCCTCCCCAAATCTAGGAGGGGCCGGGCTTTGATCCCGGGCCCCTCTGTGCATGACCTGTTTTTGGGCCTGCACGACCAATCCTGAGACACTGGAGAACTCGCCAGGCTAGCCTTTGGGTGAATTCTCCAGTTTGAAGTCCCCAGTGGCCTGCTGGAGGCATCGGCTGACTCAGCATGACCCGGAGCTCACACTGGGCAGACGGGGAGCCCACTTGGGGTCCTGGTGCCAGATTCATGGGGAGTGGTACCTTTTAGTAGTCAATTGGGCATCGTAATAATCAGTAGCCATGAAAAGCCATAAGAAAAGATCTCTACTTCACCCACTTCTGTGTGGAATTGGCTGCCACTGAGGAATTTGAAAACAATTCTTTCACAGCCAATGTGTATAAATTAGTCTCTGTAAATATGGAAAATCTTATTTTGAGTGTGCATCAGCCAGCGTTCTTAGAGAAACAGAACCAGTAGGATATATCCTAGCAAGCTGGATAATCAATAGGTACATGTATCTCTATATATACACATATCAATAGATATATGTATTTGTATATATTCTATACACATACACCCAGATATAGACAGATAAAGTGAAAGAGATAGAGAGATTTTCAGGAATTGACTCATGTGAGTTTGGAAGCAGGCAAGTCTGAAATCTGTGGGGTATGTCAGCAGACTGGAGACTGAAGTAGGAGTTGATGTTGGGATCTGGAGGCAGAATTTCCTCATATTCAGAGAGACCTCAGGTTTGGTCTGAAAACCTTCAAGTGGTTGGATGAGGCCCACCCACATGATCAAAGGGAATCCTTCCTCAAAGTCACCCAGTTGCTGATGTTAACCCCGTCTACAAAATACCTTCACAGCAGCACCTAGAGCAGTGTTTGAGTAAGTAACTGGGTACCACACTTACATCTGCATCCCCTAGCCCAGGTGACATGAAAACTAACGATTGCCAGGTCCCTTCAGTTCTGGCACTGGTCCCCACCTTCACGGCTCTCCCCAGCACTCGTTATCAGGTTCTGGAGCAGCTTCTTAAGGGAGAGGGTCTCTTCCTCAGGCATCTCTCCTACATTTTAATTCTCTCTGCAGCCTGAGATCTCTAGCAGGGCAATTTCAGAATGGTGGGCCTTCTTCCATAGAGGCTCAGGGCTACCAATGGGAATGTTCACAGAGAGAGAAAGCCCAAAGACACCCTGTTGTCCTTTACGGTCTAGTCTCGCAACCATGTGGTGTCACTTCGGCAGTATTCTCTCAGTTGGTGAGTCATGGAGGTCTGTCCAGACTTCAGAGGAGGAGGGTGGACTCCATCTCTGATGGAAATGACAAGGTCCTATGAGAGCATGTGGGATGGGAAATATTGTTGGGGCCATTTTTGCAAAATGTCATCTGCCACGGTGTCTCTATCATCCCTGGTCTAGCGTGGGGAGCAAGCCCAGAGATTCTGGAAACTCTCTGGGCCCTTTGCCATCATCCAAATTAGGAAGCAAAATGTGCGAGGCGCCTTTTGTTTCATGGCTGCTCTCAGTTTCCTGGGGGTTGCAGTGAGGTTTGGGGTTTGGGTGAACTAGCTGTGGGTTCCGAAGCCAGAGAGTTTTTAAAAACATTATTTACATACAACCTTTATTCCCTAAACCAGGAATGGGATGGGGCCTGGTCGCTGGTTCCATGTTTTCACTTACAAAAGCTGAACTCTCGGCAGTGTCTCCCTTCATGTGGCACCCCATGATAGTACTATGTGTCCAGTCTGGCTCCAGGGTTCCCACCCAGTCAATTCCAATCCCGTTTCCCAGCACTTGTTTTTTGGGTGGAGGAAGCAATCTCCCAGACTTCCCAGTCTGCCATCTGGCATCTGTGCAAATCTCCTAGCAGGACTAACCAGCGCTTTTTAGGTTAATAAAATGAAGAAATGACAGAATCCAGTTAATATTCACCGAGTCTCTGGGGTTCACTAGGTCTCAGGGCCTGCCCTTGACATTTGTGGGGGTTGGAGCAAGGGAACAAAGGGAGGCCCACCTACCAAAGGTCTACATATTTACTGTCTATAAAGAAAGCTAACGGATGGTTAAGTAAAGGTCTTAGCCTTTTCTCTTGGCAAATATCCTTCCTAATGACCTGGAAGAGCAGATTTAAATTTAGGGTGCTTGGATTCTTAGGAGTCCCACTAGTGGGGAGAGCCCGCCCTCGGCCCCTGCCTGGCTTCGCTTGCCAGCCCAACTCTGTTCTGCCCCGCAAGGTGCTTCAAGGTGTGCAGGCGAGCTCCCTAGACCACACATCCCAGCTCTGCTCACACATCCTGCAAACAGCCACCTCTCGGTGCCTTCCTGGGACTGGAACTGCACCCTCCAGAAGCACAGTTTGCCCTGGGAAGGGTGGATGAGAGAAAGAAGCCACACAGCCCTGGAAGCAGTCGTTGGGCCATTTGGGCAGAAAAACCAGGTGTTCCAGCTACCTAGAGTCTAGAAAAGAGAATCTGGGTTCTGGGTAGGCCCCTGAACTCCTCATGACAGGGGGAGGGGAGTTGAGTAGCCAGAGGAGGGCCATCAATGGGTGGGGGGCCCAGGGCAGCAGCCCCTCTTTCCCAACCCTTTGGCCACACTGCTTGGCACCTGAGCTTCATGTTTTATTTCTGTTCCTGGCTCACTCGCAGGCATGCTGCTCTTGACAGCCTTGGGGTGCTTTCTTTGGACCAATGTGGTTAGTTTTGTACGGGTAGGTAGTATGGAACACCTGGATGTCTTTAGCATTTACGAAGATGATATATATTTCATTATTTTTAGCTCCAATAAGCAAGGGAAATTGGAACCTAGAAGGATTCTTGAAGAGTAGTGACCTGGAATGGCATGAAGCTTCCTTGAGAATCTCCTAGTAACAGAACCTTCCACTTTCTGAGCCTTTGTGATGGACAAATTCTGTCCATGCATCATTTATTTAATCCTTACAACAACTCTTCAAGGTAGGTGCCGTTATTTTCCGCATTGTACAGAGGAGAAAACTGGGGCTCAGAGAATTAAGTAACATGCTCAAGGTCACACCGCTAGTGAGTAGCAATTTCAGGATCTGGATCCAGGTTCCTCTAAAGAGCACATTCCCTTATCCATCTCAACACTCAGCAGGCTGACCTTATCATGAACATCATTCTCAGCAATGATTGACTGATGGGTTCCTTGGAGCCTTTTCATCTGGGCACAAGAGATCCTGGGACCCAGGTAGCCAACTAGTTTTCTCACACACCTGGGTCAGAAGCTTCCGTTTTGCATCTGGGATTTCCCTTCAGCTGGGTCTTTTGTGATAAGAAGCTGCAGAGTTGAACCCGACTACACAATGCTTCTGAGATGTGGAAATAGGCCAGCTAAAGAGGGGAAGGAATTTTTTTCTAATTTGGTTCCCTGCCAAACCTAACTAAGACATATACGGAATTTAAGTCTTCGTTTCCCCGGTATTTTTGTGTCCTTCCTGCATTTGGCTTTCCCATGAGCAAACTCTCATTCCATTCACTATTATCTTTGATTGAATTACGAAACCGGAAGAATTTGCAGAGCTAGCCAGAGTAAATGGTTCTTGTGGTTTGAAGGTCAAATTAGCGAGGCACTTGGGTGTGAAATGTCTAGGGCCAATTTCATTATGTTCCCTATTTGTAAATCCTGGGTGAGAAAAATTTATATTAATAACAAGAAAAGGATACCTTGAGTGGTTCTCCTGTTTCATTTAAACTAGCTGACTCTACAACATGCTACAGAAATACAGCTGTCCTCTTAGCAATTTGTCTGCCTCTCTAACCTAGGTCTTTTGTCTGGAAACATCATTGCTTCTTCAACCCTGCAAATGTTCTTGGTGTGGCAGCAAGTCATATTCAAGGCAAATGTTCTTCCTTCAAAGAACAGAGTTCCCAGTTCCATGTTCTTGTTACTGACTTAGGAAATATATGGATGCCTGGATATTTGGGAAATGCTTGAGATTGTGTGGAATTGCTCTAAAGAGTCCAAGAGATGTCCCTATGGTGGATGGCATAATTGTTCCTAATCTTTGTAGCTTCCCTGTATTTATTTCCTTTTTCTTACCACTAGAAGTGGAGGGTATTTTCCTGTCCCAGGGATGTTGGGTTTGGCCACATGACTTGCTTTGGCCAATGGGGTGTTAACGAATATGACACAAGCAAAAACTCAAAATGTCCTCGTGTGATGGCATCTGTTTTCCTATGCGTCTATCATAACCAAGAAAACATGCCCTGGATAGCCTGCTTATTCTAGAAGAAAAGGACATATGAGGAGGGAACCCAAACCAAACCTGCAGCCTGGAGCCAAACCCAGCACAAAGTTCAGCCAAGACCGGTAATACCCCAGCCCACCACTGATCTATGACCTGGAAACAAATGGTTATTATTGTAGCCACTGATTTGGGGGGTGTTTTGTTTTACAGCAATATTGTTCCAAGAGCTAACTGATACGTACATCCACTAGAGACTAGTTAAATATACATATCCTTTATTTTGTCAACACAACTCAAGAAAAGCATGGATGTGCCATGCATGCCATAGCTCTACCCCATAACTTTGAGGGTTCCCCAGCTGACCCAAGTAGATCTACACTAGCGTTTTTCTTGTAGATCCTCAAATGATGATGAAATATGGTAATATAGAATTTTTGGATAACTTCTAAGGCTGAACAGTGGCGGTCTAAGAATGTTTGCCTGGCTGGGAGGGGAGGGAATGAAATGTAGCAGTCATGAAGAGGGCTGTGAAGTTTACAGCTGGTGTAACATCATGAAATAAATATGGAGAGGAAAAAAGGAACATTGTGTGTATATTCTTCAGGGCTAAATTTTTCAAGACCCTACTTTCTGGGTGGCAAGTGAATGGTCTGAGTGTGTGTGTTCTTGGGAATGTATTTTTTAAATGGATGCTTTTGGCTCTCTGGCTGTGGGTTTGATAGAAAGGACTCCTTTTTCATAAACGTATTTGAATGGCCTCCTGGTGCCACTAGATGACAATGTATTTGGTTTGGACATCTATTTTTTTCTCCTTTTGTCTCTGTAGGAGATCCCATTCAATTCCATGACTCTAGAACCCATCTTTACCTTGATGAATTGAAAGTATTTCCATCTCCAGCTGGGGCCTTACCCTGAACTCCAATCTTTTATACCCAATTGTTAACTTGGCTTCACTAAGATGTATAAGAATGAGCATATATCATTAAACATACTGAAATTGAACTGTTATTTGCACCCCACCCCCAATAATCCCCACTCCCCCTGTCGTCTTTTCATCTTGGTGAATGCAAGTTCCATCCCTCTGATTGCTCGGGCCCCAAACCATGGAGCCTTCTCAACTTCTTTCTCTCACTCCTGTCTCAGTTTACCAGACTGCTCTGATGAATACCACCCAGCAGGTTTAAACAACAGGAATTTATTGACTCACACTTTTGAGGCTAGAAGTCTGAAATCAAGATATTGACAAGGTTTGCTTTCTCTCAGGAGACTGAAGCATTGTGGGGCTGGCTGCTGATGGCCCTTGGGTTTCCTTGGCTTGTCTCTCTGCCTCCCACCACATGGCGACTTCCTTTCCTTCCTGGCTTCCATGATTTCTGATTTCTCTTTATAAGACCTTGGATAATCCAGATTAAGGCCCACCCTGGTTCAGCTGGCCACACCTTAGCTAAGAAGAGCATCTTCTAAAGGTCTTATTTACAATGGGGTCCACACCCACAGAGTTGAGATTAAGATTAAGAACATGGGCTAGATGGGGTATATAATTCAGCCTTTGTGACTCTATTTGTTCTATCTGTTCAATCTGTCAGCAAATCACGTGGACTCTATCTGATATGCACCCAGATGCCACCATTTCTCACTGTCACCACTGCCACCTCACTGACCCAGGCCACCGTATCTCCCCTGGATTTCTTAGTAGCCTTCTACCATTTTTTTCTGCTTAAGCTCTGCCCTCCCTTTGGTCTATTTTCAACACAATGGCCAGAATGATCCTTTAGAATGTAAATCAGGTATGTAGTGCCTCTGCTTCACTTTTCACTCAGAGTTAAAGACAAAATTTCTCCTCTGACTTTTACAAGGCACCAGGTGTCCTCTCTGCCCTCAATTCCTTCTTTCTCCCTCCCTCACTGCTCTCTAGTCCCCTGGGCAACTTGGTTTTGGTCAAGCACACCAAGCTTGCTCCTGTCTAAAAGTCTTCACACTTGCTAGTCCAGCTGCCTGGACTGCCCTTCGTCCAGGTATCTGCTTGTCTTGCTATCTTCTTCTTTCGCCTTCACTCAAACATCATATTTTCAGGGAGGAAGGTGCTCAATAAATACCTGTCAAATGGTCCAATGAGCCGGATTGCTCATTGGCAAAAGTATTCTGGTGAAATGTTTTTCCTCTTTTTTCATTTTCAGTTTTCCTGGTTTGCTATGTGTTGACTTATTTATTTATGCTTTAGGACTTCTCTGTGCCTTGGGGTCTTGAACCCAGCCCTCCCTCATCACTGTGGCTGTTTGTCAATATCACGGCTGACATTGACGTGGCATTTACCACGTGCCTGGTTCGATGCTCAGCACTTCCTCTGCACCATCTCATTTCATTCTAAAACTACCTCAGGAGTCAGTTGCTGTTACCACTTTCCAGTTTTGGAAACTCCCAAAGCCACCTCCTGAGCTAATCTTGCCTGAGCTGATCTGGGCTTGGAGAGAACATTCCCCTTGTCTTCTGGTCCTGACTTCTCCTAATGTGACTGTCCACGGATGCTGGAAGATTCAAAGTCCCAGGGTAGCTTGGGAGTCTTGTAGGCATGGAAAGATGGGACCCAGAGCTGGAAGGTGATAGCCAAGATATGGCAGAAGCCTAGCTCAGTGCCTGGCTCCCTAAGAACTGGCTGACTGAATTGCTGAAGGACCTCTTGGCAATATTCTGAGCAGACGAAGGCAGAAAGAATGAGTAAAGGAGTTGAATATGCTTAGGTTGTTTTAACAGCACCGTTTGGTCAAAGCTGGATAGATATAAAAATGGCCCCCAAAACAGTTTATGGTTAGAAGTGCTAGGAGAAGGGTGATTATCCTGGGTGGTCTCCAAACTCTGAGGGATGTAACTACATGTAATGGGATGCAATTGAGCAAAGGAAAGTGTCCTCACAGCCTAGCTGATTATATGGTGCCACTGCGCCCTAAGGAAGTGGGGAAATCCCCTCACTTAAGGCATTTTTGACTACTTTGGGCAAAGTAACCATCATGTGTGGCGTGTGGGGTAAGGGTAGGGGTAGACGGGCTGCTTGTGGGGGTGGGTTATGGCTTCTCCTGTCCCCCTGGCCTCCAGATAAGAGAGCTGAGCTTTTGTCATGAAAGAATCCTAGTTTTAGAGCAGGGTTGGAAAGTCTGATCCCCCCCCAAAAAAAAGACAGTTTAAGGCGACTGTGTGGGAACTTTTGAGTATTTCCCAAGTTTAAAATCAGGAAATAGGAACGAGTCGGTTTCCCTTCTCTATGAACAATTTAGAAACTTCTCAGGGTGGTTGTGGAGAAATACATTGTTAAAAAGCAGCCGGTCTTGGGGAGACGAGAGGATCCCCTGGAGAGCACTCCAGAAAGTGACAAGTGAGATGGAGTTTGAGTTTTGAATTTCCCTTACATTAGGCTTTCCCTACATTCTTTGTCTGGTTTGGGGTTAACAACAGGAAACGATGGCAAAGAAATGTCCCCCTTATCAGCATGCTCGTGGGTGTCAGGGGAGAAGGGGATGCCCCCCCCCCCACCTTGCTCAAGTAAGCAAAGGACTTGGGATGACAGCTCATGGGTCAAATTCAGCCACAGACATGTTTTGTTTGGCTCGTACAGGATTTTCAGAAAAATCTGAGCCAACGTTGAAAGAAAATCGGGAGATTTCACATAAATACCTGACTTTCTCGAATGTCCTAAAACATCAAAAGACCTAGTAATTCGCTGCCCACACAGTCTGGTGTGGCGACAACCGGTGGCCACCCCTCTTGGGTGAGGCAATTGCTTTCCAGTGTACCTCGGTCCCCACCGGGTGGGACTCATGCATTGACATTAACTGCCTGGTTCCAGAAGAAACTGAATTGACCAGTCCTGAAATAAAGTGTTCTTTTATTTCAAGAAGGAGGCATGGACATCTGAATAGTAAAGCAGTTGTTTCACAGCACGAATAAATTGAATGACAGACTAAAAGCTATATACCCAAGAGTAATACTTGGACAGAGTCTATGCTGGGATTTAAAAAACAAAATCCCCCCCGTCCTAAATTGGGTTTCCTAAGAGCAGAGCACAAGCCGGGGATTCTTGTGCAAGGGACTTCTGGTGAAGGAGAAGGGGAAAGAGGGGAGTGGGGCGGGGAAGGAGAAGGAGCCGGGAAGGGTGTGGTCCACAGAGGCTCTAGAGCTTTGGGCCCACCCCGAGGCAAGGGGGCTGCTAGTGAAATCGCACCGCAGTTGGTCACTAGGGGGGTGGAGTGAACCGTGGACGTGAGGCCCAAGGCAAGGAGGCTTCCGTTGGGGGATGCTGATTTTCTGGAGAAGGTGGCCGTGGGCTCTTAGCAGCAGGGGGTTGCGGGGAGGTGAGGAGGTGTCCTGGCTGGATACATGATATTTGTGTGGGGCATCAACAGTAGCTACTTTCCCACCTACCACCGGTGAGAAAAGTAATTAAAGCTTATTATGTGAATACAAGGAGGGTTCAGGAAAAATAACCACTTATGCCACAACTTCCAGATAATAATCATTCATACTGATACACTGAATTATCCTTTCCTCTCTCCTTTAAGGCCAGATTAAAATGACTTGAGCCCTTATCTCCCCCCATTTGTGGGAAATCCAGGGCCCTCCCTCGGATTTCTAAGTATTCTGCAGAGGAGAGAGGGGGTGCCACGGCAGCCCTGGTGAACCCCCCAATTATAGGGCATGTAACCCACCAAAGGTGCCAACTGCTGGCTCTGAAATGGATTGCGGTGTCGGGGACAAGGTGGTGCTTCCCACAGGCTGCTCCCAGCCAACACCTGAGCAGCGCAGCAGAAACGCAGCAGACCTGGTTCTGCCCGGCAAGGGCAGCCCTGAGAGCGGACCGTGGCTCGAAGCCTGCGCGAGGGCCTTGCTGAACCTTCCCCGGGCTGCCCCGGGACGCGCCGGCCCCACCTTTCTTCCCTCTCTCCTTCTCTCCAGGTCAGACCTGCGTGGTGATCTGCTGGCTCTCCCAGCTCTTCCAGCTCTTGCCCTATTTTCTCTCCAGGCATTTCTCATCCTAAATTCCTTGCTTGCTTCATCCTGTCTTGGCATCTGCTTCTCTACCTGGGCTGGCACAGATCCCTATGTTTGGCTGGGGGGGTCTCTCTCTCATTCAGGGCTCCTACTCTTGTGCTCCGTCTTCAATTTGTGATTGCCTCTAGCTATCTTGGCCCTTATCCCAGGGACTTGGGGGGTCTAAAGGGAGAAAAGAGAGGGACCCCCAAAGACATTTTTGACGCTTGACAACTTTCCTCTGACTTTACTCTTTTTTCGGGTCCCTCCTGTTAGGGGCTGAGTCCTGGACCTACTTGGAGGCTGTGATGGTGAGGCTCAAGTGTCAGCTTGGTCATGGTGCCCAGTGTTTGGTCAAGGAAGCATTGGCCTGATTGTTACGGTTGAGGACATTTTGTGGACTTAAGTCATCAGTGAGTTCATTGCATCTACGGCTGATGGCATCTATGATCAACGGAGGAGATTGTCTTCAACAGTGAGGGAGGTCTCATTTAATTAGTTAAAGGCTTTACAAGGAGAAGTGATGGTTTCTGCAATCAGAAGAGAGTATTTCCATCTTTACTTCAGCCCACCAGCTTCTCCTTGGGAACGCATCAGAAACCGTCATCAGAGTTCTCGGCTTGCAGCCTGGCCCCATAGAATTTGGACTTGTGCATTCCCGAAGTTATGTGCCATCTCATAATATTTACAGATATTACAGTCAGTTCTTTTCCCCTGGAGAACCCTGACTAATATAGAAGCTCATCCAGAAAGCCAGGGAAGGGCAGGGCAAGGATAGCAGGGGCTGAGATGCACCTGTCACTCAGCCTGGGGACGCTGCCCTATGGCTTCAGCTCTGTCCCTGCTGACCTTACTTGGAAAGGTACCCTCTGGTATCTTCCCTTCCTCAGTCCCATGCTTGTGTTTCCTGGCATTACTTTCCAAAGAAACGACTAGCACTTGAATCTTTATCTCAAGGCCTGTTTCGGGAAACCAAAGCAGGCCTTTTCCCCTGCTCGTTGTTGGTCTGGATCTACCTACCCTCTTGGGTTAGAAGCCTTATGGAACAGGGGTGGGAGAGGTGCCCAGGGACCACTGGGGGCCTGCTGGCCCGTGGGGGGTCATCATTGCTGGGAATACCTCAGCTCCCACATGGGAACCTGCTGAGGGCACGGGGTGGGGAGGACGTGGCTCAAGGACCTGGGTGCAGGAGCCAAGGGGGACCGATGCCCACGGGATGTGTTTGGCTTGCAATGATTAAGACTTGAATTAATTGCCCAGACAAGAAGAGTTCTCATAAAAAACCACATCTCTGCCTTTTTTGGAAGAACTGGGAGATCTGGCAGACAGCGCTGGCCAGTGTTCCCTGGCTCCCAGCCAACAATTCGCCCAAACTGAGTCGCCGCTGCCCCCTTCAGGCGGGGCACGAGAGCTCTGGATCACCACCGTGTCCACCACAAGCTTCCTTTGTTTAACTCCCTGGAAGAGACCCGTGGGCATGTGGGTTGGTGACCCCTGTGCTAGAATCTCTGCCCTGGAAGTGGGCCATAGCGTTGGGCCCTGTGCTCAAGTGCCTCAAGGAAATGGTGGCATGGCCTTGGATGTGCCGCTGCCTCGGCCGGGGTTTGAGATCCACCTGGTGGAACTCTGGTGGGAACAGAAAGGTCTTTCCAAAGTGGGTCTAATGGTCTATATTTAATTCAGGAGCCTGGTACCTTCTCTATTTATTTATTTAAAAATTACAAAAAAAAGATTTCTTTTTTATTTATTTCTCTCACCTCCCCCCCCCCCCCCCCAGTTGTCTGCTCTCTGTGTCCATTCGCTGTGTGTTCTTCTGTGTCCGCTTGTACTCTTGTCAGCAGCACCGGGAATCTGTGTCTCGTTTTTGTTGCGTCATCTTGCTGCGGCTGCTCTCTGTGTGTGCAGTGCCACTCCTCGGCGGGTTGTGCTTTTTTTTGCATGGGGTGGCTCTCCTTACGGGGTGCACTCCTTGCGTGTGCTCCTCTACGCAGGGGACACCCCTGCATGGCACAGCAGTCTTTGCGTGCATCAGCACTGCACATGGGCCAGCTCACCACACGGGTCAGGAGGCCTTGGGTTTGAACCTCCCCTGTGGTAGGCGAATGCTCTATCAGTTGAGCCAAATCTGCTTCCCCCTGGCACCTTCTTAAAAGGACAAAGCTAAAACATCCAACAGGCCCCTGTATGTGAAACTTCTGGCCCAGTGGTTTTTCAACTCTTAGCCCTTACTTGGTGAAAATACGAGATTTGGGCTCCAACCTCAGGAATTCTGATTTGACTGATCTGGGGTTGGCCATCTAAGCCCCCTTTCGATATGGAGGTAGAGTGGACATCACTATCCCAGAGTCTATAGAACTATTGTGACTAGTAATGGAAGAAATTGTAGCATCGATGTGAAGAAAGTGGCCACGGTAGTTGCTAAGGGCAGAAGAGATGTGATGTGGGGGCATTTTTGGGACTTGGAGTTGTCCTAAATGATATTGCAAGGATAGATGCTGGACGTGATATATCCTACCATAACCAACTGAATGTACCAGGACATCGATACTTTTAACAGTGCTAACTTGTGCTGGGGCTGGCTCATACCAGCTTGGGACCGAACCTCTTTTTTTTTTTAAAGATTTATTTATTTATTTAAATCCCCCCCCCCTCCCCCGGTTGTCTGTTTTCTGTGTCTATTTGCTGCGTCTTGTTTCTTTGTCCGCTTCTGTTGTCGTCAGCGGCACAGGAAGTGTGGGCGGCGCCATTCCTCGGCAGGCTGCACTTTCTTTCGCGCTGGGTGGCTCTCCTTACGGGCGCACTCCTTGCGCGTGGGGCTCCCCTACGCGGGGACACCCCTGCATGGCAGGGCACTCCTTGCGCGCATCGGCACTGCGCATGGGCCAGCTCCACACGGGTCAAGGAGGCCCGGGGTTTGAACCGTGGACCTCCCATGTGGTAGACGGACGCCCTAACCACTGGGCCAAGTCCGTTTCCCTGAACCTCTTCTTGATAGCTTGAAATCTACCGTGGTGGTAGTATTTGCACCACAGAAACCAGACAGAGAGGCCCCTGCCCTCCCACCTTCCCTTCCAAGAGAACCTGTTGTTAAACCTTTCCCAGAACACCACTGAGGGGCCATGTGGGATTTTAAAGGGAACGTCCCTATATGGAATTTGTGGTTCCTTTCGGGACAGAGGTCTCTGCACCCAGAGGGCCTTAGACCCAAGCTGGTGGGTGCCTTGTGAAGTCTTTAATTCAGCAGTGGAGTTGACGGGTGTGAGTTTGGGCCTCCAGCTTCCCATCCGTTCAATAGGAGTACTACAGGGTAGTTGCACAAATGAAAGGTCACAAATGGATCATCTGGCACAGTGTCTGTGCTAAGTGCTCCTTAAATGTCATTTCTCTTTCCCTTTGTCTGCAGGGGGATCCTTCGAAGATATAAAGGGTGCAACATTGTTCCAAGAGCCCCAGTGACCGCTGAAGGCTGACTGTGAGGGGCTCCTAGGAAGCTGACTTACCCCAGCGACCTGGTTCTTCAGTTGCTGGGCCTGGATCCCCGGGATGCTGGAATGAATTTTTCAGCTGGAAGTGAGTCTTCCAACTATAACGGCTTTCCTTAATGCAGGAAATTCTGGAGCTATTGTCCACTGAAAGAAAAAAAAAGAGCTACATTAATTACAGTCTCACCCATGACAATTTACTCTGGCTAATATCTTGCCGTTCACCATTTCATATGATCTATTTTAACCTGAAAAGCAGCTCTTTTGCTCCCTTTCTAACCCAGACCCAGTATTTAACAGGGTAATGGGATTTATGATTTTGTTTACATCAGTCTCCGTGGCGATCCACCATAAAAGATCAGTTGCTTGGCAACTTGGCATTGTGGCACTGCAATGGAGGGTGTAATTTTTTGTGTCTCTGAAGCGAGGGCTTAAGGAATAATGAAAACTTCTGCTCATACTTCTCATGAATGCTTTTATTTTCAAGGTCCACCAAATGTTTTTTTTTTTTTTTTCCAGGAAAGACTAATGCACTTTTCTTCAAAAGATACACCGTAAAATGTTCCTCCAAGATTATCCTGTCTCCAAGTGGAGGGCAACCAGCTCTGGATGTTTTTATTCTCTCCTTGCTGTTGCAAAATAGATTTGAGCAACTCTGGGACTGTCATAATGGAGCGGGTCTCTCTCATTTATTGGCATTTTCCGCGCTCATTAGCAAATGCCTTTTTTTTCTTTTTCTTTTTAATGAGCTGTTATACACTCTGAATCACTTCTCATCTTAGAAACCAGTTTCGTTTGGTTTGCAATTGGTTTCATGATCCTTTGATAAGGGGGTTCAGTATTAGCAGAGTCCACGAAGGCACAAAACACGACCCTCGTTTCCCTCTGAGGTTGATGATAGATGTTTCTATTAAGGATCCTGTTTTAAAACATGCAAATGCCCTTCCATGACCTCTTTTGCAATGTGGGGACACATGAAGGGGAAATGACATTCATTCATTTAGTCTTGTATGGACACAGCCCATGCTGGCAGTGCAAAGGTGGTGGGGACAATGACGATGAAGGTGATAGCAACTTTAAGTATGTGTTGTGTATATATTATCTTAATATTATATACTAGTATATATTGTATTTTTATTGTATATTATCTCACTTA
This sequence comes from Dasypus novemcinctus, assembly GCF_030445035.2. NCBI lineage: Eukaryota > Metazoa > Chordata > Mammalia > Cingulata > Dasypodidae > Dasypus > Dasypus novemcinctus. The sequence goes on along the minus strand of NC_080680.1, from coordinate 19,545,022 downwards.
ATTGCCTCAACAACCTCCAGTCAAGCGTAATTAGCTGAGGGGGCCAGACACAGGTGCCCTGGCAATCAAGATCCCACCAATCAGTGCCTCCCCCACAATTCAAGGCATCCTCTGATCAGCCAGTGCCTCCCCTGACTGGCCAATACCTCCCCCCCCAGCCAATGTCTCTCCCTACCAGTCACTGCCTCCCCTCATCAGCCAATGCCTCCCTCCACCAGTCCTTGCCCTGATTTCTGTCCACTGTTGTTCCTCTCGAGCTCAAGCCCTGAGCTGAGTTTCATGTAGTGAGCAGTCACCAGCAGTCCCGGTCATAGGCATAGCAGTGCGCGGTTCTCACCCTGGGTTGGGTTTAAACTTAAAGACTTTTTTGCATCCGTAACAGATGTGCTAATCGTCTACCTGACGACATTGGTGTTCAAGGCAGTGATGGTGACTAATTAAAGTGTGCTAGACTGTGACACTCAGTTAACCAGCACTTCTCAAAGTTGACTGTAACTAAAAACCACCTGGAGGGCTTGTTAACACGCCGATTCCCAGCCCCACTCCCTGAGGTTCTGATTTAGCAGGTCTAGACTGAGGCCCAAGAATCCACATTTCTACGAGTTCCCAGATGGTGCTGTGGACCCAAGGACCGCGCTTTGAACGGCACTGCTCCAAGTATTTTAGCCTCATTCCTTCTCGGAAGTCAAAGCATTGCCATCTCTAGCATGGGACTTTAGGTGGATTCAGTAGCTGTGTGTTGATGAAAGACTCATGTCACCCAATATTCCTGTTTCCACTCCTTGCTAAGGACCTGATAAATCTTACATTTGTAAGGGTGGTTTGCAATTTATATGCCTTACGTTATTTTGCCCGGTGGGGTATGATTACACCCATTTTACAAATTATAAAATGGAGGCTGAGATGATGTCTTACCCACGTTAACATCCAAAGCCAGGACTTTGGACGCTAAGGCTTATGCTCTGTTCCGTCCACCACAGCCGCCAACCTCCATTTTCCATCATGAGGGAGTTGTCCCAAGGTTCGGAGGCAGTAGAATACACGCTCTGCAAGAACGATGGAACCTGGGTGAAGACAGGCATCACAAACTCAAGCCTGAGAACTTGAGCTCCCAGCCCTGAGCCAACCCCTGCTTCTCCATCTGGGAAATGGGGTAAGAGTATTTCATCTCACAGGTTTGTCCCAGAGGGAGCTCCTCCTAGTATTCCTGGTGAGTAAAGGATGGCGTTTGAGGTACTGGGACAGTGAGGCTACCTCTTATGTTGGTTGTAGGTGTTTCATAGGCAAAGATACATTTTTTGTTTAACTTTAAAATGCCCCTAAAACTTGCAGAACATTTTTTTTTCTTTATTTTAAAAGAAGCTTTAGCTTACATAAATGTTACATTGAAAATATAGGAAATTCTAATACACTAAACCCCCGTCCCCAACTTTCCCCCATTAACATCTTTCATCCGTGTGGTACATTTGTTATACTCTATGAACACACATTGAAGCATTGCTACTAAGCATGTGTAGCAGTTTGATATGGTTATGAATTCCAAACATAGATATTGGATTATGCTTGCAATCTGGTCTGTACTTGGGCATGATTGAGTTATGATTAGGGCGTTGAGTTCCACCACTTGGTGGGCGGGGACTCACAGATAAAAGGCATGGCGAAGGACAGAGTTGGGGGTTTTCTGATGTTGGAATTCTGATGTTGGAGTTTGATGCTGAAGACTGGAGCCCCAGCAAGTAAGCTCACAGAGGAAGGAGAAGCCAGCCCCAGGAAGAGAGGAACCTTGAACCCAGAGAAAAGCAAGCCCCAGGAATGTAGGAACCCAGGAAGCCTGAACCCTGGCAGACGTCAGTGGCCATCTTGCTCCAACACGTGGAAATAGACTTTGGTGAGGGAAATAACTTATGCTTTATGGCCTGGTATCTGTAAGCTCCTACCCCAAATAAATACCCTTTATAAAAACCAACCGATTTCTGGTATTTTGCATCAGCATCCCTTTAGCAGACTAATACAACATGGTTTATAGTTTATTTTATGGTTTACACTTTGTACCACACTTTTATAGGTATTGACAAAATGTGTAATGGCTTGTATCCATCATTCCAATATCATGCAGAACAAAAAAGCCCCACGTTTCACCTATTCTTCCCTTTCCCTCCCCCCAGAACCTCTGGTGACCACTCTCTTTATATCAATGTTACAAGTTCTTCCATTACTAGAATAATAATAAGTCTACTTTGGTCCATAATTGCATTCCCCCTTATGTTTGTTCATTCCTCATTTTTGAGGATTTTGGGATGGTGATGCACACCTCTGCTTCCCATTGAGAGGGGGTTAGATTCCATGGGACAGATGGATGGAACTTTCTTGCTTACAGTTGTAAAATACTCTGTTTTTTGGGATGGAAATTGTCCACATCATCCTTTTATTAGTTGCCCTGAGTGAGTCCGATGAACTGGAGAGTAGGTGTTGGCTACAACTCTGCTGAGATTCAGGGCTCAACCAGCATATGAAAAACTGGAAGATTTAAATCTCTGGGACATATATTTAATGGGTATAGTGTTAATTACAGGTTCAAATAAATGGGGCAGAAGAACCATGTGTAGAAAAACTATAAATAGGAAAGAGGATTTGGCTTGACTGATGGAGCATCCGCCTACCACATGGGAGGTCCAGGGTTCAAACCCGGGGCCTCCTGACCCGTGTGGAGCTGGCCCATGCGCAGTGCTGATGCACGCAAGGAGTGCCCTGCCACGCAGGGGCGTCCCCCATGTAGGGGAGCCCCACGTGCAAGGAATGTGCCCCATAAGGAGAGCTGCCCTGTGTGAAAAAAAGTGCAGCCTGCCCAGGAGTGGTGCTGCACACACGGAGAGCTGACACATCAAGATGACACAACAAAAAGAGACAGAGATTCCCGGTGCTGCTGACAAGAATCCAAGCGATCACAGAAGAACACACAGCGAATGGACAGAGAGAGCAGTCAACTGGGGGGGAGGGGAGGGGGGAGAAATTAAAAAAAAAATCTTAAAAAAAAATCAAAACCCATTTGCATTTAATATTTCTCCCTTTTGGTCTAAGTCTTTCTCCAAATGCATCATTATTTGAGGCTTGGTATTAATTCCTTGGTGCCAGGGAGTCATGTCCCACACTGGGAGAAAGGCAGTGAATTTATATGCTGAGTTTGCTTTAGAGAGAGGCCACATTTGAGCAACAAGGAAGTCTTCAGAGCATAACTGTTAGGCAATATTTATTATCAGGCCAAGTTTCGATCTCACAGGAACAGGCTCATAAGTACAAGTATCAAAATCAAGGGCCTAGTGCATTGGTCCACCTTCGTTTGCTAGGCACTGCCCATGTACTCCAGAGATTCTTGCCAAGTTTCTGAAATGTTCCTTTTCATTCTGGAACCTGAAAACCTATGCTTGAAGGTCCTTTTATTTCTTTTCTTCCTTTGTCTCAATTTAAAACATTTGAAAGTTTTTAAGAATTCATTCTTTACAAAGACCAGGGATTTCTAGAGAAAAATCCCAATTGTGACTCTCTACAGAGCACTTGCTGTGTGCCAGTTATAGCCCTCCCACGAGGAGGTATGATAGATAGAGAAATCGAGGCTCAGAAAGAAACCTGCCCAAGCTGGCATTTGAATTCACGTGGCTTTGTCTCCGAAGCTCTCTTAACCACTCTGATGTATCAGTACAATAAAAAGTTAAAAAAATAGAAGTCCAGGTTGAAGGTATAAGTGGCTCCCGACATGGATGGATCCTCAAGATGCATTTCTGAGTGAAACAGACAAATCATTGATGGAATAGTATACCATTTATGTAAAGACACATTTATACAGAAATACTCTAGAGTTTCAGTGGCACACATGTACACACATTAGCATCCATGTGTCTAGAGGGAGTTACTCCTAATCTTGGAGATCTTTGAGGGTGGGATGGGAGTGACAGTCAAGGAGGAATTTACCCTTATCCAAAATGTCTTAATTTAAAAAATAGTGTGAATTTGTATATTATTTTTATAATTACATGCCAATTAAAAAATAATAGTTATAAAATAAAAAAAGCTTTTTAACAGAAACAGTTTCTGTTAGGGCTGACGGAAAAGTTTTGGTAACGGATGGTGGTGACGCCAGCACCACATTGTGAATGAAATCAATACCATTGAATTGTATACTGGAAAGTGGTCAAAATGGGAAAATGTAGGTGGCAGTTATGTTGCCATAGTAAAAATGTAAAAATAACAAGGGAGGAAAACGCTGTTCATTTTTATGATCACCTCCTGACAAACTCTGCCTTGACTGTCTTCTGAATGAGTGAGGCTTGGAGGTTTCTCTCTGTAGTTTTGAAACATGGGTCTTTTGAGTAAGAAGCAAAGTAGCCTGGCACTAATGAGTTCCCACTGTCCTTTGGGTCAGGATTAGGAAGTAGCCGTCCCTTCCCCAGGGTTGGCAGACCCTAACTCTTTCTTTCTCTTAGATATTTTTCTTCCCTTTCGCTCCCTCCCTTTTTAAAAAAAAACACATTTTAAATTTTTTAAAAAAAGAGACATAGGGAAGCAGATTTGGCTCAATGGATGGATAGAGTATCTGCCTACCACATGGGAGGTCCAGGGTTTAAACCCAGCGCCTCCTGACCCCTGGGATGAGCTGGCCCACGCGCAGTGCTGATGTGCGCAAGGAGTGCCCTGCCACGCAGGGGTGTCCCCCGCGTATGGGAGCCCCATGCGCAAAGAGTGCACCCCGCAAGGAGAGCTGCCCCATGTGAAAAAAGCACAGCCTGCCCAGGAGTGGCACTACACACACACAGAGCTGATGCAGCAAGATGACACAACAAAAAGAGGCACAGATTTCCAGTGCTGCTGCCAAGCATCCAAGCACACACAGAAGAACACACAGCAAACGGACATAGAGAGCAGACAATGGGGTAGGGGGAGAGAAATAAAAAATAAAATCTTTAAAAAAAAAAAACACGTAGATCACACAAAATGTTACATTGAAAAATACAGGAGATTGCCACATGCCCCACTCCCCACACCCCCCTCCATCCCTTTTAAAGCTCTTAGGCCCGTTATTTTTGAGGTAGTGAGTATGAATGGCAAAGGCTTATGGGGTATTTTTTCCAGACCAGTCTGAGTTATACTAGGGAAGAAAAGAGAGGACGTTCTGATGGAATGGACAAGTGTAGGTTTGGGGTTCAGGCAACCAATTTATGCAGGTGCTTCCACTGCATACATGCAAGGCTGTCCCTGCCTCAGGCCACAGGGAAGCAGGAGACTTGACACTAATTTATGTTCAATCCTGTAAAGCAGACAGAGGCTTTCTAACAGGGAATTCCTTTCAACTGATGAGCCACATGATTACACAGATAAACAGATGCTGATTTCCCCCTTTACCTTAATCTCCATGAATCCCAAATAATCTCCCTACTGAGGAGTACAAAGTCCTTGATGGGGCTGACTCATGCTACCCCAGGCCGGGGCAGCCTGGGGTACCGGGAAACTCAGACTCTCTCTCCCTCTGACCGTCGTCGGACCGCAGTGTCTGGGTGGAACCTGGAAATGGGCGAGGTGACCTGGTATCAGAGCAAAATTCTTTCCCCTCCCTTGATTTTGTAGCAGCGCTTCGGTCCTCATATTCCAGAAGCAGGAAACCTAAGAGGCTAACCAAGGGCTTTGGAGCTTAGAACTTGGGTCCTTTCTTCCCTTATTGTCCACTGGAGGGGCAAGAGCATCTCAACTTCCTTGTTGAACACTGAAATCACACAGCATGCACAGGATTTGGTGATAAACAGCCATGACTGGTGAGTTTGAGGAGGATTTGAGAGGTCAAGGAGACAGTTCAATTGAAAATAATGACATTTTATTTTGATGTCTTTGATAAGAAGCTAGTTATGTCTGGAAAGAGTCTTTATTATCTGCTGCCAGTGTGTAGCAGATGTTCTTTCCTCATCAAGGAGGCCTGATGCATGGATAAGAATATGGAATCTGATGACAGGAAGACCTGAGTTTGAATGCTAGTTTTGCCACTTATTAATAGCATGACATTGGACAAACCATTCACTGGTCTAAGCTTGTTTCCGCATCAGGAAAAAGTCTTATAATAGCCATCTTCCGTAACTGTGAAGCTTAGAGATAATATATATTCAATCTGTCTGGTACTCCCTAGGTGTTTAATAAATGGTACCTACTTTTAGCATATTGTCATCTATTTTGCATTCATCAGAATTCATAGTTATAAGTGACATGAACTCAGACACAATAAGGCATAAGCAAAAGGGGAATTTATTGGCTTATCTAACTGAAGCTTTAAGCACAACTTTATCCAGGTGCTCAAACTGATTAATGAAGAATCAGTCTTTGTCTTTCTCCGCCATTTGGTATGCTTTCCTTTGAGTTGGCTTCATTCAGTTGATGGCAAATATGGTCACCAGTATATCAAGATTTATATACCACCAGTTTAGCAATTCCAGAGAAAGAAGACATTTCCCATAGTTTGAGGAAATTCCCAGATGACTCTAAGTTGAGTGGCTTAGGTAGATCATCTGGCCATCTTTAAACCAGTTATGGTATTTAGAGGATTGGAATATGTCGGTCTTGCGCATATGTCTATTTTTGTAACCAGGGCCTGCATTAAACCTCATAGGAACCGTGTGTCACCTTGGAGAGGTTTTGGTGTCTAGTTGTTTAGTCAAGCAAGGTCTGGCCAGATTGTTACTGTGTAGTAGTTCGTAGATGGATTTGCATTTATAATCAGTTGATCACATCTATAACTAATTGCATCTACAATCAACAAGAGAGATTGCCCTCAGCAATGTGGGGAGTCTCCTCATCCAGTCAGCTGGAGATTTTAAAAGTCAGAACTGAGGATTTCAGAAGTCAGAAAAGAATTTCTGCCTCTACTTCAGAAGTCAGTTTTCCTGAGGAATTCATCTTCACCTTCATCGGAGTTTCCAGCTTATAGCCTGCCCTATAGAATTTGGATTTGCCAAACCCCATGGTTGTGTGAGCCAATTCCCATAACAGGTCTCCTAATATTTGCTTATATCTTCTGTTGGTTCTGTTTCTCTGAAGAACCCTAATACAGTTGCCATTATCAGAAGAAGGGATAACAGATGTTAGACAGGCAAAGACAGCATTTCAATGTCATGTTTTAGTGGATTCTCTAAGATTGACTTACAAGATTGACTCAACCTTGGGAGATTACTGTTCAACAGAGGATTGCCATTCATTTCCTTTGCTGCTTGCAGGATTCTGATTCCATCTTTTTCAGAAATGCAAATGAATGATCAAATTAACAAGTTCTTCTTAACGGATATGCAAAAATTCCATTTAAAATTGCCCAACATCCTGAATTTCTTTGGAAGTAATCATCCTAGGGTTTTCAAAGTGATTGGAATGGACTTTTAGAAAATGTTTTTCAACTCATACCATCAATGTGGAGGGATGTCCTCAATCCTCCAACCTATCTCACATCTATTTCCCTGAGATGTATTTATTCATTTTGTATTCACTGAAGTTCCTAAAATACTAGAAGGTCTTCCTGTTATCTGAGAACACTTTTTTTTTTGTTGTTGTTGTTGTTTTATCCAATTCAACAATGATTGTCCTAGTGACATAACTTAACAATATAGAGGAGAAAAAACCTTATGCCAAGTGGCTTCTTAAATGCATGAATAACTGTCATATAAGGCAAATGTTTTGAAAAGGATAGTACGCCATCTGGGGGGCTCAAGAATCCTTCCTGGAGATTCAACAATGGCAAGGGAGGAATACTGGTGTGGGGTGTTATTGACAGGGGGCAAATGGTTGGGAGGGAGTTCTCCAGGGCATATATTCAGGGTACCTAAAAATGTTTGGATATTTTCATAGTGGTTACAGTTAAAAATGACAACTGAGGGAGTGCTGAGTTCCTCGCCAGGGGAGCTCTATCACATTCCCTAATGGAACAGCAACAGTCCCCCAAGTGCAATGGCTAAGACCAATAAAGAAGGATGGTCCAACAATGAACCCTTGATACTAATGGCTATGCTTGTGAGCCTGTGTGCCTGAAATTAGAACTAAGCCTAGAGCTGCAGGGTGCCTAAGAGTTACCTCCTGAGAACCTCCATGTTGCTCAAATGTGGCCAGTCTCGAAGCCAAACTCAGCATGTAAACACATTGCCTTCCCCCCAGCGTGGGACATGACTCCCAGGGATGAGCCTCTCTGGTGCCGAGGAATTACTACCAAGTACCAGCTGATGGTGTAACTAGAAAATGACCTTGATAAAAGGGTCAACTCAGATCAGCAGAATATCTCAGCCTACATGTAATATCAGGAGTTAAAAATGCTTTTTGACCTTGAATTAAAGGGGGAAATGGAAAGGACAAATGAGTTTATATGGCTATGAGTCTCCAAAAAAGAGCCAGGAGGTCATCAGAGGGATCACCCTTATGCACATCTCAGCAGAGTCCCAGAGACAGCTAAAATAGATACAACCCCAGGTATTGGTTCTTGTGTGGGCTACAGAGACCCACAGGTTCTGTGGTCATGGCAGATGGACTTCAGTGCCATGTCAGTTGGCCCTACTTTGGAGTTTGTGTTCCTGAGTGTGATGGAGTTGGATTCACTTGTGATCTTTGTTTACAAGCCTCTCCTGTTGCTTTTACCAGACCTGTGGTTGGTGCTGTGGTTTAGTGTATACCCAGGGGACCTGAATCTCTGGACTGACCATGTGATAGCCCGGCCCTGAGACTCAACACACTTGCAACTCCTACCCTCTGGATTATTGGACTTACCCCAGCCAGCTAACAGGGAGGTGAAGAAAGTCAATCACCACACCAGGGAGCCAAGAGTGACTACAACTGCAAGCAAGAGAATTGCATCCATCATCCAAGTGGAAACTAAGCACCCTCTCGATATACAGGTGGAGTGGACATAATCATCCCAGGGACCACAGAATGGAGGAATAGAGTATGGATTAGAGTGGACTTACTGATATTCTATTCTGGAACTATCATGATTAGTAATGGAAGTAAATGTAGCATTGATGTGGAGAAAGTGGCCATGATGGCTGCTGAGGGTAGGGAGTGGGAAGAAGAGATGTGATGTGGGGGCATTTTCAGGACTTGGAGTTGTCCTGGGTGGTACTGCAGGGACACTTACTGGACATTGTATGTCCTTCCATGGTCCACTGGGTGGACTGGGGGGAGTGTAACTATAATGTGGACCATTGACCATGTGGTGCAGCAGTGCTCAGAGATGTATTCACCAAGTGCAATGAATGTCTCATGATGATGGAGGAGTTGTGGGAGGAGTGGAGTGAGGGGGGTTGGGGTATATGTGGACGTCATATTTTTTGAATGTAACATTAAAAAAAAAAGACAAAAAATGTATATCAAAATAAAACAAAACGAACAAACAAAAACAGAGCCATCAACAAAAAAAAAAAAAAAAAAAAAGAATCCTTCCTGAAGGAAAGCATACTGAAATGGACTTTCAAGAGTGTGATCATGTTGTTAGAAGCTATCCTTGGTGGAATGAATCTGGGAAGATGTCTTGGAGCAGTCAAACCTCCATCTAAACTTTCAACCTTTGTCAAAGACCAATTTACCCTTGCACAGCCCCCAATTAAGAACAATCAAATTTCATAGAGTACTTCAGGGCTCACAGAAAGCTCTCACAATCTTTGTTTATGAGTCTGAGAATGAAGACTTGTTCAACCAGATTCTTCCCTGGCTGTTTGCTTTGGATTTGGGGTTCTGGATTAGTGGTGTGACCTGCTTTGTAACAAGTGCATTTGTCTCCCCCTACTATTGTGCTTTCCTGCTTCCCAGTCCTTCCTTGAGCTATATGTGGTAGACTTTGTGACTTGATCTGGGAGTTGGATCAAAGGCATTGCAAGTTTCAGAATATCACCACCTGTATTCATGTGCCAGGGCTGCCTTAACAAAGGACCACAAGCTAGATGGCTTAAAACAGCAGGAATCTATTGTCTCATAGTTCTGGATGCTAACGTCTAATGGGTGGCTGGAAATCCTTGGGTTTCAATCTCTGCCTCAGTCATCACATGGTATTCTCCCATCAATTTATCAGTGTCCAATTCTCCCCTTTGTATAAGGACACCAGTTTTATTGGATTATGGTCCACCTTAAAATGGTTTGGTCTCATCTTAACTAATAACATTTTCAAAGACCCTATTTCCAAATGAAGTCACATTCACAGGACAAGAAGTTTGGACCTGAAGGTTTCTTCTTGGAGGGACGCAATTCAATCCATAATGCCATTCCCAGCACATTTCATATTACATGTAAATGGATTATAATTCATCAGCAAGAGGACAATAAACAAGAGGGGAGAAATGGAGTTTCTGCAAGTCGATGGCTCGGCGGAGCCCAGTATACAACAAGGTTCTGCCTTGATGATGACTTGCTCAGAATCATGTGGGTTGAAATAGTCAACAGTCAATTTGAACACTTCCTTCACCCTATATACTTTTATCATGGCCCATTAATTCATAGTTTGGAAAGTCTTTTTAAGATTTTAAAATTTTATTTTTGCCATTTTAAAAAAAATTCTTGCTCTGTGTTAAAATTGGATTGAAAGGCAACCCAGAGAGCAACTGTTCTCAGGACCTAAGCTTGAAACTGGGGTTCTGGTTGGGTGACTTTTGCTCTCTTGGCTGTCACTTCTCCATCTCTGAAAAACAGACTGTGTTCTGGAAACAAGCTCATTCACAGAACACAGGGACAATTTCTTGCTCACCAGATTCCTTTTTCAAAGGAACTGTGTTTGAGCCTCACATCCTGAATGCTATCAAGGATTAGTTGGAGAAGGAGGACAAATATAAGGAAATTCAAACAGGTCAGTGGGTGACTTGGGGTGCCCCAGAGTCTTCCCAGTGGATTATGTCCTCACGGCTGGGCTTTAGCAAGTCTCTTCTCTTCCCTCCTTTAGTAGCCAGGCCTTGGCTCCAAGAGACGTTTCCCTTTCTGCTCAGCCTGTCCGTATTTACGGAGAGGGAGAGACCTATGTGAGTGGGGAGGTGTTTATTGCTCCCCATTTAGATTTAGTGGAAAGGGAACAGGGAAGGCAGGCTGGCACCTCATGCTGTGTCTCTCAAATCATGGCTCCAATTGCCACCCCAAGGGGAGAGCTGCTTTAAGTTCCAAACTGTTGGCATGCCATTTGTGACGGGGCCAACCTAAATACCTTTCATATAGAAATCCAAAACACACTACCTGTGAGAGCCAACAACCTAAATGAGAGGGATTAGCGATCTCCTGATAGTTGGGCATGCTTAAAAAGAGAGAAAAGTGAAAGCAATACCCTTGGTAGGCATGGGCCCCTGTAAACCTATAGCCACGATAAGATGCTGGGGTGAGACGGGCTCACAGCCAGGAACGGGAAAGTATCTGCACCCACCGCATGACTGGGAAAAACTGTTGAAGGAAAGAGATTGGAGGGGTCTAGCCAAGCGGGGAGGGAGTCTTAAATAAATAGCCCCACTCAGCTTATTTTTAGTGCTCTGGTTGGCAGAGTTTGGGAGTGGGGTAATTGGGAAGGTCGTTCATGGACTGGTGGGAAGAGAAACCACTACAGACCGGACTGGTTTTCCCTGCATCAAGGACCACCTGTGAGCTGCAGTCTGTGCGCTGGGCTGCCCTGGGGAGGCTCCCCTTGATCCACCAGGAACATTTCTGCAGGAGTTCTTGGAAGGGTAGACTACCAGGAGGCAGATTTGGCTTTCTCTCTCTCTCTCTTTCTGTATGGGAGAGAGTGAGAGGGGCAGGGGGAAATGGATTCCTCTTCAGCTGTTGAATGAACTGTGATGGTTTTCCATGCCTTACTCATGGGGACACACACTGGGGTCATGAAGAATCAGCATAGCTTACTAAAGTCCTTGATGTATTGCTGGGTAAATTGTTCTGGACCCTAGACCTCAAAGTCAGAGAAAGCACATGTGTGTTGGAGGCACGAGTCCAAGCATTTTCATATGCCTGATCCCATTTGATCCTATAATACCTCCTGGAGTAGACAAGGAATGCATTTCTCTCCTCCCCTCCCCTCCTCTCTCTCCTCTCCCTTCCTCTTTCTCTTTCTTTCTTTCCTTTTTTATTTCTCTCTTTCTCTCTCTCTTTTCTTTTCTTCTATTTCCATTTTATAGATGATATTCAGAAAGTCTGTGTCTCCAGCCAAAGGTAACTGACCTAGCCTCTGGCTGAACCAAGACCAGAATCCATTTCTTACTTCCTTTATAGCTGATAAGTCCATGATACAGCATTGCAAGGAAACTGGGGCTCCTTGAAAGATGGTGTCTCAGTTTTGGTTCCAATGGCCCCATGATGAAGGCAAAAACAAATCAGCAAACATGGAGCTTTGACCTAAGGCATGCTGGCTTTAGGGAAGCAAACCCCAAACTTTTCTCACTGGGGTGAGACAGCCCTGTCTAGGTTTTCCAACAACTTTTTGCTCAACTGTGACACACTGACCATCTGCCGTGTGGTCATGAGTGCCTATGCCATGTGACATACAGAAATCCCTGTCCTCAACTGAATGGCCGAGGCTACAGGATCATTAAGTAAAATGTGTGGGAGGTTAGAAGGTGGTAAGTGCTGCAGAGAAAAACAGAGCAAGGAAGAGGGACAAGGAATATGGGGAGTTGCAATTTTAAGTGGAATGGCCAGAGAGGGTCTCACCAAGAGGGTGAATTTGGCAAAGACCTGAATACAATGAGGGCGTGAATCTTTGGCTGCTTGGGGTGGAAGTGGGCTGGGCAGAAGGAGTAGCAAGGCAGGTGCCCAGAGCCCGACTCTTCCTGGCTGTTTAAAGAACATCCAGGCGAAGCGGATGTGACTCAAGCTAATAGACTTCTGTCTACCATATAGGTCGTCTCGGGTTTGATTCCCTGGGCCTCCTGGTGAAGACAAGCTGGACCTCATAGAGAACTGATGCAACAAGATGATACAACAAAAGAGAGACACAGAGGAAAGACAATGAGAGACACAAGCAAACCAGAGAGATGAGGTGGCCCGTGCCTCCTAAAGAGAAGACGAGCAGAGAAGACAAGCAGACACAGAAGAATGGACACACAGAGCAGACAGTGAGTACAAGCAGCAGGAGGATAAATAAATAAAATTTTAAAAAACCTAAACCCAAAATCACCCAGGAGGTGGCATAGCTGGGATTGCGGGTAGGAACCGAGGCCAGGAGGTGAGGGTAGGGGACTCACAAGGGCCAGCCACCCCAAGGCCAACTGTGAGCAGAATGGGCAGCCAGTGCGGGAGCAGTGCCATAGCAGAATCCGACTTGTGTTTTAACAGGATGACTCTGGCTGGATCTTGAGAATGGATGGAAGGGAGGTGGGACAGACAGGGAGACAGTTGGGAAGCCATGACAATAATCCAGAGGGGAGATGGTGGTGCCTTGGGCCAGGGTAGAAGGAATGAGGGGCATCCAAGAGGCAGCAGTTGGGGGTGACAAGGGTGGGACGCAGTGGGGGGACGTTCATGGTAGAAAAAGCAGACGGTCCAGGTGTCAGCCATGGGGGTTCCTCCTGGTAGCAGAGGGGGTGTGCAGGATGGAAGCAGCGGGGGGCTGTGCAGGGTAGAAAAAGCATGTGGGTGGGGTTCCAGCCGGCAGCAGTGGGGGGTGACCTGGGTGGCCGTGGTGATGGGATTCTGGTATATCTGAGGGATTGTGTGCAAGCTATGAGAGAGAGGGGAGTCAAGGACAACTAATTTTTCTGCAAGCAACTAGCCTGCTGGAGGTGCGCCTCACTCAAGTGGGAAGGACAGCGGCGGGACAGAGTCTCCCTTTTGAACGTGTTAAGTGTGAGTTGTCTTTTTTATGTTCAAGTGGAAGTGTGGAGCAGACTAGTGGACACAGGCACCTGGGCTTCAGGGGAGTGACCAGGCAGAGGTAGCAGCATGTGCCCTCGGCATGTGGGTGCAATCTATTTATTTTAAAAAAGTTATCCCCTCTCTCCCATTGTTTTGCACTCACCGTCTGCTCTCTGTGTCCATTTACTGGGTGTTCTCTGTGTCTGCCCGTCTTCTCTCCAGAAGGTACCGGGAACCTAACCTGGGACCTCCTGTTTGGGAGGGAGGCACTCAATCGCTTGAGCCACCTCAGTTCATGGGGGTGCTACTCAGAGCTGTGAGAGGATGAAGGGAAGAGCAGACTGGGAGCGAGCCCTGGGCACCCAGCATGACGAGATCATGGAAAGGAGGAGGGTTGCGGGGGACTTTGTCCGCTCTTCTAGAAATGCGTTTGCCTCCACACAGCGATGGTTCAAGTGGCCACTGAAAAACTGACTGCGGAGCATCTGCCCATGGATGAGGTTCCCTTCCAGCCTGGCCTTTTTGATTCTGTGGGGGCAGTATGGATGCATGACACTTTGAAGAGGGCTCAAGGCCCGTGAGATACAGGGGGCGTTGTGGAGCATGGCAAGGAGGGGCAGGCTGGCACACAACCGAGGCTCGGTTCAAATCCCTGCTCTTCCCTAACCATTGGCTGAGTGCCCTGGGGTAGTTTTTTCAACTCACCACACTTGGGTTCCTAACCTGTAGAGTCCAGACAATCAATGCTATCTGAGTCATGGCATTGTTCATTGTTTCAAGGAGTAAATCATAATGTAAGTTTTTTTTTTTTAAGATTTATTTATTTCTCTCCCCTTCCCCCCCTTCCTCGCCCCAGTTGTCTGTTCTCTGTGTCTATTTCCTGCATTGTCTTCGTCTTTGTCTGCTTCTGTTGTTGTCAGTGGCATGGGAATCTGCGTTTCTTTTTGTTGCGTCATCTTGTTGTGTCAGTTCTCTGTGTGCAGCGCCATTCCTGGGCAGGCTGCACTTTCTTTTGCCCTGGGCGGCTCTCTTTATGGGGCACACTCCTTGCACGTGGGGCTCCCCTACATGGGGGACACCCCTGCGTGGGCACTCCTTGTGCACATCAGCACTGTGCATGGGCCAGCTCCACACGGGTCAAGGAGGCCCAGGGTTTGAACCGCAGACCTCCCATGTGGTAGACGGACGCCCTAACCACTGGGCCAAGTCCGCTGCCCGTAATGTAAGTTAAAAGCACTTAGCCAAGTACCTGGAATGTAGCACACTCTCGGTTAATATTGGCTATTATTTTTGTTGAATTTAACATCTTTCTTTAGAGTACTTTGAGACTTGGGGTGAAAAGTGGCAGAAAAAGAGAAAAGTACCTATCTTTAGCTATGAGGAGTTTGAGATAAATAAATGCACTTAAATTAGATCTTACTTTATTAATGCCTAAATTAAAGACAAAAGTCCCTGAACATTCATGTAGATAAACTATTACTAAAATCTGCACTTAGTATCTGAATTTAAGGGGGAAATCTTGGGTGCTTGGATATTTCTCTGTTGTTTCCTTTAGTTAAATAAAATTCCATCTGATTAGCAGCTGATGATGGTTACTCTGTTTAAAGGCTCACCGAGATTTCAAACGTGTTAAAGGAATAAAAACCAACATTTTTATTTTTCAATGTAACTGAATCTTGGTCTGTTTGCAGCACTCACCGACTTTGAAATTATTTGGCTTCTTTCTACTCTTGTGCTTTCACGCTCTACTTTCCTGTTTCTCATAAAATAAATAGTAGCTCTGAGGGCAAAGACCAAGGTGGGGTGTGTGCCTCTCATCTTTGTCCCCTCAGCTCACAACGAGCACTTTTTCGGTTAAAAAAATTTCCTGGTGAATGACAGCCTGGCCAAGTGAGAGGATGAATGCGTGAATGAAACTCACAGTCAGGGGAGCAGCCAGTTGTTCATGCAAATCAATTAAAAAGCAGATGTAGCTCAAGCGGTTGAGCACCTGCTTCTCATGTATGAGGTCTCAGGTTTGATCCCTGGTATCTCCTAAAGACAAATAAAAAACCAACTCTTATTAGGGAGGCGATGTACCTCACTGGTTGAGTGCCTGCTTCCCTTGGACAAGGTCCTGAGTTCACTCCCCAGTACTTCATTAAAAAAAAAAGACAGTGCAAAAGGCGCCTCAAAAAGTTACCCATAGAATTACCATATGACTCAGCAGTTCTGCTCCTAAGCCACCACCAAAAAGAATGGAGAATAAGGACTCATACAAATACTTGTGCACAGTTGTTCTTAGCAACACTAGTCCACACTAGTCAAAAGGTGGAAACAAACCAAATGTCCCTCAATGGGGATGATTGGATAAACAACATGGGATAAATCCATACAATGGAATATTACTCAGCCATGAGAAGGAATGAAAGGCTGATACATGCTACAACATAGATGAACTTTGAAAACATTGTGCCAAAGTGAAATAAGCCAGATACAAAAACAAATATATTTCACTGACATTAAACATCCAGAACAGGTAAATCCATCCAGACAGAAGGCAGACTAGTGGGTGCCAGAGACTGGAGGAAGGTGGGGAAGATGAGTGACTGCTAATGGGTGGGGAATTTCCTTTGGGAAGGGATGAAATGTTTTGAAACTAGGTAGTGATGATGGCCGTACAACACTGTGATGCACTAAATGCTACTGAATTGAGCACTTCAAAATGGTTAATTGCATGTGATGTGAAATTTTTCTCAATAAAAGAAAAGGGATTCAATGTATTTAGTATTTTGACAGATACAAAAAAATTGCTACAAGCAGGAGTTTTCAATTGGGGGATGAGCCCCCAGGGTATTTTCAAAGACTTCCGGGGGGGGGGGGCAGAGCTGGTTTTAAGGGAATCAATTTCCAGTGGACTCTTTCCTACGAAGTGCTCTCTGCCGGCCCCTTCACCGTCCCCACTGCCGCTTTTGCCATTCTCTTCTCCCACTTGGCCAAAGAAAGGCATGGCTCCCCCAGCCATCTTGGGTCTTATCAAGGTGTCTTGGGCTGCAGTTTAAAAATCTTTCGGGGGGAAGTGGACTTGGCCCAGTGGTTAGGGAGTCCGTCTACTACATGGGAGGTCTACGGTTCAAACCCTGGGCCTCCTTGACCCGTGTGGAGCTGGCCCATGCACAGTGCTGATGCACGCAAGGAGTGCCCTGCCACGCAGGGGTGTCCCCCGCATGGGGGAGCCCGATGTTCAAGGAGTGCGCCCCATAAGGAGAGCTGCCCAGCGCGAAAGAAAGTGCAGCCTGCCCAGTAATGGCGCCACACACATGGAGAGGTGACACAAGATGATGCAACAAAAAGAAACACAAATTCCCGTGCCACTGATAACAACAGAAGCGGACAAAGAAGAACATGCAGCAAATAGACACAGAGAACAGACAACTGGGGTGGGGGACGGGGGAAAGGGAGAGACATAAATCTTTAAAAAAAAAATCTTTGGGGCACTAAAGTTATAATTCAAAATAGCGTTGGCAAAGCCTTCTCTAATTGCGTTGCTACCAACCTGAGGAGGACTTAGTGTCTTTCCGTTATGGATGGGTTCTGGAGAGGCAGATGCTAACACGGAGCTGGGGGTGGCAGATATTTATTGAGGGATCAACTCCCGCCAAAGGAGTGGGGAGGGGGCAGCATTGGGTGGAAGAGGTCAAACTGCCATGTGGTTCTGACAAGAGCTTGGCCAGCCCATGGGGGGCGTGGGAGCAAGCATCGCCCATTGGAATGGCCCCACTGGGCAGAAAAGGCAGAACAGGCTGACCCTGAAGTAGCGGACAGCTAGAGGCCATCCGCGGCTGCACCCCCTCCCCGCTCCCAGCTGGGGAGAAACGTCTTTCTGGAAGGGGAGTCTGTAACACACTTACCCTGAGTTACCTGCAGTTCTGCTCAGGCTGAAATGAAGTACTCAGAAAAGGAGTGTTTTGGCCTTCAAATTCAGATATTTTGTAGAATAAGGCAGCCAGAGGGATGAGAATTTCTCCTTTCAACAATCTCATCTCTTCTATCTCCTAAAAAATGTCAAAGAATGTATCCACCCTGAAAAAGGTTTCCACAGAAATGAAGCAAAGGGGACATCCGTAAGGAATACTGAAGGCTTTATTTCATTCAGGCAATTAATGCACGGCAGGTACAGGGTCTTATTAATTTCTCCCTCTCTAAGATGGATAGCTGGTCTACCAGTCATCTATCGTCACAGCCCTCTCTATCTTCTCAGAATTCAAATTCAGAAGATGGTTACAGGGGGATGCTATTAGCATATTTATATAAATTGAAGTCGCTTTTTTTCCTAAGTGAAACTGAATCTGGTTTGGCGATTGGCTTGACAGTGAGGCCCAGCTCTGCCAAGTAGGTGATGTGGCCTATATTTCCATTAATAAAATGAGCTAAACCTGCAACTTCAAGCTTTCGATGAAAATGTATTTGAAGCATGCAATAGGTTAAAAAATTTTTATTAAAAATGGTATTGGCTGGGGAGGATGATGAGTGACTGCTAATGTGCACACAATTTTCTATTTGGGTGATGAAAATGTTCGGGAATTAGGTAGTGGTGAGGGTTGCAAAGCTTTGTAAATATACTGCCAACAACTGAACTGTACACTTTGAAAGGGTGAACTTTATGGCACGTGAACTATGCATCAATTTTAAAAACTGAAAAAAGTTGTATTGGCAAAGTGGGATTAAAATAGCAAATATTTTAATTTTTCTGTCCCTTTCAGTTTTAAACAAGGAGATTTTAACCAAATGAGCAGCAGGTAGAATTAGTGAACATCAGAGAAGTTTTGGTGTAGGAAAGAAGTCTTTTTGATGTATTTTTGAAAGTTAGAAAAGTGAATGACTAATAAATAGGTACAAATAGTTTTTCACGTCTCATGGTTTCCAATTTTTTTTTTTCGACAAAATTGAAGAAGGATCAAATTGATTTGTCAGCAGATAGGGCATTATAAATTTTTGACGATAGAAGGTTATGTAATTTTTAGCTCATGAAACTCTTTTCAGTCACGTTTTGTTTTATTTTGTTTTATTTTGAGAACAAAGTTTCTCACAGCTTTCTCTCAAAAATTTTGAATTGGAATAGAACTGATGCTAAATCCTATTTCATTCTAGCAACAAATACTTTTCATCCACGGACATATCAGCTAATTAAAAAAGCACCATTTCAAATTTTAAGAGATGATTTTTGAAAAAAAATTACCTTCTGTTTAATGGCTATTTATGAAAATTTACAATATATTTATTTTGTTTTGACCAACTATATTCTGAAGAGTATTGAAATTATATCTCGTTCTAGAAAAAACAGCTTAAAACCTGGAGCCTTATTACAGTGATAAAATTTCAACTTACATGTTGTTGCAGAAAAGGATGTACGGTGTTCATTTATGAAACAAAATTCAACATGAACGTATGATATAACTGTTAAAAATATGTGGACTGAATAGAAAGGAAATATGAGTTCAAGCAGAAAATGGAATGATGAGCTGATATAGAAGACTTTTTGTGTATTTTTAAAATAGATATGGTAGATACAGAATTGTTGATACTTAGGTTCTACTGGCAACGTTTGAAAGAGTGATGTGATCACTTTATTTTAAAATGCTAATATTTATGACACCAATGACATCACCTGCAACTATTTAAGCTTACAATAGACGTTTTTTCAAAATGTCATACTAAAACTGTGTGAAGGGGTATGTGAGTTTTCAAAGATCTTGCAAAGAATATGCATGCAAACCCCAAACTTGGGAGGCCACTGCCCTCGGGGGCTAGAGAAGGAGCAAGTGGGTCTGTTCGGGTTGATGGGGCTCTACAGAAGAGGTGACGCGTGAAGAACGCATTTGCCAGGTGGAGGAGGGGCCTCGCCAGTGCCAGCCAGGGGGGCTGGTGTTGTAGGGGCACAATGCCAGCGTTTGGCCTACTCACCAGTATGCCCATTACCAAAACCCGAGTCTTCCGAATGGGGCAACTAATGCCATGGCCATATTACAGAGCCTTGAGCGAGAAGTACTAAGTGATGGATCAGCAATTCAGCCTCGAGATGACCCCGCCACGTGCTGACTCCCTAACGAATGTGCAAAACATTCCTTTCTGCTTTCTCATCATCCTGTTGGCCAAAGAGTTGCAGCGCCTTTGTCACTGCTCAACTGCGCCTTGAAGGAGCTTGGTTGCAAACCCCGACATCTCTTTCCTTGCCCCCAAATGCTAGCTCATTGTGCCCAGGTGACAACGTATTTGTCCCCAGACTTCCAGAAGTCAGGCTGACATTTTCCATCCCTGTGTCAAACAGTAAAACCAGATTTGGAAAATGGACAAGAATAAGCTGGCAGATAGCAGAAGCAGAGTCTTCCTCTTTTGCAGTCTTAGGGAGATGACAAATCTTTGGTTAAATTTCTCACTTCCGGTTAGGGACGGGTCTGGGATGGGAGGTGGGTTTCCAATGAACTCGAAAAGAAGGGCAGTGCTTTTCAACCCTCAGAAGTTTGTAATTGTCTTCGGGGGAAGAAATTTGTGTTGCAACCTCACAATTGTGTGAATATCGAAGGGGGAGACACAAAGCATGTGTGACGTTCAAAACAGTTCTCATGCTTCTCGAAAATGCTGCAAGTAGAGCCTGTCGAGGTGGGGTGTCCTGGGGGAGGAGGGCCGCTTTGGGGGCAGGCTCCACCCGGAGAACTTCAGAGGGCTTGCCCACCCCTGCCTGCAGTTTGGATTCCATTTTTATTCCTATTTCTTTTAAAGTGTGAAGACAGATGTGTGGGCTTGCTGGAAGGGATCTGAAGCAAATGTGGCAGTGCCGAATGTTTTGAGCCACAGCCATGGAGTTTCAGAGCGAAAAGGGTTTGCTTTTCAAGCTTGCCCAGATGGCCCGTGCGTGTGGGGTGTTTCTTTCTGGCCCGGGCGCACTGGGTCTCTGCAAACACTGCTGTGGTTTTCTCCCCCAGGACGGCATGTTGACTTTCATGCCCTGCCGCCTAATTGGCTTTTGCAGAGGAGCTTCGGGAAGCTTCTTTCGGGAAGCTTCTGTCTCGGCTGTTCTCAGGGAGCCCTCGGGAAGATGAGTGTCAAGGTATTTGGGTCTGTCCCTTAGCGTCCATTTGTTCATTTCGTCGTGGGTCCAACCTAGCAGCTAAGAGGGTCTTGCCTGTTCTTCAGGGGATTTTTTAAGGCCCCTGCACTGTGTTGTCTTTCAGGATAGAAGCACAAGTTGAATTTGCTGCTTTAAACCAGGACTCAGAGAGGGATGGGAGGCCCCTCACCCCGAGGCCTTTCCTCCAGCACCCCTTCCCTGCCATCGCTACTTTTTTTTTTCTTTCTGGGTTCCATCTTTCGTTCCCATCCGCACGAGAGCATTTTCTCGCTGCTCTTTTCATTTCAGCCACTCAGATGTGGCCGTGTGTCGCAGCTCCCTGAGCTGGGTCGCCGCGGGCGGACGCCAGGTGCCAGGCTCCATAATTAACCCTCACAGCCGTGCGGCAGGCTCCTCTACAGCCCTTCCGAGACCCGCGTCTATAAATTGCGCCCTGACAAGTCGCCTGGAAACTTCCCCTGCTGCCGGCAGCCCCACACCCAATGCATTTCCTTTTTTCCTGTAAAAATCCATTCCCAGCTCCAACTCGAGACAGAAGGTCAGTTGTGTCGACACCTCGTGCACACAGACGCTGTATTTTCAGGAAAATATTCTCACCTTTGAGCAACCTCACGTGGGGTGCCGTCCCCTCCCCCGCCCCCTGCGGGAACCCCTTCTTCCCTAATCCGGTGCCAGGACAGGCCTAAAGCTCCGCCCTACGGCGCGACGCGCCCCGCCCACAGAGGACGGGAGCTTCCAGAAATTACTGCCGAGGTGGCGAGGGGTTTGCCAGATGCACCCATGATTTTTTCCATCAGCAGAGGGAGTTCACGGCTAGTGACTCCCGGGCTCAAGTGCTAGACCCCTGAGTCAGAATTCTTGGGTGCACAGCGGGCCTTCCGCTTCACCTGATGGATGATCTGGGCAAGGCTTCTTCTCTGCCTCTCTCTGCTCATTTGTGAACTAGGAGAGGAGTAATTCCACAGGTGTAAATGCACAGCCAGGCGCCTTGCCCGTTTCCGGTGTCGGGATGGTGGACGAGATGGGGCTCTCTCCTTTACGAGCTGACCAAGGGACTGCTTTCCTGCCTTCCCCAGGATGGCGTTCCTTGGGGTTACGGCACCTGCTTCCAGAAGCCTTGCTTAAAGTCAAATATATTAACTTAGAGAGGAGGCAGTAGTTGAGATTTGTTGGTTTTGCTGCTCCCTATTCATGCTAATAGCACCCTATTTCCTTTCCAGGGAATTACCTCACTCCCATTCTGGGCATTCCAGGGAATTAGCTCACCGGCCTCGGGAGACTGTCAGTCAAGGTGCCTGCTCTCCCTGTCGCCAGGCTCTGGACACATGACCTAAGCTGAGCCAACCGGAGTCTCTCATTTGGGACGTTGAATTTGGAGCAGCATCACTAGTCAGGAAATACGCTGGAGCCCAGACAGCCCCGGGCTCCTGCTGCTGCGAAGACCCCAGACAGGCCCTGTTTGCGGTTCCTTCTGGCCTGGGCCAGGGGCGGACCCCGAGAAAGACTGACGTTAATGTTTCCTACGAGCCTGGTGCTAAATGAGCAGGAAATGAAGTTCGACTTCTTACCTACCTGAAGTGGTGAATGGAAGGGACAAACCACCTGGTGTCTACTGCTTTGCTGAGGCTACAGTAGTCCACAAATACAGACTGAGGAGAGGACGTGGCAGTCAGAGATGCCGGAAGAATCCTTCTCAAACATTGGAGTACTGGACTCAGGGATCACAAAATATACGTATCTTTCTGCATTCGTGTCCAAGAAGGGCATGCATCTCTTCCTCTTCTTTTGCTGCTTTCTTTTAGGGGGCAAGGAATATGGATAGTTTTTGACTGGAGCCCATTTCAATCTATATCTCTGACTATCTATTTAACTCAGTTAAGTGTCTCCCTTTATATCTGGAAGATCAGGGGTTCTGCTTTCATAACTGAAATCTGAAAAGCAAGTTCATCTTTTTGGAGTGGTTTCCCTGTAATTGAAGCTGTTGCTAAAACTAAGTCAAACCAGTTTAGCAGAACAAGCTGAAGGAGCAAATTCATTGCTCATTGCTCCTCTCTCGTTCTTCCATCACCTGTGGCAGTTGGCTTGGTTTTCTTGCAATCAGGCATGACTCTTCATTTGTTCCACCTGGTGTATGGAGAGACACTTTATTTCAAAATTTTTCATAGGTAACCTTGATGTGAGCTCAACTATCATCAGGAGAGTTGCACAGGGTATACCTTTTAAAGTTGCCATACTAAAAGGAAACTGTGGGAACCATGTGAGTTTTTCAACGGAGCAGGTCACATTCCAGATGGGTCCCAAAGTTGGACAGTGTCTTAGGATGTGGGAATACAGTTGACCTTTTTCCTGTAGGGGCAGAACTACAATAGTATCCTCTTCTTGCAGCTCAGCCCAAGGGACACTGCAAGCTCTATGTTTACATTTTTACTGGTCTTTTCACTTTCTCTCTTGTTTTGTATTAGTCGCAATAATTAACACCAGCTGCTGTGACAAATATTCCCTAACTTCCAATGACTTAATAAAAGTTTATTTCTCATTTGTGCAAAGTCCACTAAGAGCTTGGTGGCTCCCAGGGCAACTCTCCTCCAGGCTGTGACTCAGGGATTATTGTAGGTCTTTGCTCTCTGAATCAAGAAAGTCATATGAACAGAAGAGGGAGTGAGCTCCTTCTCAGCTCTTAGTGAAACTTTTTCCTTATGAAAAATCTCTTAGGAAAGGTTCGACTCCTACTTACACTAAGGTAAAAATGAAGGATAACCATGTGACATGGACTCTTCTTCAGGAATATGTGGTAATTAAGGCAGGCCAAATGTTGTAATGTAAAGGAAGGATGCTCTTTGAGCACCTTTCAGGCAGGAGGATAGAGGAGAGGTCTTTTGCTGGGAGACATTGGAGGTTTCCTAATTTCTAGGCCCTTGAAATTTAGGCAAACATATTTAAGGATGGCCTTGCTGAGGCAAGAATGTGTTGTGCCTGTGTGATGACAGTCATTTAACCCTATCCTGTCTAGGCTGAACTATGCCACATGGGGTAGCGTTATATAGAGTCCCAAGATCAGCCCTGCCCTGGGGAAGCAGTCACCCTTAGAAGACACTAATGTGCATGGAATTTTCACTGTCTAGACCCATATTAAAATGAGGAAAAAATTGCTAGGCCTTAGTTCCTTTTGGCCTGGTGCTTGTCCTATATACCTTTTAATTTTCTGGTCAGACTTATGCTCGGAGCTCTTTAGCTCACAAACGGTGTGGGTGATTTCCACTGGGTGGTTCTGTCATCTGGTTGGTGACCCTGGCAGTCTATTCTTTGTGTTCTCATTTAGAACAGAAACAAGCTAAAGAGAGAAGAGGAAAAATATTTTTGACTCACAATTATAATTTGAATCAGTAATGAAACTCTCAGTTTAGTACATGGAAAAAACCCATTGCTCTCTGTCCATCTATCTTCTGGTTCCAATTCACAAGAACCATGAAAAGAGCTTGAGGGAGTGAGGAGGAAATAATAAAATTGTGGGGAACATGTGAGAAATAGTCAAAAGGAGGTTGAACTCAGGATGAAAAACATAGGGCCAAGGTTACACACTAGAGGCTTGGAGACCAGCTCTAGTCCCTATATGTATTTTGATTGGCTTCAGGTTTGTTGGTCCACACAGAGTTTGAAGAAAATGTTAAATCAGTAGCCGGCCAACATTTAAAAACCTGGTGACTTTAAATAAGAAGCCAGGTTTCTGCCTTTCCTTGAAAAATCAGAAGTTTGGGCAACATCGAGTCCATATTCCAGCAGAGTAATACTTGGCTTTCCAGTTGACCACAGTGCCACAACTCCCTGTTGCACCCCTAACACTAAGCCTGAGCACAGCTCTCCTGTTATCTATTATCCATTTCTTATTCCTAGTGAGTTTTGTTCCTGGCTGCATGGGCTCTATAGTTACAGTCAACTTTTTTTTTTTTTTGAGGTACCAGTGTCTGGGAATTGAACTTGGGACCTCATATGTAGAAAGCCAGCATGGCTCAATCATGGAGCTACATCTGCTTCCCTGAGTTTTTTTTGTTTGTTTGTTTGGTTGGTTGGTTTTGCTTGCTGTTTGTTTTTTGTTTTTTTCAGGAGGTACTGGAAACCAAACCTGGGATGTCCCATGTGGGAAATGGGCGCTCAACCACTTCAGCCACATCTGCTCCCCACAGTCACCTCTTGTTTTCACCATAGTTATGTTCTATAAAGCTGTAGTGAATACTGAGTTAGTGCTTGCTGAACCATTGCTCCTAGGAAAAGTATAGGTTGGGTTCTTATGAGCCTCTGCTAACAACATTTTTGATGAACAGATCAATACATAACCTTGTTTTTTGTGTGTGTGTTTCTGTTTAAAGACACCTTATTTAATATATATAGTTGATTCCTTACGATACAATGCATGGCCAACAGCACCCTAACTCGTGTCTGAACGAAGCTTATTTAAGACACATATTTTCTCTGTAATCACATCACAGCCTTCTTGTGCTTAACAATACTAGACAGCACTTCAGCACTACATTTGAGGCCAATTCAACAGTGAAACCACCAAGAAAAAGCACAAAAATGTAAAAAATGTGGTGCTAAATATACTGCCTTGATTTTGTGGTTACAAATAAATTTTAGCAAGTAGGTGAATTCACAAATATGGAATCCTCAGATAATGAGGATCTACTGTAACTGTGTTTCCAAGTCCAGACCTAAGGGATATCTATGCTTGAAAGCAGGGGTCCTTAAAAAGGGGTCTGTGAGCTTGAATTGAAATTTTTAAAAAAATTACATTATTCTTATGGGGACATGTTGGTGCAGATTGTGACCTATTTATTAAGTAATACACAGTATAGTGTGGACTTAGTAAGGGGTCCATGGTTTTTACCTGACTGGCAAAGGAATCTGTGGAACAAAAAAGGTTAAGAACCCCTGCTTTAAAAGCTGCAGAAAAGCATTTAAATAATTGAAGGACTGGTGATGACAGATATTTGATTATAAAGGAAAAATCCAGGAGGAATAAGGACCTTGAAGGCACTGAGTATCACTCAGGGAGTCGGTTTACTTCACAGAATTTGTTCTTCTTGATAGTCAAGTATCAGGATGATGAGCTGGATTCTTTCTGGCACTGTTTTGACTGAGGCCCACAGGCAAGGATAAGACAGTAAGTGGCAGATTCTACCATGCTATAAGCAATGGGCTGTACCAAGTCCCTGACAGATAAAGGGGGCAGTCAATCACATGAGAGGTGGGGGAGTGGGGATGGTGAGTATAGATAAATTTTTTTCCTGCCCCTTCCTCTCCCCTGCCCCTGCCCTGCTATTGTGGCTGTCAGTGTCCATTTGCTGTGTGATCTTCTGTATCTATTTCTCTTTTTGTCTTCTCCATATCTTTCTCCTCTAAGATTCACCAGGATTTGAACCTGGGGACCTCTGATGTGGAGACAGGTTCCCTGTCAATTGTGCCACTTCAGTTCCTGGTCTCTGCTGTTCTTCACCTTGACTCTCCCCTTACTCTCTCTTTTGTTGTGTCATCATCTTGCTGCGTGACTCACTTGCATGGGCACTGGCTTGCCATGTGGGCTCTGGCTCACTGCATGGCCACTCAGCTCGCCACACAGGCACTCAGCTTGCCATATGGGTACTTGAGTGGGCACTCGGCTCGCCACATGGGCACTGACTCACCACACAGGCTTGCTTTCTCTTCTTTTTCACCCGGAGGCCCCAGAGATCAAACCCGGGTACTCCTATATGGTGGGTGGAGGCCCTGTCACTTGAACTGCATCTGATTCCCTAGATAACTTTTTTGAGGAGTTTTGCTGAAAAGCGGAGCAGAGAGAATTGGGGCAATAATTGTAAAGGATAGAAGTACAAAGTTTTTTGTTTTTATTTATTTATTTTTTAAGTTAAGAGATGTTTCAGCATTTGTTTATTGATTGGAATGATCTAGTAGAACAAGAAGATTGATGATGCTGAGAATGGGGTCAGCTGAAGGTGTGAGGTCTTTGGGGTAAGCAAGAAGGAATGGGATCTGGCCTAAGGTAGAAGGATAGACAATACGTACATTAAAACAAGAGCGAAAGCAGACTATAAAGGACAGGTGCAGTGAGGTCGGTACATTTGGATGTGTAGATGTGGAATATTCTTTGATAATTATAGCCTCATTGTCTTCTTTTCAGCTCCTGGTAATAAGTTTTTGGAATTTGATTCAACTTAATTTTTTGGGTCTTATTTTCATAGAAGGTTGGTAAGTTGGTCACTGCACAAGGGGGTGAATTGGGACAGAAATACAGTCCCTGCTCTGTTCACTAGCAATGTACCCTGGTAAGGGGTTAAATCCACCTGAAGTAAGGGGACATTCTTTTTCTTTTTTTTTCATTTTGCACAAAGCACCTATGGACTAGGAGGTACCCTGCTTCTTTTGTTCTGTGGTTGTTCATTGTTCATGTGTGTCTATCCTGTCTCAGAAATGGGAGTGTGAAATCCCACAAAAAAGAGACTGTCTTATATTTGTGATCACCCCCATCTCCTAGACCAATGTGGGGCTTCCCAAAGTATGGTCCATGAAACCCTTTTGTGATTGCAATAGATGTTCTGTAAAATGAAATCCATCCAAAATAAAAAGAAAGTGGGAGACAATGCTTACCATATCCCTGCCTCGGAGAATAACACTGCATGTTAGCATATTAAAGACTTGGACCAGTCTTGCAGGAAACAAATCCATTTAATTTTGTGTAATCCAATGTTTTCCAAATTGTTTTTTTTTTAAAGGATCATGTAAACATCTATTTTTCGTTTGTGATTTAATCTGGGCTCTCCAGAAATGGGCCCTGACACAAGAACCTGAATACAAGTAGTTTGCTTGGGAGGTGATCTCTGGGAGCATCGTTAGGGGTGAGGAGGTGAGACGGGAAGGGAAGGAGGCTGCGTCATGGAGCAGGTGGCTGCTGTGGGCACCTGAGGCTCATTCCCAGTGGGGAACTCTGGGGGACAGTGTAGAACATACCTTGGAGTTTCCTACCCAAGGGATGTGGAAGCTGGGGCATTTATTCTCTAATTGCCATCTGTCATTGGCAGAGGCTGCTTCTGGAGGCATAACTCCCTGGGCACTTCCAGTCTACCCCACATACTGAGAGAGAGTCTTCAGGCAAAGAGTCACAGTGTTTGCAGTCGGATGCCATCAGCATGTCCTGAAATGGTGGGTATCAAGGGGATATTCTGGAGGGCACCAGGAACGCCTGCTCCAGGTTGAGAAAGGCACATCAGCCAGAATTCCAGTTGATAGTTATTAAGCTGAAGCCCAGAGATTTGCTCTGGTACTGGAGACAACCTGCATAGCCAGGACAGTAGTTCGCCATTACAAAATGACATTGAGAAACAGCTTTCTGCCTGCTTTAAGAATGTATAGTTGGCTTAAACATGCCCCCTCACATTTGGAGAGGAGGGGTTCAGTTCATTGTGTTCAATGGTTTTGTGTGGGAAACGCTTCCCGCGGGAATGTCATGATCTCCCAGGGCAGTGAGGTCCATAGGGGAAAGGTGTGCTGGCTAATCTGAGTCCTCCAGAAGGGTTTAAGTCATTTCCAAGAGTGAGGTTTAAGCCCTGGACCAATCTGACTCAATATTTTCCTTTGCCTGGAAGAGAGTGGCTGTAAGACCTGCCATCATTCTTGCTCCTTAGAATATGCGAGTGTTCTTTGATCACATTTTCTTTAATTTATAAGCTCATTCCAGATTCCCCCTTCTAACCCTTTTCATTTCTTTTCTTTTCTCCAGAAATGAGCAAACTGACAATGATAGACTGTCTTTCATGATGGTAGAATGGTGGTAAAAAGCAAGGGTCCTGGTATGAGGCAGACTTGGGTTCTGTGTCTTAGCTTGGACAAGTTTCCTTATCAATAAAGTGGAGATTACACCAGGATTGTTGTAAGGCTTAACGGAGTGAATAGATGTAAAGTGCTTATGATTTGCCTTATAGAAAGTGCTGGAAAAGGGCGGTGATGTCATTATTACGAGCATCATCATTGACCTGATCTTTATACATTGGCCATGTCCTCTATGACAGCAAAATTATCATTGCAGTCAGACTAGAGTTCCAGTTATAAACTCTGGAAGTTTCTGATTTGACGGACTGGGTTTGTGGTATTGCTACAAGGTGGACCACTCACTCCTTTCCATCTTAAAAAAATTACACCCCCACATGCACAGATAAGTTTAGCCCCAAAGCTTTCTCTTGTGACTCATTTGTCTTAGTTTTCTAGGGCTGTCACAACAAAGTACACAAACTAGATGGCTTAAAACAACAGGAATTCATGGGAATCCAATTTGGCTTCATCTCAACTATCACATCTTCAAAGACCCTATCTCCAAATGAGGTCACCTTCAGGGGACCAGGGTTTAGGACTTCTACCTCTCTTTTTGGGGGACACAATTGAATCCACAATTTTTCCCAAATAGAAGCCCTCCGCAGCAGAATGTGAGCGCTTGTTAATGGGCCATGTACAAAATGACTTGGATCACTTTAGAGCTTAAGGTGTTCCTGAGTAGGCTCAGACTCCATGTGTGGTCTCCGTTTAAGCATTTGTTCTGGAACCTTGCTTCTGTTCACCCTCAGAGCATTGTAGACGCGGGAGGACCAGTTGACGTCCCAACTTCGAGAGCCAGTGGAGCATCCTCCTCCTTGAGGCAAGACCGCAATCAGGCTTCGTACACACGGGCAGCTTCGGCGTGTTTGGAAGACCCGTGGGCAGCCTCACTGTGGCCGTTTTCAAGAGCCCTCTCATTCTCGGCTCTCTACATAGAGCCTGTGCTGGATGCCAGTGGGCCCCTCCCAGGGGACCAAGAGCTGGACACCTGACTGTTAGATACTTACTTTACCGGAGGCTGCATTCTCTCTGCCGCCTTTGGGCCTGTTGGGAGCATTTCTCCAGCCTGTAGATTTTATTTGAAATGTTTTCTTCAGGAGGCCCATTCCCTGCCCTGCAGCAGTGGCTGTGACATGAGACACTCTCTCATCTGGCTCCCAGCAGTTGGAAATGGGAGTGTTGTTTACCTCCTGGGCAGCACGCACACAGATGGGGGCTGCCCCCACATGTTCTTGGAGAACTGGCACTCGGACGCCTATTCTTGATGCTTCCCACTTCAAATGAGTGCTAAGGGCTTGATCTTGATCAAATATCTCATTCATATCTGCCCTTGGCACAGACCCAATGCTTGGAGGCTGTGCATTAGAGGCATTTGTATAACACACTCGTACGGTCACCCACAGGGCCAAGCTACCCACTGCTGCAATGTAAAGGATCCAAGTGGATGATGAGTCTATTTTTCAACGGAGATGGTTTAAATAAGTGGATAAAATAAACACTTCCTTTCCCAGCAGTGCATGCTCAAGGTTACTCAACCATAGGGGAATGGTATAAAAGTTCCTGAATTTCAAGTTAGGTCGAAGGCAACCCCCACTCCTTATCTGTCTTTATTTTACTTCTGAGTGTAGATGCAATCAGAGGAGTGTTTGCTTAGAAAGTATTTGGATGTTTGGATCCAGATTTCCGTGCAATGTTCTGCCTGCCTGTTAAGGAAGATGGTTGCCCTCCAAAGGGATCTCGTGCAGACTTGGTTTGAGGTTATGTAATGTAAACTTCCGAGCCAGAAGCTGTGAGTTCTAGGGGATGACCTGTATCCAATTTACCTGGGGCCCAGTCAAAATGCCAATGCCTGGGTGTCTCCCCAGGTCTCAGAAATCAGAAAGGGCAGAACCTAGGGATTTGCATGTCTGTAATGCTTCCTAGGAGATTTTGAAATACACACGCGCTTAAGAACCTTTGATCCAAAGGTTCTTGATTAGAGGAGCACATCATCATTAGCCTCAAGACTTAGAAAATATGGAGGTCTCTACTCTGTAGATTTTAATTCAATAGGTCAGAAAAAATAAGGTAAAATATCTCATTAATATTCATTTGACAATATTAACTAGATGTAGAAATGATAATATTTTTGGATATATTAAGTTGAGCAAAAGGTATTACTCAGATTAATATTACTTCTTTCTTTTTCACTTTTCTTAATGGGGCTATTTGACAGCTTAAAATTGCGTCTTTGGCTCACCGTGGCGGCTTGTGCTCCATCTTTGGTTCACAGCGCGGCTCCATTGTGGTTGTGGGGAGGGGGCTCCAGTGCCTCCTGATTCCTGCCTCAGCTCGCGTCTCTAAGGGAGCAGTCACCTCTAATTCCTATCACTGTCTGGGGAGCCACAGGACAAACCTGCTTGCTTCTCCTTCTTTTCCTCTGCAGGCTCTTGGTTTCAGCTTCCTCTGCTCTGTTTAGGTCAGTTATCATCTCCCCATCTGCCTTCCATCTTCCAAAAGTTGATTGATGTATCTCCTCTCCCATTCTCTTACTATTTATGGGTTTAATATTTTCCCTTACTGTCATTTTCATGGGGTTTTGGAAGGCAACAGAGATAAATGCATGTGATCAATCTGCCATTTTTAAGTTCTAATGGCCTCCTGAATCAAATTAAATTGTCAGCGTTAAGGCCCATGATAATTTCCCCTTTATGCCTAAAATCTCCATACTGGCTCATGTTCCTTAATTTAATCAGTAAAGTCTCCTTGTTTTTTGCTTGTTTGTCCTCCGCAGAGCTGACATTGACATTTATCTCCTGCCTCCCCCACCCCCAACCACTTGCCACCAGTCTATTTACTTAAAGTTTCTTTCATCTTTTTCATACCAAAGCTTTGTTCCATCACATTTAGTATATTGCCTAAAGGCTTTTTTTTTTTTTTTGGTTTAAAAAACTTTTTATTATGGTGACATATATACAACTCTAAATTTTCCATTTTAACATCTTTCAAGGGTACAATTCAAGTGTTAACAATTCACATTAATTATATTCACAATGTTGTGTTGCCATCATCAACACACACTACCCAAATGCTTAAAGCTTTTATCCAGAAATTGGTAAGACAATTAAAAAATTTATGTGAAAGAGCAAATGACCCAGAATAGTCTAAACAATCTTGAAAAAGAAGAGCAAAATTGGAGGAATCATACCATCTGACTTTATGACTTACTATGAAGCTGCTGATTAAGTTGGTGTGGTATCAGTGAAAAGCTGCGCACGTAGATCAATGGAATAGAACAGAGTGTCCAAATAGAAACCCATAAATATATGGTCAAGTAGTTTTCAGTAGGAGTACCAAAACAATTAAGAAAGGAAAATGTCTTCAACAAATGGTACTGGAATAATGGCATATTAGAGAGAGGTACCCTCAATCCTTACTTTATACCATACATAAAAAATATTTTGAGATGAATGTAATATTTAATTGTAGCATCTAAACCAATAAAACTACAGTAGAAAGCCTAGAAGAAAATTTTCATGACCTTAGAGTAGATGAAAATTTATTGAAGAGATATAGAAGGCAGAAATTGTAAAAGAAAAAAGTGATAAATTGAATTAATCAAAATTACAAATTCCTGCTTGTAGTATAGCACCATTAAGAGAATAACTAGCCACAGACTGGGAGAAAATAATCACAACACAAGTATCTGACATAGGACTTATATCAAGAATATGAAAACAACTCCTGCAACTCAATAATCAAATGACAATCCATTAAAAAAATAGGCAAAGACATAAACAGAAACTTTAACAGAAGAATGTATGCAAAGAGACAATAAGCACATGAAAATATGCCCATCATTTGTCATTAGGGAAATGCAAAAGAAAACCAAAATGAGAAATTATTCCACACACACTAGAATGTCTTAAATGATAAGAAGTAACAGCAGCAAATACTGGAGAGGATATGGAGCAACTGGAACTCTCATGCTTTGCTGGTGGTAGTGTGAAATGGTACAGCCAATTTGCTGCTTTCTTAAAAAGTTAAAGATACACCTACTCCATGCACCTGTAATTCTACTCTTAGGTATTTACCCAAGAGAAATGAAAATAGTTGTGCATACAAGGGCTTGTATGAGAATATTCATAATAGCCCCCAAGGAGAAACTTTCTAAATAGCCATCAACAGAAAAATGGGTAAAACAAATGTGATATAGACACACAAGGGAATAGTACTCCGAAGGTGCCAGCTCCTGAACCACACAACAACCTGAATGCATCTCAGAAACATTATGCTGGGTGAAAGAAGGCTTCCACAAAAAAGAATATACTGTATGATTCTACTTCTGTGAAATTCTAGGCAGGCATATTTCAGTCATAGGAATCAGTTCGGTGATTAATTCACTGTTTGGGGAGGGTGGGGAGGGGTTGAATGGGAAGGAGTCTGAGGGAATATTTTAGGAGTGATGAAAATGTTCTGCTTTATGATATGCTTTTGTCAAAACTGACAGACTGATCTACCTAAGATATGGCCATTTTACTCTATAGAAATTATACTTCGAAAGAGCACGAGGAGGAAGAGGAGAAGAATTGGAATTGAATGAATTAGAGCTACACAAAACAAAAAGGAATTTTCTAGACTCAGTTTGCTCCATCAGAGTTAAATTGGCATCTAGACCAGCCAGAAGCCTAACATTATTTACATTTTATTTTTATGTATGGCTACTTTCTACTTATAGGAAGTGCTATGGGCTTTCCATTTATTAATTTAACATAAAATTTTGTTTTAAGGTAAATGAATTTATGTAAAAATAAAAAACACTGTGCATTTTTTAACCAATAACATCTTGGGCCTAATTACACTTTCAGCAATTTTTATAAAATAGTATGAAAAATTTTAAGTGAGGAACCATTGTGTCAACAAATATTTTTCAGGAGCCAGACTTTTGCAGATTCTTGGCAGTGTGGCTGGTTTTAACACTAGGGAAAATCAGTTTGTTAAAAAGTATATTTTTCTTTTCTTTCTTTTTTAAAAATGTGTCTCAATATCTATTTGTCCTTCTTTCAAATTCATTGATCTCCTAGTATTTACTGGTTGTGGTGTCTCAGAATAGAAGCTACACTTCCCAGTGTCTCTTTCAGTAATATGGCGGTAGCCTAGGATTATGGTAAAATGAATGTGAACAGAAAAGGGTGGAAACTTTCGATGGAAAATGCCCTTTCACCTGGCTGGAATGAGGATGCAATATTAGAAGTAAGCATTCTTCTCACCCCAGGAACCAATGCCTTTGTAGAGCAAAAAGAGAGAAAAAAATGTGGTTTTCTGAGACTGGAGTTACTTCCTAATCTTGAGAGAGAAATCAAACTTATTAAAACCAAAAAACAAAACACAAAAAATTATACTTTAATTTTAAAAAAAGAAACTAATTAAAACATAAAATTCGCCTTGAAATTCACTCACCAGGTTCCATTTTATCAGATGGACCTATAGAAGTTATTCCACTCATGTCACCTATTCCCTTAATTTATATATAGTTCTAACTGGTCTAAGTTTAAATGTATCTCAGTTTATTTGTTATTATATTTATTTCTCCAAAGAAGTACCTTTCTAAATAAGAAGCTTTTGCTTAACTGATCTGTTGACCTGGAACAAAAAACAGGACATACTAGGAGACCCTCCGGGCGTTGAGAGCTGAGCTGTACATCTCCACCAAGGCGCTCTCTAATGGCCAAAATGCTCTTTCCAAAATTCTTATGCCATTGTATCAGCTGACAGTATACCTTGTCAGTTTTTTAAAAATGCACTTTTGTTTACATGTCAGTATCACCTAGGAGGCTTTCAGTCACATATAGCAGAAAACTGAACTCAAAATGGCTTATTCTATAAGGAAAATTTACCGTCTCATGATAAGAGAAGTCCAGA
The DNA here is from genome assembly GCF_030445035.2 of Dasypus novemcinctus. Lineage (NCBI taxonomy): Eukaryota > Metazoa > Chordata > Mammalia > Cingulata > Dasypodidae > Dasypus > Dasypus novemcinctus. Next base: position 19,510,338 of record NC_080680.1, on the reverse strand, counting down.
GGTAGGGTAGCTCCAGAACGCATTACACCAGCCACTTAGTGACCTCCTCCAGCTCTCAGGTCCTTTCCATCTTTCTTTCCTGCCATTCCTAGCAGATCAGCTTTAACTATTGTCTTAACACTCACGACTGCACCTCATGCTTGCTAGAGGTCTGTTGCTGATCGAGGCATCATACCGAGAAAGGAAAATCTAGAGAATGGAGATCCATTTCTACCTGTGTGTCCAAGAGGAAGGAAATCTTTCTGGAAGCCACTCCACAGACTTCACTTGGCCACCAAACGTGCAAAAGGAAGTGGGACTGCCATTATTGACTAACCCCCATCAGGAGCCCTCCCTGGAGCTGGAACGTGGGCCAGTCTCCTCTGTAGTCACGGCCATGGACTGAAGAGTGTATATCTGACCAAAATCAGGGTTAGGAGGTTTGCACGTGGCAGTCTTGATGCATGTTGAGTTGGCAATTAACAGCATGTGCCACAATTTTATTTGTGTTTGTTTCGTTTTCCTCACAAATTTAAACTTGAGGATAGAGGTTATTTCCCCTCCTTTCCTATGAAACAGTGCTTAGTAGAAGGGCGTGTTCACTGCAGGCCTTTCTTTGATTGATACCCCAATCTTGTTCCAGAAAGGATTTAATACTGCTCAAAAGTCACTCAGCAAAGGTTTGATTCTTTCAAAATATTGTAACTGATGGGATAAGTTTAAGAATACAACTGAAATGATATAAGAAACAATGTCTTTTAAGAAGAATGAGGGGAAGGGGATTTGGACCAACTGATAGGGCATCTGCCTACCACATGGGAGGTCCAGGGTTCAAACCCAGGGCCTCCTGACCCGTGTGGAGCTGGTCCACACACAGTGCTGATGCACGCAAGGAGTGCCCTGCCATGCAGGGGTGCCCCACACATAGGGGAGCCCCACATGCAAGGAGTGCGCCCCGTAAGGAGAGCCTCTCAGCGTGAAAGGAAGTGCAGCCTGCCCGGGAATGGCGCCACACACACGGAGAGCTGACGCAGCAAGATGACGAAATAAAAAGAGACACAGATTCCGGGTGCCACTGACAAGAATACAAGTGGACACAGAAGAACACACAGTGAATGGACACAGAGAGCAGACAGCTGGGGGTTGGGGGAGGGGGGGAGGAGGGGAGAGAAATTTAAAAAAAAAGAATGAGGATATTTTATCATGCAATCAATCTGAAGTACTTGTTTTGGGGGAATTTTCTAGGTTCCCCTATGGTGCTGATTCTCTTGTTCTTCTAAGGACTATTCATGAATGAGAGGGGGTCAGGAGAATGCCCAGTTTTTAAGGGTTCTTATTTCAGGTTGAGGTTCTCGCTTACCAGGAGGCTTCTGGAGTGTGTGTCTATTCCTCTTGACCTCCATTGGAACTATCACCTGTCACGTAAGGTGCGCTGCCTCAAAAGATATTCCCATAATGGTTTCACTATAAATGGGAGCAGGTGTTTGAGCAGGAGCTGGTTCTTCTCTGGAGTCAGGGGAAGGGGATATCAGCAGGCAGCTTTCAGAGATGCCCAGAATATCTGGGGCCCACTTCACAGAGTGCTTCAAGAGGGCAGAGAGGGGCATATGGGAAGCGGGGCGTTCCGGAGTGGTTCCGCATCAGCACCGCTGTGGGGGGGTGTGGGGGGTGTGAAATCCTGTTAGTTGACCTAAGAGATTCCATTCTAATGTGTTGAAGATGGATTTTAGGCCTGGCCTTTGCTGAGGTTAAGAAAGATTCATTGCAAATTTCTGTTTACTTGTCTGGCTTTCATGGGATCGCCAGTGTTTTCCCTTGTCTTTGGTTATCTTTGGCTGGAGGGCAAGAAAAATAGTCAATGATGTCTTGGAAGTTTAAGACTATACAATATGGCCCTTTTAAAAAATATTTGGTTTATCCAGCAAGATATTTCTTGTATTTCTACATCTATAATTTCTCTGTGGTTTGGCAGTACCAGAGCTTTTCATGGCTGCCAGTCATATCTTAATTGGATCACCTTGTGGAAACTTCAGAGAACTTTTCCTAGAACTTGTTTCCAATTTCTGATGCCAACCCAGCTTTTACTATCTAAGGTGAGACAGACACGACGATCTTCTCATTTCCCTTACTTTAAAGTGATTTGCTGTTTTTTATAAATATAGTTCCCAAAGAGGGCTCACTGGAATGAAAGTTCTCTTTTCTAAGCAAAGAATGTTCTCTCTAGATTTGTTAGCCCTAAAATGATTGTAACTTATTTGCAAATCTGGTTGGGGAGCTAGGCAACTGAAAATTATAAGTAGGAGGAGAAAAACTCCACACCGTACTTATCCCTGAATGCCATTAAAAAAAAAAAATCACACTTACGTGAGTCTATCTTATAGTGTAGACTATAAATGTGTTTGTCATATTTTCTTAGAAAATTATAAGCTCCTTGAGGGCAGGGAAAATATCTAGTTTCTCTTTCTCCCTTTCAACTTCCCCCAGAGTGTCTGACATGTATAGGTGCCTAGGACGTATTTGTGAAGTTAAAATACCTATAATACATCTATGGAGAACACATGAATAGGTTTTAAGAATGTCTTCCAAAACTATTTAATGGCTTGAGACATACACTTTTAATGAAAATAAATAATATGCAAACTTTACCTGTAAAGGGGCCCATATTTTGTTACAAATGGGCACATGCATGTGTGCATCGAAGATGGAAAGAAATATGACAAAATAGTAAGCATGGCAATTTCAGGGTGATGAGATTAAAAGGTGTTTTTAATTTTTAAATGTGTGCTTTCAGTTCTATTCAAGTTATCTGCAATAACCATGTGACTATTTTTGTAATTAGAAAAAAATAAGTACTGATATTTTTGTGCAGGTATTTTAAGATTATTTTCTCTGGTTATTTTAAACCAAGACATGGCCGTATATATTGAAAAGGATGGCAACCATTTTTATTTAGTCTGACTATGTGCCACATACTCTGTGAAGTGCTTTCCATTAGTATCTCTTTTTGTTTGTTTGTAGGAGGCACCAGGAACAGAACCTGGGACCTCCCATGTAGGAAGCAGGTGCTCAACCACTTGAGCCGCCTCGGTTCCCCCATTATCATCTCTTGTAATTGGTACTTAATAACTTTGCCTCGCGGGTCTTATTACATATCTCTAGTTTATGATGCACTAATGAAGAGATTGGTGCACTGAGAGGTGAAGGGGCAGCTCCTGCAAGAAAAGAGAAGGTTTGGATCTCTTGCAGCTAATGCCAGGGTTCTTGCAGTAATCACTGACCCCACTCCACCCACTTGGACTGGGCCTGGGGATGCTCTAGCTTGAAGCTGTCAATTTCAGGGCCCTTGTCTGGCTTCTTGAAAAGGGTCACAACCATGTCATCTTTCTGAAATATTCAGTCCTTTGTCATTTATGGATATCTAAAGACTTAATAAACCCATACAATAGCAATAGTAAATGGTATCATAGAGATAACGAACCAATTGGGGACTGTCACCCCAAATTGTAATGATAGTTTTGGGGGTAAATGTATTTTCATAACGTCCTAATTTTGTGTGATGGACAATGAAAGGACAAGGAAAATAAGAGAAAAGGCGGAATTAATTCATAAAGGGCCAGGTGGTAAATAGTTTCGGCTTTGCTGGTCATGCGGTCTGTCACAGATCCTCAACTCTGCCATCAGAGTGGGAAAGCAGCCTCAGGCAATGTAGAAAGAAACGGATGTAGCTGTGTTCCAATAAACTGTATTGACAGAAACAGGTTTTGGCCTGCAGGCCGTAGTTTGTCAACCCCTGTGTGTTAGTTTAGTTTGGCTACCACAGGGTTTGCGTCACTCCAGTCCCTGCTCTGCGGTCACATTGCCTTCTGCTCTGTAGTTGAATCTCCCTCTGCTTTCCTCTTCTAGGGACGCTTGCATTGCATTTATTTATTTTTATTTGTTTTTAAAAGATTTATTTATTTCTCTCACCCCCCACTCCCCTCCGTTGTCTGTTCTCTGTGTCTGTTCTCTGTGTCTATTTGCTGCGTCTTGTTTCTTTGTCCGCTTCTGTTGTCGTCAGCGTCACGGGAAGTGTGGGCGGCGCCATTCCTGGGCAGGCTGCTCTTTCTTTTCACGCTGGGCGGCTTTCCTCACGGGCGCACTCCTTGCGCGTGGGGCTCCCCCACGCGGGGGACACCCTTGCGTGGCACTGCACTCCTTGCGGGCATCAGCACTGCGCATGGCCAGCTCCACACGGGTCAAGGAGGCCCGGGGTTTGAACCGCGGACCTCCCAGGTGGTAGACGGATGCCCTAACCACTGGGCCAAGTCTGCTGCTGCCTGCATTGCATTGCATTGCATTGCATTGCATTTAGTGTCCGCCTGGATAATCCAGAGCAATCTCACAATTTCAAGGTCCTTAATTTAATCACGCCTGCAAAATCCCTTTTGCTGAATAAGGTGACATTCACAGATTAGGGGATTAGGGGTTAGGGTGTGGGTTTCGGTGGGGGACCATTACTCAGTCTCCCACACCCTGACTTCAAGTAAGAAAAGGGTGTGGGGCTGCCGTAGAAAGAATATTGATTTCAGAGCAAGGACTCGAGCTGGAGCTCTAGCTCCATTAGTAACTGTAGGCATGGCCTTGGGAACGTCATTTACCTCTCTGGCTTTTAGCCTTCTCATGTGATAGGAGAGAATGAGTCTAAATGATCCCTAAACCTCTTTTAGCTCCTTACCCCATTCTTCTCTGAATATGATAAAGAATATATCTTAACATCTCCCCTCTGTCACAGTGACCTCTCTTGTAAACGAAGTACCTTAAATCCATCTAAAGCATTTTGGTGCTAAGTACTGTATCAGGGAAGATTCTGTATTTATAAGCAAGAGAAAAGAAGAGACAAATATTTACTTTCCAAGTTAGCATAAGCCTAGGCCAGCCCTTCCATGAAGAATGAAACTTTAAGATCTCTACATGCCACTCTGTACAAGAAAGCATTTGAGGCATCCAGAACTTGAAGATAAAAAATAATAAACTCAGGAAGATGAGAGAGGGAGGATTGAGGTATTTTATGGTGCTACACTGAGAGAATATATAGAAAGGTCTTGCGCAATTCTAAAAGGTGGGCTGTAATTTTATCTGTGGGTTTCCTGGTAGCAAAGGCAAAGAGAGAAACATGATCGTGTGAGAATTGTGTTACCAATACAATGGGGAAAAAAAAATAAACTAGGAATTCCTGTGGCATGAGTGAGATTTCCCACGAGTCTTCCCAAGGAGGGACACTAAAGGTTGCCCTAACAGCATCAGTTTGTTCATTTGTTCATTCACCAGGAAGCCACTGATTGCCGACCACATGTCTAGCACGGTACCATCACTAGGGAGAGGGCAGTGAAGAGACAGAAACACCTCTGTCCTGGTGGAGCTGCAGTCTGGTGGCAAGTGTGAATACCGGCAAGTGTCACAAATGCATGGGAACCTATCAGGGGGACGTTATATGCTATTTGTTGCTAGGATTCTGGGGGCAAACACACTTGTAAGTGCTGTGTCTACCTTGTCTGGAAAAAGAATAATTTTTTAATTTTATCATACAGGTGATCACATTTGAGGACAATGAAAGCTACCCCATTTACTTTTGTCTAAATTCCCTGAATGATATCTGCAGTGGGTTCAGTAAATGCCTTGCCCCCAGATTCATGTCCACCTGGAGCATGAATGGACCTGATTTGGGCATTGGGTCTTTGCAGATGTAATGTGTTGAGTTCGAACCCAACAACTTGTGTCCTTGAAAGAAGAGGCGAGGGCACACAGAGACACGCACAGATGGAAGATGTCCATGTGATGCTGGAGGCGGAGACCTGAGCCATGCAGCTGTGAGGCAAGGAACGCCAAGGACGGGCAGCCTCCACCAGAGGGAGGGGGAGGCCAGGCAGGGCTCTCTCCCAGCCTCCAGGGGGAGCGTGGCCCTGCTGATCCCTGGATTGTGGATTTTCAGCCTCCAGAACTGGGAGAGCATACATTTCTGTTGGCATAAGTCACCGAATTTATGGCACATTTTAACGGTAGCCCTAGCTACAACATACAACATCTGAGTTTAGAAATGCAGGCATTTTTTTTCTTCAATTATCCTCAATAACAGAGTTGTAGACTAATTTACCTCTGATCTCTGAAATAAAAGGGTTCTAAGGACATTTGAATTAGGTTCCTGTATAAAGCTGAGCTTTGGGACTCCCTTCTTTCAAAACAAGTGATTGGGGAGAGCAGATGAAGCTCAAGTGGTTGAGCACCTGCTTCCCATGCATGAGGGTTTGATCCCTGAGACCTCCTAAAAACAAACAAAATGTTGCTTAGAGGGCTGTGCTCTCCGAATCTACTCTGTGTAATCAGACTGTTGCTTGGAATGACTCACACTCAGTGAAACCAAGATGGCTGCACGCTGTCCATCTGCAGGGTCCAAATCCACTGGAAGGAGGTGTTTATGAAGATACAGCATCCCTTTCTTTTTTGGGGTATAGAAACCCAAAGAAATAAAATAACCCATTTTGAGTGGGAAAGCTGCAAATCCTCTTCTTTTATGATAAGCTCTTTCTTCTTTATGCACTGAAAGAGAATTATCCCTGCTACACAATTTGGAACTCCACAGTAGTAGCACAAGGTGAATAGGAATGGGAGGTTAGTTTAACGTGGTAAGAAGCACATAGGGGAGGGAAACGGACTTGGCCCAGTGGTTAGGGCGTCCGTCTACCACATGGGAGGTCCAAGGTTCAAACCTCTGGCCTCCTTGACCCGTGTGCAGCTGGCCCATGTGCAGTGCTGATGCGCGCAAGGAGTGCCCTGCCACGCAAGGGTGTCCCCGTGTAGGGGAGCCCCACGCACAAGGAGTGCGCCCCCTAAGGAGAGCCGCCCAGCACGAAAGAAAGTGCAGCCTGCCCAGGAATGGCACCGCTCACACTTCCCGTGCCGCTGATGACAACAGAAGTGGACAAAGGAACAAGACGCAGCAAATAGACACCGAGAGCAGACAACAGGGTGGGGGGGCGGGGGGGGGCGGGGGGGATTAAATAAATAAATAAAATCTTTAAAAAAAAAAAGGAAGCACATAGGGGATGTTTCGACTGTGAATGGAGAGAACATGATGAGTTGCCCGGGGTACCTCAGCTGGAAAAAGTCCTCCTTCTCTTCCTAACAGGACAACCAGTCTGACTTCTAACAGTAGCCCCATTTCAATCATCGGGCAGTATGTGCCTTCTCATAGAACTAGGAAACACCACCTCCGAAGAGTTCTTGCCGAAAGTTCAAACTGAAATGGAGGAGAAAGAGAGACAAGGAAGGGAATTTATAGATTCAAAGTTAACCAATTGTAATGTGAGACTTGATTTCAATCCTGATTTGAACAAATGTACTGTAAAAAAATTGATGTATCCGGGAAATTTGAGTGCTGACTCGATTTTTAGTCGTATTAATGAATTATTGCTATGTTTCAGGTGAAATAATCGTGTTGTGGTTATGTTTACAAAAAGAAACCTTATCTTTTAGAGATACATGTTGAAATATTTATGAATGACAAGGTAAGACTTCCGGAATTTGCTTCAAAGAAATTAAGGGTGGGGAAAGTGGCATGGATAGCGAGATGGATGAAGCAAGAGCGGATGTGAGTTGGGAATTGTTGAAGCTGGGTTTTTTAAAATCACATTATTTTCTCAATTTTAGTACATGTTTGAAATTTTCCAAAAATAAAAAAATGGGACAAAACAACCACAAAAGAAGTCAACAGGTTCAACACACTGTATGATTCTATTTATGTCATGTTCAAAAACAGACAAAGCTAATTTATGGCTTCAGAAGTCAGGGTAATGGTTATCTTTGGATCAGAAGTCACAAGAGTGACTTCTGCATGAGAAATATTGGTCATTCTTTCTTAATCTGGTGGCTGGTCACATGGGCGTGTTCGATTTCAAACATTTACTGAGATCTATATAATTCTTGTACTTTTCTGTGTGAATATTGTACTTCAGTGCAAACATTTAAAAATAGACTTACAGGATATGGATCTTGATAAATATTTACAGGCAAGGAATTTAAAGGAGAAATGAGGAGGGCATGGCGATAATTCATTGTGAAATTTTACATAGGTCAATGTGTTGAAACATGTAAGGAGGAATGGCTCATAGACTCTCAGGACTGAATTTCCTTCAGTCAGCAGGCATTGACGGAGAATAAACTAGAGGCTTCTCACTGTGCTAGGCATAAAACCCAAGGAGATGGTCAATAAATAGAAAAACCTTTATGAATCACCAAGTGATTGGTGCCTCCTTCCCACATGGGAGGTCGCAGGTTCGGTTCTTGGTGCCTCCTAAAAAGAAGACGAAGAGGGAGCAGACAGTGAGCACAAAATGAGGGTGTGTGTGTGTGTTTGTGTGTGGAGAAATAAATAAATAATAAATATTTTAAAAATACCAAACAAACCAGTGGTCCATCCAAAATCTTGGCAAGTGGCCACACAGACTTGGCTTGAATATCTTTAGTGATAGGACACTTGTTACCTGTTATGGCAGTCTATTCCATTTTGGGGTATCTCTAACAATTGAAAATGTTCTGCCTTATACTGTCCACTTTATCTTCCTCATGATGGTCCTTCAAATAACAGAAGGGCAGACATCAAGTTTCCAAGATCTTCTCTTGTCCTGGCCAAAGATTCTGAATCTCTTCAGCTATTTTTCATGGTTATTAAGTTATCTCTCCCACCTGGTCATTCTCTCAAGAGCTTCAATGTGTCCTTGGTTGTTATAGTGATACCCTGAACTGAAAATAACACTTGAATGAAAGATGCAATGATTCTGGGTCATTCTAATCCTACTGTTGAGGGAACCACCTGTCCCATTTTATCCCTTGTGTTCTGTTAATGCATCCCATCGTGGTATCAGTTCTTTGGGAGCTACATGGCACTGTTGGCTGAACTTACTGTGTAACCCAAATCTCCTTTTGTAGATGCCAAGCGTCACCCTTTGATAATTGTATAACTAGGTTTCAGAACTTTGCAGCCCTAGATACACATTTATCCCTAACAATTATAAAATCATGTTTAGAAGTGACTAGTTTGAAAAGTTGCCATATTAAATGATTAAGAAACTCAAGAATTAAAAAATGTTTCAATGATCTAATTCCAAAATTGATCTCCAAATAATTACACCATTAAGGTTAAAAGGACTTAAATTATAGCAAAGTTAAATATAAGATGATGGATATAGGGTACAGGATTTGTGTAAACCACACCAACCCTTCCTTGAATGATTTCCTTTAGAAGGATGCTTTCTTATGTTTAGAGAATCCTTTTCCAAGTGTCCTGTAGTTCTGGGAAATGCTAATAGGTGTGAGCTCAAAAATTGTTCTGTGGCCAGACAAATTTCAAGAACATTGCATACAATAGCCTCGAGGGTGGGCAACCTTTTTCTGTGAAGAGCCAGATAAAAGTAAATATTTTAGGCTTTGCTGGCCACATGCTCCATTTTGTAACTACTCAGCTCTGCTGGTATAGCATGAAAACATCCAGAGACAATATGTAAACAAACTGGCATGGCTGTGTTCCCATAGCAACAGGTCTTGGGTCAGATTTGGCAAGGGTTATAGATTGGAACCGCTTTCCTGGAGCTTCACTTTTCACTTGGCATATTTAAACATATTTGAAATCTTTGAGATTCCCTGCAGAAATGAAATCTGGCCACCTAGTCTAACCCAGGTTTCCCAATCTATTTGACTGTGGAACACTTTGTTTGTGCCACATCTAAAATTGCCTTCTATGAATTATCCATTCGAGAAATGGTGGTTTAGCACAAAAGTTTTCTTTAAAGGGTTTCTGCTGAGAGGATTAAGAGAAAGAAAATACAAGGGTTCTTTTAGTTTTTATAAATTACTGAAATTAAAGTGCAACTGAATTAGAAGAGAACAAATTAGCTCTTTAAAAATACAATTTCTGATTATGTACAATAAGCAATGCGTATTTACCTGAATAATTTGGAGATCGTTTACTGAATTTATAAAATAGCAAAAAAAAAAATTAACATTGGCTCTGGCTGTATTTTAAAAAATACATATTTGGCACTAAAAATAGGAAGTATGTTAAGGAGATTGAATAATTTCTTTTCATCTCCATTTTGTTAGTTGTCTCTTTGGTTCAATTTGGGATAATTTTGGATTCTGAGATTCTTTCCAGATTTAGCAATTTTAGTAAATATGCAGTCTATGTTTTCACACATGTCATTAAGAAAATGTCAAACAGGGCATTTCCAAAGTCTGAGTCCTATGACACATCACTAATGAACTGAATCAATAGTCAGTTTAGTCATATGTCAACCCACCCATCTCTATTCCCGTTCATCTGTCTTGCCCATATTTTATTGTGATTTTGTCGAATGTTTTCCCCTTATCAGCAATTTCTATGTCCACCACATTTCCCTAAGCTACAAGTCTAACAACCATTTCCAAAAAGGAAATGAAGTTAATCTGAAATGGCTTGTTCTCTGTGACCTTTCAAAGCTCATAGCAATCACCCGGTCTTTAAATAATTTATTCATGTAACTTGCCTGAGATTGAAATCATATGTTTTTCAGAACCTGCCATGTTCCTCTTTTTGAAAATTGTCCTCTTGTCTTTTGGCCCTTCTCCCGTTCTCTATAATCCTCCACGGTCCCACTAGGGGCTTGCTCTGCCAGTAGCCTGAAGTATGGTTTGTCCAGGTCAGAAGATGAGACTTCATTTAGCACTCTTGTCATTTTCTTACACTCTTTATCTATTTTGCGTTTCAATTCCCTCTTTTATTTTTCTTCTTTTATTCATTTTTTTTCAATTGTCTTTTACTAATATTTATTTTATATATGTTTTTTGCTTAAGTAGTCATATCTTTGACAAAGAAGATGCAAGCTCCCTACTTGCCTTTCGCTATCTGTGGCAGTTTGAGATTATTTTATGAATCCCAGAAAGAGAAAGATCACGTTTTTAAACTAAGCTATTCTGTTGCGTGTGACAACATTTTGATTATATTGGATTCAGTGGAGGGGCCCTCGATTAAATGACCTGTTCAGATGAGGGCTTTGATTTGACCACATCAGTAAGGTGTGGCTCAGGCTGAGTGCCTGTCCCCTCGGTGACTGATATAAACGTATGCTGACTAAAGAAGACACACAGCACGAGAAGGAGTTTTGTCATGCTTGATCCTGGGGCCTGGAGGAGAGAAGAGCCATTCCCCTGATAATTTACAGCTGAGATCGAGAACAAGCTGGGCTCATAGAGCCTTAAGAGAAAGAGGAAGCCCAGGAAGGAGAGCCCGGGCCTCCATCAGTGACCATCTTGCTTCAACACGTTGCATCTGACTTTGGTGAGAAAGCAGCCTTGAGCTGGACTCTTTAGGGCCTTGTAACTGTAAGCTTTTACCCTAAATAAATACCCTTTGTAAAAGCCAACAGCTTTCTGGCACTTGGCATTGGCAGCCCTTTGGCAGACTAATACCTCATCCATCAACACATCATAGGTTGTGATAATCGTCCTGTCCATTCCCAGATGTGTTTTCCATGGGAAGCTGGTACGAGCCACTGTATAAGCTTGGAGATGAAAGCTTAGAGATGGCTGTTTTTAAGAGACATGTGAGTATTAACTAGCAGAGCCTCCGGTTCCTCTGAAACATTTACCCACCTCCTCCCCCTTCCAACTCTGCACCACTTTTTCAAGATTCCCAGGGTCTTACACATGTCCAAGGTGTTATTATTTGGTGTAGACACCCCTGGAGAATGTTTTACTGAGGAGCGTGAGCTGGTCCCACACAGCCTGATTGCCTTTGTGCACTGCCGTGAGGATGCTTTGCTAGTTGATTGTCTCCGTGGTAGAGGGCACCCCTATCTTTGAAGTACTGTGCTCGCCTCAGTCTTCCAAGAGGCCTTGGGTTCCCATTCCCAAGTTATGAGCTGCCCTAGGGCCATCTGCTCATCTCAGGGTGACAGGGACAGGAGGCATTTCAAGGCTCTGCCGCATTTTGGCTCAGAAAAATTTCCCCCAATTAAGATCTCCAGCTCCTGGTGGAAGACCAGATCAGCGTCCACACCCTCCCCACGGTGGGTTCTGCCCTGAGGCCCTTGGAGCTTTGCCTGCCAGCAGACACCAGCTGGAATTCACTGACTCCTGTCAAGTTGTCACCACATGGTGCTCTTTCCCAACAGCAAGTGCCTTGGCTTCTGGTACACATTTACCAACCTTCCTCAGCTCCGCAACCCCGAAGAGAGAAGACAGCCTCTGCTGGGCTGCAAAGGCCATGCCACATTCCTGCCTAGGGCCTTCTGTTTGCATGACCCAGTGGCCCTGCCCTGCTGCAAGGGGCCTGCCCTTCGCCACTTGCAGTGGCAACAATGTGCAGGTCTTTTTTCTCACGCACATTAAGGTCCTGGGCAGCCCTCTTCCACTTAGGGTTCCCGGCACAGAGTAATGAAGGCTCAGCCATCTTCAATGTGGCTTTCAAGGTCATCATGGATGTTGCCACCCTAATTAGTGGTAAAGGGACAGTAACCTGGAGGGAAGTTTTTGCAGGTCAGGCTTGGAAGTGGCACAATCACCTCTATCAGCTAGAACGCAATCGCACGGCTACCTTCAACTGCAAGCAATGATGGGAAATGTAGTCTAGCCAAGTGCCAAAGAGGAAAAGGAAATGGATTTTGGGAAGTGTGGCAGTACCTGCTGACCACCTAAGAGGATGCAGCACCTCACCCAGTCTACCCTTCTACTGGAGCAGCTGAGCTCGAACTGGTTTTATGTAATGAGCTTCCTTTAACACTTCTTTGCAGAAGGGGTCCTTAGGCTAAAAATGTTTGAAAACCATTGCCCTGTTAAATTCTTCCTTTCTTACCATGTTTTTATTGTTATTTAAAAACCTGAACGGATTCATATTTGTTGCTTTGGGTATCCCTTCCTCCCCATCTTTCTTGTTAAGATCATTTGCAGTTGCAGAGTGAGAATCCGGCTGTGGAGAACTTCCCATTCCTTGGAACAGTCCTTCTTTTTAAAGTCTTAAACTGTGAAATCTGCCTATTTCCTCTCCATGGTTCTATTTCCTTATCCATTAAATAGGGAGAAAAATACCCACTTTACTGTGTTTTAGAAAAATTAAGCCTGGTGATGCACATGAAAGTCAAATTTGTTATATATTCATCTGCAACTCCAACCCACCTCCACATCAATTGAATGCTAAAATGATATGGTCTTTTCTCCCTGGTTCTCATCACTTATCAAACCATCCTCTCTTGCTCATTATAATAGGTACATACTAAGAGTTAGTTCCTCTTGTCACAACTTTTGCTTTTCGCAAAACGAAGTTTTCAGCAAGGGTGTGTCCAGAATGTACCTTATGCCTTACTTATTATTATTATAATAAATGTTTATTTTGAAGTAGTTTAAGAACCACCAGACGCTGCAGAAAATAGTACAGAGAGTTCCCGTATTTCCCCAAGGATAATGCATCTTACATAACCATAAACTGTGGTACATTGTCAAAACCTGGATATTGACATTGGTACAAGCCTATTAACTTGGATACTGAACTTACTTGGCTTTCACCAGTTTTTGCATGCACTTTTTACTTTTTAAATAAGCCTTACTTTTAACCAATCAGATATTCATTCATATCTATAACCACTTCATTCCAAGCACTGTACTGGACCCCAGTAATAGATTTCTAGTACCTCTTTAGATTGCTGAATGTCACCATCACTGGTAACTATTTCCTCCCTCTTCCTGGCAGCTGATCCTACCATCTCACTTCCTGTCTTCTCTCCTTATACCTTCATCCAAATGCATTCTCACCATATTCTCTCCTTGACTTCTCACAGATTCAGAGAGATAATCCAGTCGCTACTTGGCTTAAAGACGATGGCAACTGGAGCAGAGCACAGACTTTTTTTTCCCCGTTGAATGTCCAATATCAATTAACTGGATATTAATAAGTCTGTTCTTCAGATTTTGTGTTCGTTTTGTTCTTTGCCTCCCTGCTGGCCAACAGCCTGGTCATCCTTCGAATGGGATCAGCAACTTTCTGAACCTCTGGTGGATAATGGTAGCACTTTCTTGGGTTTTAGTTTTTGCTTTCAGCATAATATACAACCATCTGGAGAAAATATTTCCATCTGCATTTGCAACTCTTTGGTACCTCCTTGCCACTGCAAACACTTTTCTTAAATTGCACGGGAGAATTTAAACAATTGTGAAATTTCTAAAACTGCCTGCTTCACTGCCAAGAAGTCCTCATCTAGCCAGGTAACTTTCTGGAGCACAGTTCCCGACATGTCGCGCCCTCATTCTTCTTTATAAATGGTTTGAACATCTAAAGTAGCCACAAGGATTCTTGGCATTTGTTAGAGGCGGAAATCCGTATGGCAGACAGAGAGAGTCATAAAATCTTTGTTTTAGTTTGAACTCGTTTAAAACCTGGAATGAAATTAAAAAAAATTTTTTTTTCTTATGTGGTCACAGAGGTTTCCTCTTAAAAGGTGGGGATTCTACCAAGATATGGCGTATAGGGAAAATGACTATTGGACTTTTGTCTCTATGCCTTGTTTTGCTTATCCATGGAAGTATGACTCTTGTAGCCATCTTCTGTGTCTTCTTGAGTCTCTTTAGTATAGTCTAAGCCCCATGTTTGATATGTATCCTTATTGGTAAATTTTAATTGATTTTATATTGTGGTCTGCCTATGTGCTTTAAAAACTTGTCTTATTTTTTGGGCAAACATCCATTCCCACATTCTCGTGTTTGAGGATTCTCTTTGTCTTCCAGAAATACTAGTGTCGGTCCAAACCTTTCAGACCATAGGGTGTAACTTTTGGTTTGTGGGCGCATGTCTCAGCGTCTCTCGTTACAATAATACATAGAAGCTTAGAAAAGTCTGCTGGAAAGTGAAGAAAATTTCCCTCATCCCTGGTTCCAAGTTGCCTTATTTTAGACAAATTCAAGGGCAAGAGAATGGAAAGTATCTGGGTGTGGTGATCCCCTAGTTGCTGGACAACACTGATTGATTAGAGAGAATTGGGCATTATTTACAAAGCCACGGTTTAAACAAAAACATGTCTGTAAACAATTACAGGTTCGAGCATTAAATGAAATCTGATAACGAATGTTAAATGAGAAGTGATTCTTGTAATGAAATAAATTTGGTTCTTTGAGCTTTAATACATTCAAAGCTTGTTAAGAGCCATGATCACAATTCTCTCATTCACTTAACTCCCACATGTGTTTACAGAAGGAACTCTCTGGGAGAGTGTGTAAATACATGTAAAATCCATTTAAAACTCATCAAGATTTAGGCATTTTACTATATATAAATTATATCTTCATAAAGTACTGTAGGAAGAAAGGAAGAAAGAAGAACATTTCTTAATTATTTTCCACCCAATTTATTAGATCAAAATAAAACTTTTGAAGTTCAGTCTGAGATGAATCATCCAACATTAGTACAAAGCTATCGTGAATTCAGTTCAAAATTTCCACAGTGAAGATAAAAGTATTGCTTTTGCAGTGATGATATGAATACAAATTTTGGTGGAGAACAGCACTGTGGCCAAAACAATGTTTTTGCTAAATTAAGACATCTGTGGCACAGAAAAATTCTGGGATTGGTTGTGGTGCACACATAATTTATAATTGCCTGCAAACAAACTGCAATATCCACCAATCAAAATATAAGGCTTAATTTTCAAAATTATGATAAAAATACATAAACACTTTGAATCACTATGGTATAATTTTTAAAATAAAGTTTATGTTGAATAAAAAAAAAACAAGTATGGCAGTCTGAGCATTCTTGCCTTGCCGCCCACTATCAGTTAGAATTTAGAAATATTTGAGCCTTTGCTGAACTACTTTGCAAATCAACTTGTGTCTAATAATGGAAGTGGATCTGTTTGTAATGCATCTCCTAAAGTTTGCTTGCTGTTTGTTCAAAATCAGTTGGAAATCTGTAATAAGACTTTTCAAGAATGGAACACAAAACACTTTAGCTTTTGAAGTCTCTAGAAAATTACAAGTATTAAAAACAAAACTAAAAATTGGAGGGTTCTATAACTTATTCTTACAAAAACAAGGAACTGAATAAATTAGATGGTAAAGGTGCAAATGATGTAGAAGATTTAATTTTGGAATTCTTCAGCTGCATTTCAAAAATCTTAAGTTGTGCATAGGATTTTTTGAAAACATTTCTATTTTTAATTAGATAAATTCTTATTCTAAATCTCAATGAAATGATAATTTAGAACACTATATTTTGTTGCATCTCTGTTTGGACTATTAAAAAAGTTTGAACTTATAAAAGTACTTTGGATGGAGGGTAAAAAGACAAACTATAAACATTCGGATATTTGGGTGGAAATATTTGTACATATGAATTCACAAAATTAGAATTAAGAAAATTCTCTAGTTAGAAGAATTCGTGTGCCCCTATACCTGTAGAGAAACTTCTCAACTGAAAATATGATGGCTTAATAAGAAGACTTGAAGGTGTCAGTCATTTAAATTTGTTAAAGATAAATGTGATTTTGAAGAAGATTATAGGTAATTTTTTAAGAAAAGAAGAAGAAAAGGGATACAGTGGGGAGCAGATGTGGCTCAAGCAGTTGAGTGCCTGCTTCCCATGTGGGAGGTCCTGGGTTCAGTTCCTGATGCCTCCTAAAGAAAAGCAAAACCAAACAGCAAGCAAAGCAAATGAAAAAAAACAACTCAGGGAAGGCGATGTGGCTCAGTGGTTGAGTCCGGCTTCCCACATATGAGGTCCTGGGTTCAATTTCTGGTCCCCAGTACCATAAAAAACAAAGGGGGGGGGTAATAGTAAGATGAATTTGAACAAAAGTTAGTTATTAGTGCCGTAGTATTTGATACATATACAGGCAAGAACCTGATTGAAGTAAGTGACTATGTACCAAGTACAGTAATTCTGCCAGTTATTTTTTAAAATTCAGATAATTGATAAAAAGAAATTTTCTTTTAAATTTTGCTATATAGTACCCAACTATGTTATTTATATATTTTTAGAAAGCTTATTTTTGAAAATATTCTCTGAATTGAGCTATTTTTTAGGTTCATCAATATAATAAAGCCAATTTGCTCGTCAATAAATAAATAGTAAAAAAATACATGAAGTGTTTGATCCCCTGTTTTCCAAAAGTGTCCCAGGTAGGATGACATGTTGTATTTCAAAAATACTTTACCATTTGTATTAGTGAAGTTTAGGTTTACAAGTAACGGAGACCCCCAGGAACAGGGCTTTAACAGGGTATATTTCAATTTCTCTGTCCTGCTGAAGTCTGGGGCGGGCTATCCCGGCGGGCATGGAAGCCTCGCCCCCCACGTCCGAGTGGAGCCAGCCTGGTCCATCTTATACATCCACTGTGTAGTTTCCATTACAATCTCTGGTTGTTTCGGCTTCAGCCTCTCAAATTAGGAGGAAGGAAGGCAGAGGGAAAAGAAGGACAGGCAGGAAAGGACACATGCCCGTTGTCTTCTAGGGAAAGTTTCCAGAAATTGCCTCGTCTCATTTCCACCTACATGGCGTTGGCCAGAATTTCGTCCCAGGGCTACCCTTAGGTGCAAGGGAGGCTGGGAAATAAAGGCTTTGTCCTGGGCAGTGGTGTCCTGGGAACTCGGTGGACCCAGCTCTTCCCTGAATGAAGGCTGTGTGTGGCACACAGCCTCTCTGCAAGCACGGGCCCCCAGGCTGCCTGGTTTGCAGAGAGAACACACTTCTGTGCTTTTTAAATGTTCCAAAGAGGAATCCTGAATCCAGCAGGACTGCGTTCGTCCTCCTGGGGAAATGCCTTCTGCAATCATAACATCTCCTTGAATCTCTCCTTTCATTTTTGAAGATGCATGAAAATTTGGAAACTTTTCTATAACCTCTCTGTATTTGGTTTGAAATAAGAACTATATCAAAGTTAGTTATCGCGGGGAAAAACGGATGTGCTAGGAAAATACACCTCTCTGATCTGTTGCTGCATACCTACCCTGATTTGCAAACAGGATTTCTCTGGTTTTACATGGTTCAGATAGCCGGCTTATTTGGATTTTAACAGGGCTCTCTAAGTTCTAAAGACACACCTTTCTTCTCACGACAGGCAGGGGCCTGGGAAGGCATTGTGGTTAAAAGGCAGCCCTTCACTTGTACCTCTTGGATAGATCCTCCCTTAGTCATGAGTTTTGTCTGTTTCTGAGCTGAGACCAGGTTTTGATAGACAAGAATTTACTTCTTTGACTGATTGTTTTTTAAAAAAATGCAGAAGCAAATTAAAGTTCTGTGCAAGCAGGCCTGGGAACCACTTGTTCCCTGTGTGCCGTTCGTGCCAATACTTAAAATTCCAGCGTCAGTTATTTGGTACTTCAGTATCTGAGCCACACACCCCTTGTATCCACCCACTAATTATTATCACACTTAGCCACAAAAGACACAGTCTTCCCAGCAAGGAAATTGCTACAGTAATTTTACGGCAACAAGAGAATGTCAGAGACTTATGAGAGGCCAACACCAAGAGTTTCTACTAAACCCAGTAGGTGCGATGCAGAGAGGTCCACGAGGAATTCTGCACGTGGGTGAGAAAACATCCACTCGCTCCAAAAACCTTGATCGTGTGCCTGCCGGCACCCAGCCCTGCGCTGGACACTGAGGATACCCTGGTGACCAAGAACGACCGTGGACCGCAGCCCACATGTAAGCCAGACACGCACATGCAGTGTAATTAGTAATGGCAAGAAAACAGCGCACCGAAGGGCTGCGTCATGGAGACACCTGACCCACTCTGGGGCGAGGCAAGGACTTCCGAGCAAGCCACGTCCAGGTGGGGAGCAGCTCTTTCGGGCGAAGGAGAGGGCCCAGCGAAGGCCCCCACGGCAGAGTCGCTCCTGTGCGTCTGATCAAGTGGGCAGGACCAGCGTGCACGCAGGCCACGTTAGGGAGCTCGTGCAGGGTTTAGCAGGGACAGGGCACCGTCCGGTGTCCCTTGTCAAAGGCCCTCCGGCCGCCCTGGCCTGATGGCACCGGGGAGAGGGGCGAGCGGGTGGGTGCAGCGCTCTAGTGGGGAGGCCTGCGGGGGAAGGGGAGGTGGAGAGAGAGAGAGGGAAGGAGTTAAGAGAGCCGGAGGATGGGAAAATGACAGGCCTGGGAAAGAGAGCAGATGTGGGGGTGGTGGTGAGGGAGAGGCTAGTGTCAAGGGCAACGTGCAGATTTTTACAGGAAAATGGGGGTGGACCGCGGCGCCGCACATTTTAATGGGGAGCACAGGGGGAGACGCAAGAAGGGCGGGTTTGAGGGAAAGATCATGAGTTCACAGAATTTAAGAGGCCGATGAATCCAACCCCTTCACTTCACACTTGCAGATACTCGGCCCCGACTTAAGGAACGACTCCATCTAAGGCCTCTTCCTTGCAGTGTGGGCCAGGAAGCAGAAGCTTCAATGTGGTGGAGGCTTGTTGGAACCCACGTCTCAGGCCTTCCCCAATCCGACCACCTTGCAGCCTACATTTCAACAAGAGCCCAAGTGATTCGTACAAATAAGGTTTGAGAAGCACTATTCTAGGAAACTTGATTAATCAGCTGCAGAGCTGGGTCAGTACTGAGTAATCTGCACGATTTGAGAGCGGTGTTCTTGCTTGTACTAAACATTTTCTATATATGAGTTAGGAGCGAGTGATGCCCAAATTCAAAAGGAAGGTTGAAGTCTGCTACAATTTAAGGCCATGATTCAATGGACAAAAGGCTGCGGATGCATCACCTATAATATGAGGGAAGGAAGGAGGGGAGGGAGAGAGGGAGGAAAGAAGGAAGGGAAGTTTTCAAAGATCTTGAAATGGATTATTCTCAGTTTGTGAATATGGGTTGAGAAAGAACCAGCTGAGCTAACTAGGCATTACATATGGCAGACACATGCTTCAAAACATTTTTTTTAAAAAAATCAAATCTCCCCAATTCCTCTTTCCCTCCCTGTGAGTGTCTTTTTAGGGAAAGGATATTGGTAATGATTATGGATTTCTAAACGTTGTTCAAATAACCAGTGCTATAAAAACTTTTCAGCCAGCCCTTTCTTGTTTTTGTTTTTTATGAAGCCCCGCTGGGTAGGAATGCAAGCTAACACTGTGACATGTGCCAATGAGTCCAGCACATTGCTGGTGCTCGAGGATCACATCTCAGCACACGTGAAGAGTTGAGAAACTGGGTGTGACTGTGTGTATTAATTATCTTGCTGTGTAATAAACCAACCCAAAACCCAGCAGTTTAACCCAGCAGGTGTTACTTGTCTCACAGTTTCTGCAGGTCGGGGATCTAAGTGTGGCTTCTCTGGGGCCTCTGCTTCCATAAGGTTGCAATTGAGCTGCTGGCTCATCTGAAGGCTCGACTGGGGTGGGGGATCCTACTTCTACGCTCGTGCCTGAGGTTGTTGTCAAGCCTCTCTCCCTCGCCCTGTGGTCCTCTCCAAGGGGTTGCTGCCTCACAACTTGGCGGCTGGTTTTCCCTAGGGTGAGCAAACCAAGAGAGAGTAAAAGAAACTGCCTGGGGTGGAAGCCTCAATCTTTACATAACCAAATCTTTTTTTTTTTTTTTTTTTAAAGATTTATTTATTTATTTTAATTTCCCCCCCTCCCCTGGTTGTCTGTTCTTGGTGTCTATTTGCTGCGTTTGTTTCTTTGTCCGCTTCTGTTGTCATCAGCGGCACGGGAAGTGTGGGCGGCGCCATTCCTGGGCAGGCTGCACTTTCTTTCACGTTGGGCGGCTCTCCTCACGGGCGCACTCCTTGCGCGTGGGGCTCCCCCACGCAGGGGACACCCTTGTGTGGCACGGCACTCCTTGCGCGCATCAGCACTGCACATGGCCAGCTCCACATGGGTCAAGGAGGCCCGGGGTTTGAACCGCGGACCTCCCATATGGTAGACGGACGCCCTAACCACTGGGCCAAAGTCCGTTTCCCTACATAACCAAATCTTGATCTGGTATCCGCCACTCCTGCGGTATTTTATTTACTTATGTATATTTATTTTTATTCTTTTATGAGATACAGGAATTGAACCTGGGGCCTCCTACATGCTAAGCAGATGCTCATCTATGGAGCTCCATCCACTCTGCAATATTTTATTATTTCCATAGGCAGGTCAGTAAGTCCAGCCCACACTCCAGGGGAGGGCATTGCACAAGGGTGTGGATACCAGGAAGTAGGTATCCTTGGAATTCTACCCAGAGGCTGTCTACCAAACATGGACTTTTTCTTCATCTTCATTTATCCTTTAACCAGAGTGATGTGCTACTGAAAGACCACTTTCTGGGGAACCTTTTTCAGACTAGGCCAGGGCACTGGATTTTACTCCAAATGTTCAGAGTAGAGACTTGGTTCACTCTGTTTTATGGAGTGACTGGGGCGATACCGGAAAACCTGGGGAAAGGTCTGCAAGGGCTGGGGGCGGGGGTGCTGGAAAGAGGGCAGGGGTGAGTGATTGCCCGCCACTGGGCCCCTTCCACAGCCCAGGACCTTGCAGGCAAGAAGGAAGGTCTTGTCCCATTTATTTCTTCCCTCTCTGCCTTCACCCGTGGGTAAATCTTTATTCAGCAGGGCCTCTTCTTTCCTCACACCAGTCCTTGCGTTTCCAAAGACACAGCTCAAACGTCACCAGCTGCTTCTGGCAGGGCTTGCTGCTCCCCAGGGCTGACAAACTGTCCTGTCCTCGGCCCTGTCCTGGGTGCCAAGGGCACGACCCTGCCAGTGCAGGCAGAGTGACAGACACGAATGCAGTGAGCGCCCGAGTAAATGTACCACTGCTGCAGGGTAAGGGGGTCGGCAGCGGAGAGAACCAAGCCAGCCTGGGGTCTGGACAAAGGCTCTGAGGAAGGGACCTCCGCGGAGTTTTGAGAAGGGAGCAGAGCTGCTTGGGTGTGGTGGGGAGGAGAAGCGGTCAGGCAGAGGGCCTGGCCAGGAGAAGGTGGCCAGTGACCTGTCTGACAAGGGAAAGAGGGCCTGTCAGCCCGGAACGCGGGCCCGAGGCTCGCTGCCTGGCTGGTGCGGCAGCTCCCCGCAGAGACATGGGCTCCACCGCCAGCGGGCCTGATGGAACGGAAAGCATGGGAGTCCAGGGAAGCCCAGAGCGCTGAGGCAGGCTGGGGAGCCATGTGGAACTCCCAGCCTCGGGAGCTGAGCTGGACGTCACTAGAGTTCGGATATTTGGTCTCCTCCAGAAGTTTGTAGATCAAGTTGGGAAAGGAAGTGGGCAGCGATTGGGCTCCTCCCCTCACGTCTCTCTTTCATTTCGGAAATGAAGTCTCAGCTTGTTCCTTTCTTCCGCACTCTTTTTCTTGACCATCATGGTTTTTGTGTTTTTTAAAAAATCTTTGCTCTTTAAGTCATGCTCCCTTGGGCACAGAGGTACTCGTGGGGCAAGTGCAGAGCCTCAAGCTCCAGGGGGTCAGCCCAAGGCTGAGTGGGGGGCAGAAGGCAACAGTAGCTGCTGAGCAGAGCCAGGGAAGTGGCCACCAGGAACCTGTCCAGAGGCCAGGGCACGCTCCATTGTCCCATCAGACTTTACTTACACGGCGCCAATTCAAAGACAAAATCATCAGGAATCTCAGCACGCCGACTACAGAGCATTAAACTTCAAGTGCAAACCTACAATTAGCACTATACCCACTGAATATGTGTCCCAGAGACTCGAATATTGTGGTTCTTCATATGCCGGTTGACCCCTGAATCTCAGCAGAGTTGTAGCCAACACCTACTCTCCAGTTATCAGAATCACCCAGGACAACTAACAGAAGGATGATGATGGACAATGCGCATCCAAAAAAAACAGAGAATATCTAAAGCTGCAGGCAAGACAGTTCCATCCATCTGCCTGTGGGATCTAAGCCTCCTCCCAATTGGAAGCAGAGTGGGTATCACCACCCCAAATCCTCAAGACTGAGGAACAAACAAACATAAGGTGGGAATGCAACTATGGACTAAATAACAATAAAGTAAACATTAATATTCTAGTAATGGAAGAACTTGTAACACTGATATAAAGAAAGTGGTTACCAGAGGTTCTGAGGGGAGGGAGAGGGAAGAATAGGTATAATGTGGGGGCATTTTTGGGACACTGGAATTGATCTGTATGTGTTTGCAATGACAGACACAGGCCATTATACATTTTGTCAAAACTTATAAAATTATGCAGTGCCATAATGTAAACTATAGACGTTGCTTAGTAGCAATCCTTCAATGTGTGTTCATCAGTTGTAACAAATGTACACACTAGTGAAAGATGTTCTCAATGTAGGAAAGTGTGGGAGGGGTAGGGAGTGGGGCATATGGGAATCCTCTATATCTTCAATGTAACATTTATGTATTCTAAAGGTCTTTTAGGGAAGTGGATTTGGCTCAATGGATAGAGCATCTGCCTACCATATGGGAGGTCCAGGGTTCAAACCCAGGGCCTCCTGACCCATGTGATGAGCTGGCCCATGTGTAGTGCTGATGTGCACAAGGAGTGCTGTGCCATGCAGGGGTGTCCCCCATGTAGGAGAGCCCCATGCGCAAGGAGTGCACCCTGTAAGGAGAGCTGCCCAGCGTGAAAAAAAAAAAACGTGCAGCCTGCCCAGGAGTGGCTCTGCACACACGGAGAGCTGTTGCAGCAAGATGATGCAACAAAAAAAGAGACACAGATTCCCGGTGCTGCTGACAAGAATACAAGTGGACACAGAAGAACACACAGTGAATGGACAAAGAGAGCAGACAATGGGGGGGTGGGGTGGGGGGGGAGAAATAAATCTTTAAAAATAAATAGGTAAATAAAGGTCCTTTAAAGATAAAGAAAAAAAATACCAAAAAAAAACGCCCAAAACAAAACAAAAACTCAACATGGCAACTACAAGAGCATTAAACTCTAAGCATGGGGCCCCATGTGACTGAACTAGTCATATGTCCATGAAGCCAGCCTGTCTCAGGGACCTGCTTTGACCACCTTGCTTAAAATCACCCCACTCCCCATGACCCCACCCTGCTTTGTGTCCTTTATAGCAATACTGTTTTCTGAAATTATCTTTTCAATCTGTTTTCTTTTCTCGTTGTTTGCTCCCACCATGAGAACGGAAACTTCCTGAAAGCTTGTCTGAGTTATCTCCATGCCTAACTCAGGGACTGGCACATGCAGACCTTCCATAAATATTTGTTGATGGGATAAATAAATGTAAAAGGAAATTTATTGAGCCTAGCTTTAAGTAAATTCGCCGCTTCTCCTAGCTCATGCAAACTGGCAACTTGACAACCCCTCCTAGCGAATCATTTCTTGGTACTGTATTTGGAGTTACTGGCCAGAATCTGGATTTTCTTGTTCGTGTAAAGTCCATCCAAAGGCCAGCTCAAGTCTTACCTGTGCTTTGAAACTTCTCTGTGAAGTTCTCCAGCTCCAGGAGTTTTCTCTCTCTACTGCCTCCTTCCAGATTTATTATCTGCCCTGGGCCTTGTAGCCGAGAGAAAAGGAGTACAGGGAGCACCCAGATCTCCAAGGAGAACTGTCCTTTCATGGTTCATTGATGCCAAGCCTGGACTTCCCGGCGCTTTTGTTCCCCCTCCCCTCTCCCCTTTTGGCCTGGAGATTCTGCTCACCTGGGGCACCCACTCAATCACTGTGGCTGCAAATCCTTTGCACGGAGCTGACAGTTGCCATTTTGCCTACCATGAAACTGGGTTTTCGGAAAGCCCCTGAGTGTATCAAGATCTTGTGTTTCCAGGAATGAATATAGGTAAGATCCCATCATATTGACTTTTTAAAAATAAAATTTTATTGAAGCATATCATTCATTCATGAACATACATAAACAATAAATGTATAGTAAAAGTTGTGAACTTGCAAAACAAACGTGCATGTCATCATTCAAAGCTCCCATACATCTCCCCGCCACCAACATTGTTGTGAAACTTCTGTTACAAACTATGAAAGAGCATTGTCAAAATATTACTACTCACTATAGCCCATATCTTACATTTGGTATATTTTTCCCCCAACCCACCCAATTATTAACACCCTTATTAGTATTATATATTTGTTATCGTTCAGGCAAAAACATTCTCACATTTGTCCTGTTAACTAGTCCATCACTCAACACTGGGTTCCCTGAGTCATACAGTCCCAGGCGTTGTATTAATCCATTCAAAGTGTACACTCAGGGGCTCCTGTTTTTTATCACAGAGATGTCCTATCATCACCTCAGTCAATTTTAGAATGTTTCCATTACTCCAAAAGGAAAAATCCCATACTCCCTTATACCCCCTATTGTTGTCCCTTAGTATTGAAATACTATCTTCTTGCCACTGCTGTAAAATATTACAATATAACTATCATCCGTAAGTTACATTAACTGTAATTTTTTCTGTGTCTCACCTTATTCTTAGCACTTTGTAAAATAAGAGCATTCTTCTAATTTATACTATTAACCACAATCTTCTTTCACCACTGAAATCACTATGCTATACTATATTCAGTTTCTTTTACTTTTTTTCCTCTTTTCTTTTTTTTTTAGGAGGTATTGGGGGTTGAACCCAGGAGCTCAACACTGAGCTATACCCAGTGCCTATAGCCAGCTTCTTCAGCTAATGCCAAACAGTCTTCCACAGAGGCTGCATCCGTCTACATTCCCACCAACAGTGAAGGAGTGTTCCCATTTCTCCTCTCCAGCGCTTGTAGTTTTCTGTTTTTTTTTTTTTTTTTTTTCAGTAATGGCCATTCCACAAGGTGTGAAAAGGTATCTCATTGTAGTTTTGATCTTCAGTTCCCTAATAGTGATGTTGAGCATTTTTTCAAGTGCTTTTTGGCCATTTATATTTCCTGTTTGGAGAAATGGCTATTCACGTCTTTTGCCCATTTTTAAATTAGATTGCTTGTCTTTTTGCCACTGAATTGTATGATCATTTTATATAACATGGATATCAAACCCTTATTGGATATGTGGTTTCCAAATATTTTCTCTCTTTGTGTAGGCTGCCTTCTTATTTTCTTAACAGTCTTTTGAAGAAAAAAAATGTTTAATTTTTGAGGAGACCCCATTTATCTATTTTTTTTCTTTTGTTGCTTGTGGTTTGTGTGTAAGTTTTAAGAAACTACCACCTACCACAAGCTCTTGAAGATGTTTTGTACATTTTCTTCTAGGAGTTTTGTTCTTTTGGATACGGATATCCAGTTCTCCCAGGACCATTTGTTGAATAGACTTTGTAACCCATCCTTTGACAAGAATTTTTACAGTCTCAAAAATCACTTGACATTAGATGTGAGGGTCTATTTCTCAGTTCTCAATTCAGTTCCATTGGTCAATATGTCTATCTTTATGCCAGTATCATGCTGTTTTTCTTTTCTTTTCTTTTCTTTTTTTAACCGCTGTAGCTAGGTAAAATGCCTAGTCAGGAAGTGAGAGGCTTCCAACCTTGCTCTTTTAAAAGACATTTTTGGCTATTTGGGGCCCCTAACCCTTTCCAAATAAATTTGGTAATTGGCTTTTCCATTTCTGCCAAAAGGCTGTTGGGATTTTTACTGGGATTGCATTGAGCCTGCAAATGTTTGGGTAGAACTGACATTGTAATGATATTTAGTGTTCTAGTCTATGAACACTAAATGTCCTTCCACCTATTTAGGTCTTCTTTGGTTTCCTTTAGCAATGTTTTATAGTTTTCTGAATACAGGTCCTTTCTGTCCTTGGTTAAGTTTATTCCTAAATATTTTATTCTTTTAGTAGGTACTATAAATGGAATTTAAAAAAATTTCCTCTTTGCTTTCTTGTCAGTAGTGTATTGAAATGCTACTGATTTTTGTGTATTAATCTTGTATTCTGCCACTTTGCAGAACTTGGTCTATTAGTTCTAATAGTTTTTGGTGGGTTTTCCAGGATTTTCTAGATAGGGTTATATCATCAGTGAATAGCAAAAATATTACTTCTTCTTTTCCTGTTTGGGTACCTTTTATTTCTTTATCTAGCCTAATTGCTCTTGTTAGAACTTTTAGCACAATGTTGACTAACAGTGGTGACAGTGGGCATCCTTGCCTTGTTCCTCATCTCAGTGGGAAAGCTTTCAGTCTTTCATCGTTGAGTACAATGATAGCTGTAGGTTTTTCCTATATGCCCTTTTCCGTATTGGGAAAGCTTCCTTCTATTCCTATCTTTTGCAGTATTTTTTATGAAGAAAGGATGCTGTATTTTGTCAAATGCCTTTCCTGCATCAATTGATAAGACCATGTGATTTTTCTTCTTTGATTTATTAATGTGGTTACCCTTGCAAGCCCGGAATAAAACACACTTGATCATGAAGATTAATGCTTTTAATGTATTGTTAGTTTCTATTAGCAAGAATTTAGGGTAATTTTGCATCCATATTCATTAGGGAAATGGGTCTGTAAGTTTCTTTTTTCCTAATATCTCTATCTGGCTTTGGTATTAGGGTGATATTGGTTTCATAGAATAAGTTTGGTAGCATTCCTTCTAGTTCATGTGATTTTTCTTCAATTTATTAATGTGATTTATTACACTAATTGATTTTCTTGTGTTGAAAATCCCTTGCATACCTGGGATAAAATCTGCATTTGATTGTGGTATATAATTCTCTTAATGTGCTTTTGGATTTGGTTTGTAAGTACATTGTTGAGGATTTTTGCATCTATATTCATTAGAGATATTGGTCTGTAATTTTCTTTTTTCATTGTATCTTTATCTGGTTTTGGTATTAGGGTGAGGTTGGCTTCATAGAATGAGTTTGGTAGTGTTTGTTCCTGTTCAATTTTTTGGAGTTGTTCCTGTTCAGGATTGGTATTAGATTGTCTTTGAC
Organism: Dasypus novemcinctus; assembly: GCF_030445035.2. NCBI lineage: Eukaryota > Metazoa > Chordata > Mammalia > Cingulata > Dasypodidae > Dasypus > Dasypus novemcinctus. The sequence goes on along the minus strand of NC_080680.1, from coordinate 19,482,547 downwards.
TAATTGGTAGAATTCACTTGTGAAGCCATCTGGTCCTGGGCTTTTCATCTTTTGGATGTTTTTCATGACTGTTTCCATCTCTTCACTTGTGATTGGTTTGTTGAGGTCTTCTATTTCTTTGAGGGTCAGTGTAGGTTGTTTGTGTTTCTAGGAATTTTTCCATTTCATTTATATTGTCCAGTTTTTTTGTCATACAGCTGTTCATAGTATCCTCTTATGGTCTTTCTTATTTTCATGGGGTCAGTGGTAAAGTCCCCCTTCTCATTTCTGATTTTATCTATTTGCATCTTCTCACTTTTCCTTTTGTCAGTCTACCTAACAGCATATTGATTTTGTTGACCTTTCTGAAGGAAAAAAAAATGTTTTTTTTTGATTATATTTATTCTGTTGTTGTTGTTCTCAAGTTCATTTATTTCTGCTGTGATCTTTATTATTTCTTTCCTTCTGATTGGTTTGGGATTAGTTTGCTGTTCTTTTTCTCATTCCTCTAGATGTGCAGTTAGATCTCCAGTTTTAGTTCTTTTTCCTTTGTAAATTTCAATCTTTTTAAATGTTGAGACCTGTCTTGTGAACAAACATATGATCTATCCTGGAGAAGTATCCATGACCACTTGAAAATAATGTATATCCTGCTTTTTTGGAGTGTAATGCTCTATAAATGTTTGTTAGATATATCTCATTTATCATGTTATTCAATCTTTCTGTTTCTTTATTTATCCTCTGTCCAGATGTTCTATCCATACCGAGAGTAGATATATTGAAGTGTCCAACTATTTTTGTAGAGATGTCTACTCCTCCCTTGAGTTTTATGCACCCAGGTTACATGCATAAATATTTATGATTGTTATTTCTTCTTAGTGAATTGTCCCTTTTATTAATATATAATGACCTCCTTCATTCTTTACAACAGTTTTCTTTTAAAATATATTTCATCCAATATTAGTATTTCTACTCCAGATCTTTTTTGGTTATTATTTACATGGAATATCTTTTTCCAAATTTTCACTTTCAACCTGGTTGCATCCTTACATCTGATGTTAGTCTCTTGTAGACAGCATATAGATAACTCATATTGTTTTAATCCATTCTATCAATCTATGTCTTTTGATTGGGGAGCTCAAGCCATTAACATTCAATATTATTACTATAAAGGCATTACTTACGTTGTCCATTTTATCTTTTGACTTTCTGTTGTCATATCTTACTATTGTCTGTCTTTTTACCTTTTATTTTACCCTTCCTAATAATTTTCATTTTTATACTCGTCTCTTGTCTGTTTTTCCTTTTAGGCTGTAGCACTCCTTTTAGTATCTCTTGTACTTCTGGTCTTTTGGTAACACATTCTCTCAGTTTTAGTTTGTTTCTTAGGACCTTAAACTCAGTTTTGAAGGACAGTTTTACTGGATACAGAATTCTTTGCTGGCAGTTTTTCTCTTTTGGTGCCTTAAATACATCATACAACTTTCATTTTGCCTTCATGGCATCTGATGAGAGGGCCACACTTAATCTTACTGAGTTTCCCTTGTATGTAATGCTTTGCTTTTCTCTTGCAGCTTTCAGAATCCTCTCTTTATCTCTAATAATTGTTTTCAATTTGAAAGTAGGCATCTTGGAGTAGGTCTATTCAGATCTATTCTGTTTGGGGTGCATTGCCCTTCTTGGATATTGATACTTTTGTTTTCCATAAGGTTTGGGAAGTTTTCAGTCATTATTTCCTCAAATTTTCTTTCTGTCCCTTTTCCATTCTCTTTTCTTTCTGGGACATTGCTAACAGGTGTGTTTGTGCATTTTGCATTGTAATTCATATGTCTGAGACCCTGGTCCATTTTTTCCATTCTTTTCACTTTCTTTTCTCCTGTCTTTTCCAGTTCACATGTTCTGTCTTCCATATCACCAATTCTGTCTTCTATTAATTCTGTTTTGTGCCTCTAATATATATATATTTTAAGGTACTGGGGCTGGGGATTGAACCCAGGACCTTGTATGTGGGAAGTCCGTAGTCAACCACTGAGCCACACCAGCTCTCCTCTAATGTATTTTTTAAAATATTTATTTTATTTATTTGTCCCCCCCTCCCGCCGCATTGTTTGTACTCACTGTCTGCTTGTCTTCTCTTTGGGAGGCACCGGGAACTGAACCTGGGACCTGCCATGCCTGAAAGAGGCACTCAATTATTTGAACCACCTCAGCTCCCTGGTTTGTTGTGTCTCTCATTGTCTTTTCTCTTTGTGTCTCTTTGTTGCATCATCTTCTTGCTTCAGCTCACCACATCTGCCCATCACACCAGCTTGCCTTCTCCAGGAGACCTTGGGAACCCAACCTGGGACCTCCCGTGTGGTAGGTGGGAGCCCAAACACTTGAACCACATCCACTTCCCCTCTAATATATTTTTAATCTCATCAATTGTATCTTTCATTCCCTTAGGCTCTGTTACTTTTCTTTGCAGGATTTCAAGTTGTTCTTTATGCTCATCCAGTGTCTTTCTAATATCCATTATCTTTTAGTCTTATTTTCCTTCAGTTCTTTCAATTGATTTAGGAGAATTGTGTGATTATCATTGACTAGTTGTCGTAAATCCTGTATCTTGTCAAGATATTTGGTTTGTTCCTTTGGCTAGGCCATCTCTTCTTGTTTCCTGGTATGGCTTGAAATTTTTTGCTGCTGTCTAGGCATCTGAATATATTGGTGCATTTACTCTGAAGGTTAATTTCTCTCTCTTCCCTAGTCAATTTTTTTCACAGCTCTTTTTTGGTTTATTTTTAAGATTTATTTTATTTAATTTATTCCCCACCCCCACCTGGGCTTGCTCTCTGCTCTCTGTGTCTATTTGCTGCATTCTTCTGTGTCTTCCTGTCTTCTCCTATGGGTTCTTTCTCTTTAGGAGGCACCAGGAACCGATCCTGGGACCTCCAATGTGAGAGAGAGGCACCCAATTACTTGTGTCACCTCAGCTCCCTGATTTGTTATGTCTCTCATTGTCTGTCCTCTATGTCTCTTTTTTTGTTGTTGCATCATCTTGTTATCTCAGTTTGCAGTACAGGCCAGCTCTCTGCTGTGTGGGCCAGCTCTCCATGGTGTGGGCCAGCTTTGCCTTCATCAGGAGCCCCAGGAACTGAAGCCAGGACCCCTCATATGGTAGATGGGAGCCCAATCGCTTGAACCACATCTGCTTCCCACTTCTTTGATTTTTGTTTCCACTTATTCTGAGTCTTTAAAATTGCCCAGGTTAAGTTCCCAAAATTGGGCCAGGGACTGACTAATGGGACTCAGATTTTCTCCCAGGAGTTAGGACTAAGACGATGTAAAAGTAGTTTTACTCCTTGCAGTTTTCTGCAGGCCAGAAGATGGTGCTTATGGGCAAATCTTTCCATGGAGATGTTTCTTTCAATCTCAGCTTGCTGGTGTTTCTTGTCTGGCGAGAGCTGAGATTCAGTGCAGGCTCTGCCAGCTGAATTTACTGAAGAGAAACCATTCTCCACCCTCTGATGCCCCCTCTGTCTTCCCAGGGATGAAGTTGTCTGTCCCCTTCTCAGTTGGCTATAGTGAGCCAGAAGTTATATCCAGATTGCACATCTTGAGGGGGATGAGTGCCCTTCCTGGCCACCATGAGGGTTTAGTAAGTCATGGTTGTTGTTTCAGGTTCTTTATCTCTCTGTTCCTTGTCCTCCTGGGGGTTGTGCAGCACTGTCCTGGTCTCCTGACCCCTGAAGCAGGTCTCTTGGACAGGTTTTGTCCCTTTCTCTGTTGTTTTTGTGAGAGAGCTGAGCCCTGCCTGTCTGCTCTGATGCCATCTTCCTGGAACTCCCATTACTTTGCCTTTAAAAGAGATGATATATTCTAGACTTTTAAAAATATATATTGAATGGATTATTTATAGCAAATATACCATTAATGGAAGCTTGGAAGCTATTTTAGCTATGCAGAAATTTTTCACTAAAAAATAATTAGTTGATGCAGAGAGAGAGAGAGAGAGAGATAGACAGCCATAAAGAGGGAGAGAAAAGTGTGTGAACTATAACTGCAAATGATTTCGAACTGCTGTATTTCATAGATGTGAAGAAACATGGAAGTGAAATAATTATCTTTTTTTTATTGTGATAAAATACATTAACCAAAAACATTACTATTTAACACATTTTAAAGTTACAATTCAATGATACTAAGTACATTCACAATGTTGTGCAATCATCACACAATCTAGGTCTGGAACTATTTAGTTAACCCAGATAGAAACTCCATTCCCATTAAACACTCATTCTCCAACCCTCCCTTTCCACAGCCTGTGGCAACCACCAATCTGCTTTCTGTTTCAATTGATGTCAATTTTGAATACTTTGTATAAGTGGAATCATATTCCATATGGCCTTTATGTGTCTGCCTACTTTCATTCGGTATAATGTTTTCAAGGTTCATCTATGTTGCAGCATGTGATAGGACTTCATTTCTTTTTATGATTGAATAATATTCCATTGTATGGATATGCCACATTTTGTTTTGTTCATCCATTCATCAGTTGATGGATATTCAGGTTGTTTTCACCTTTTGGCTATTATAGATATGTATATTGTGTATAGACCTAGGAATGGAATTGTTGGGTCATTTGGAATTCCATTTTTACATTTTGAGGAACTGTCACACTCTTTTTCAAATTGGTTCTACCATTTTACATCCTCAACCAGAATGTAGGAGGATTTCAATTTCTTCATATCCAATGTTTTGTATTTTCAGGGTACTTTATTCTTTTTTATGTTATTGCAAATTGAATTGTTTTCTTAATTTCTTTTTTTGGATTGTTGCTGGTGTAGAAAAACACTACTGATTTTTGAGTGTTGATCTTGTATCCTGCGACTTTGCTGAATTTATTAACTCTAGTAGCTGTTTTTGAATATTTAGGATGGTCTATATATATTAGCTCATGCCATCTGTGAATAAAGATAGTTTTATTTCTTCCTTTACAATTTGAACACCTTTTATTTCTTATTCCTGCCTGATTACTTTGGCTAGAATTTCTAGTACAATGTTGAACAGAAAGGGCATATCCTTTTGTTCTTGATATTAGGGGGAAAGCTTTTGGTTTTTCACCATTGATGTGATGTTAGCTGTGGGTTTTTCATCAATTTCCTTTATCATGTTGAGGAAGTTCCCTTCTATTCCTAGTTTGTTGTATGTTTTTATTATGAAAAAAAGTTGGATTTTATCAAATGCTTTTTCTGAATCAATTGAGATTATGATGTTTCTTTCCCCCCTTGTTCTATTAATGTGGTGTATCACATCTATTTATTTATTTATTTATTTACCAGGGTCAGGGATTGAACCCCAGACCTTGTATGTGAGAAGCCAGCACTCAACCACTGGGCTACACTCGCTCTCCACATTGATTTTTATTTGTTGAACTACTCTTGCAATCCATAAATCCTGCTTGGTCATGGTGTATAATCCTTTTAATGTGCTGTTGGGTTCAGTCTGGTAGTATTTTGTTGAGGATTTTTACATTTATATTCAAAGGAACATTGGTCTGTAGTTTTCTTCTGGTATTTTTATCTGGCTTTGGTGTCTAGGAAATGCTGGCCTTTTAGAATGAGTTAGGAAGTGTTTCCTCTACTTCTATTTTGGGGAGAATTTGAGAAGGATTGGTGTTAGTTCTTCTTTGGATGTTAGGTAGAACTCACCTCTGAAGCCGTCTGGTCCTGGGCTTTTCTTTGTTGGAAGGTTTTTGATTATTAATTTAATCTCTTTAGTTGTTATAGGTTCGTTGAGATTGATTTTTTTCTTGAACTGGTTTAAGGAAATTGTGTATTTCTAGCAATTTGTCCATTCCATCTAGATTTTTTGATGTGTTGATGTATAATTGTTTGTAGTATTCTTTTATAATCCTCTTAAATTCTGTCAGATCAGTAGTAATGTCTCTACTTTTATTTCCAGTTTTACTTATTTGTATCTTCTCTCTTTTTTCTTTCAGTCTAGCTAAAGGCCCATCTACTTTATCAGTATTTTCAAAGAGTCAACTTTCAGCTCTGTTGATTTTCTCTATAGTTTTTCTAGTCTCTGCTTTGATTGTCTTTACTCTAATATTTATTATTTCCTTCCAGCAGCTAAGTTTGTGTTTAAATCACCTTTCTCTCCCTAATCACTTAAGTTGTAAATGTAGGTTATTGATTTGAAGTCTTTCTTCTTTTAAAAATATCTTCTAGGTTCTTTTAATTTTTTTTCATTGTTTTTATTTTTACTTTATGCTTCTCAACCTGGATTATTTCATTTGACCCATTCTCAAGCTCACTGATTCCTTCTCTTGCCTGCTCAAATTTGTTGTTGAACACCTCTAGTAAATTTTTCACTTCTATTCTTATATTCTTCAGCTCCAAAATTTTTATTGATTCCTTTGTATAATTTTCTATCTATCCCTTTATTGATATTCCCTATTTGTTGAGATCTTGCTCTCCTGGTTTTGTTTAGTTATTTGACCATTGTTTACTTCAGATATTTAAGCATATTTAAGGCAGTTGATTTAGAGTGTTTGCCTAGTAAGCCCAACTTCTGTACTTCCTAAGGTATAGATTCTATTAATTTCTTTATTTTCCTGTTAATGGGCCATACTTCCTTGTTTCTTTGAATGCCTTATATATATTTTTGGTTGTTGAAAATTGGATATTTTGAGTGTTATAATGTGGTAACTTTGGAGATCAGAGTCTCTCCACTCCCTGGATTAATTTTTGTCTTACTGTGGGTTGTGGCTGTTCATTTGTTTAGTGACTTTTCTAAACTATTTTTAAAAGACTGTATTCTTTGTTGTGTGTGGTCTCTTTTCTTTTAGTTTAGTGCTCAGCTAGTGGTTTAACAATGATTTCCTTCAATGCCTGGAGATACATGTCACACACACACACACACAAAGGAAAAAGAAAGAAAAGAAATTAATATCCAGGTCTTTGTAGACTGACTCCTTCAGTGCTTAGTTAGATAGTTTACAAATCTGCCTTAGCCTTCACTCTCTGCTTGTACTGAACTTAAAGGTCAGCCAGAGATAAAACTGTTGGCTTGTTCTAGGAGGTACAAGGGATGGAACCTGGGACTTTATGCATGGGAAGCAGGTGCTCAACCACTTGAGCTACATCTGCCACCTCTGTTACTTTAAAACACCTTTCAACCTTATTTTTTCTAACAAAATTTCTGAGATATTTGGAAAATTCCCATATGTCATATATATATATATGATTTAGATCTTTTTCTGTAACTACTCCATTTGAATAGAAACAAATGAAGCAAAACTGTGTTTACTTCATGTGTAAATACAATCTTTACCTGTTTTTCAATGGAGTAAGTTTCAGTGGTATTTAATCTTCCTTAAGCAAGTTATTTTCCCAACAAAATATAAGAGCGGACATGTGCTGTATATGTGCTATGTATTTATTTATTTATTTATTTGGTACTGGGCCAGGGATTGAATCATTGAACCCCAGCCCTTTTATTTAGGAAGCTGGCATTCAACCACTGAGCCACATTGGCTCCCTTGAGTTGTTTTTGTTGTTGTTGTTTGCTTGTTGTTCATTTCTTTGTTTTTAGGAGGCATCTGGGACCTCCCATGTGGGAGGCGGGTGCTCAACTGCTTGAGCCGCTGTTGCTCCTTTATGTGCATTTTTAAAAATAATCTTTCCAAAGAACCAATATCTGCCTTTATGGATTTTCTCTACTGTTTGTTTTCTATTTCTTTTATTCCTGTATTTATCTATATTATTTCTTTCCTCTACTTTGGGTTTAATTTGCTCCTCTTTTCTAGTTTCCTAGGTGGAAAGTAGATTGTTGATTTTGAACCTTTTTTCTTTTCTAATGGAAACATTTCAAATAATAAATTGCTCTCTAAGGACTCTTTTAGCTGCATCCTACATATTTTGACAGGCAGAGTTTTCATTATTATTCAGTTTGAAATATTTTCAATTTCCTTGGTGATTACTTCCTTTTTTAAACATGTGTTTAAATTCAGTGAAATTTATTGAGTCTTGTTTTCTGGCCTAGTATGTAACATGCATTTTTCGTGAACTGCTGCATCACTTCCTGTCTTTAAATCTCACTTCTTTTTCTCTCTTCTTTAAATTTGCATATGAATTAGAGTAAATGTGCAAACTCAGAATCGAGACAAGGCATTATCTGTCTGAAAGATCTGTTTATTCGAGGGTTAGCAAAGATTGGTAGGCCTCTTTTAAAGTGCTTACTCTAGGGTACGGATTTAAAATATTCTCTCTTGAAATCAGGCAATGTATATAAGTGATCATCACTGTCTGTGTTTTTTAATGAGATACCTTTGAGAGGCAAGAGGCTTCTGATTGGTGTCAGCCTAGTCCAAAGAGTAGCATCTGTAACATCTTTCAATGTTTGAGTGTCTGCCCCACTTCCTCCTTCACAGTTTCTAGCTCTGACAATTCCTACAGTGTCCAGTTCGGCACTGGACTTGGCAAATACTCAAGAAATTTTGTTTAGTTGACTGATGAACAGATGATGAACATTCTCCAGCAGTGAAATCAGGAATGGGGGTATTGAAAAAAGAAATTTATGATGACAGACAACTTCCCATTAGAGATACTTCCCATTAGAGAAATGCACTGATATATTTAATGGAATTGATCGGGTCCTTGATAAATCCTAGAGCTCCTGTGAAAATATGAAGTCCTTTTTAAAAAACACAATCGTTTTACTGTAAAATCAAATTCCAGATTTTAAAATAAACTTTGTAGGAAGATTTATTTGTAAATTAATAACTAATAGGTTGAAGAGTATAAAATATAACAACAAGCAAATTTGAGGTGAGGTGGAAGGGAGTCGAGAGAGAGCTTTTGCTTTTTGTAGGATGTCTGATGAATTTACATGAATTAATGGATTAAAAGAAATGCTTACCAGACAGTTTTATGTGTGTAATTAAACTTAATCTTGTATGGTAAATACTGTGCTAATTACATTTTTATGGCTTTGTTTATCAGATCCATGAAGAGTGTCTTGATTCAGTAAATAAATTTAATTTTCAAATCAATCAGTATAATGCAACCAAAACATTTTGTTGAAAGACTGAGTTGTTTTTTTATTAACTGGTTATTTTGGTGTTGTGATGGGCCTAGCAAATTCTTTTACACGTAGTAGGTACTAAGTAAATATTCCTGGAATTTATTAGATTTTTCTTAGGACTGGAATGGGAAACAAGGGAAAACCTTACCGTCATGAATGCTCATTTTTTTTTAATTGGCAGATTGACTTAAACTTGGAACTAAAGAATATTCTCTTTCTTCTTACCCTATTCTTACTATCACTTAGAGTATTACTATTCCTTGCAAACTTCACCAACCCTCTTTGCTCTACGCAGCAAACTGTCCTTTCAGTGAACTCTCTTTGGCCACCCCTTTGTGATTGTCATCGCTTTTTGGGGTCCTGCCTGATAAGGCTAGAGTTAGGGTTTTGGTAGATATATTAGCTGGAGTTCCCCAGGAAATAGATTCTGAGTAGATTTGCAAACAGGAAGTTGTTGGAGAGTGCCCTTGGGGAGAACACGTGTAAGAGAGGAGAAGCAGGATTGGGTGGTGGGAGAAGGTAAACTGAGAAGCATTCTCAACAAAGGCCTCAGCTGGTCCTACCAGAAGTTCTGGAGCTGGGTGGCCATTTGGAATTGTCTGGAATCAAGGAGAGGGGACCAGGCATTTGTAACCCATCTATGGCCAGTCACTGGAAGCAGGTTGCCCCTGGAGAATGGGGTGGTAAGTTTGGATTGGCCTATTCCCTTTTGCCGAGAGAGAGCAGCTGAGCTGTGAGTCTTCAGCAGCCAAAGCTCCTGATGCTGAGGGAATGAGTGTCTTGATCTCGAAGGGTGGCACAGCCGGTGGCCCTCTACCAGGTGAGTGTGACAAGGTGAGGCAGAGCCAAGACAGATGAGGGGGATACAGGGAGCGTTTGTGATGACAAACTTGAGGTTCTAAGCTCTAAAGAGAGACGCGAGGAAGGGACTGTATAGAGGTGGATCAGTGGACAGGAGGTCTCGATAGAGCACTGGACAGTTACGAGCCCTGCAGCCGCCACTGAATCTCTCAGGAAGCAGGGTGTTGGAGTGGAGATTATGGGGGCCTTTGGGGCTAGTCATTCCAAGGGCTAATGTGGTGCGCCTGGAAGTGAGTTAAGTCGGTTGGAAGATAACAGCGTTGGAGGAGAAGAGACAGAATGGGAGTGATGGCTACAGTGAGAATGAAATCACCAAAAATGAAGATTAAAAAAAAATCCATTAAAATACTTTTAAAAAATCCATTCAAATACATCATATTGTTCCATGTTGGTATTTGAAAAAAGATTCTCAGTGTGTGGAGGAAGGCAATGAATACACGTTTTGTTTACAACAAGACGACCGGTTGAGTCAGATTTTAGGTCTTAAATGGGGTTTCTCACAATAGAAAAGCTCTTTTCCATTTGAAGGCTGTGGCCCTTTTCTTTTTGTGATGATGGTGCTGCTGCTGGAACGCCCTGTGAGCTATAAACCAGTCGGTCCAGATCCTCGTCTCTGCCCGGTGTCACTACCCTTCTCCTTGGGAGGTACGTCTCTAACCACATGCACATGGCTTGCCTGGGCTGTGCTGACTAGCTCTGGGCCAGCTGCGGCTGCCAGATGTCTGACCCCGCTCTGGTGGAGGGCCAGGAATCACCTCTTCTGCCTGGAGGCTTTTAGCTTTTTGTGTCATTTGCTGAACCTGATTTTGGCTTCTAGCTACCAGGAAGAAGCCAACTTTGATCGTGCTTAGCTTAGGAAACATAATCAAAAGTCAGCAAGTGTAATTTTTATTTTGGGTAAAGTATTCTCAAGGCTAATGGAGGAAATAAAATGCATGGGATTTTATCCCAATTCTTGTAGATTTTTGAAAAAATTCCACCATTTTTTCATACTTCCGTTTTATGAACTAGATCCCCCCCTGACCCTTGGTGCTTATTTCTGTCATTTTATTTCTAGGTCTGACTCTAACTTTTTCCTTTTGTATTGATTTTTCCCCCGCACCATGGTAAGTAATCACTATTTGGGATAATAATCTTTTCTCCTTCTTCCTTTTGTTTTTATATTCTCTCTCTCCCTCTTTTTTTCCTAATCCCCTTTCTTGAACAATTCCCAATTTAGAGTGCCTCTGTGGCACTTCATTTGTCTTTAGCACTGTGTTCACTGTGTTCAAGGCTTTCTCCATCAAACTGGTCTTAGGATGCCCTTTTGGTCTTCCCAAAAGTCTGCTGAAGCTAGAGACCTAAAGGCATTCTGAGTTTACTTCCCAAGTCTTACCAGACAAATAATCCCAATCTAAGTAAGGCAGGCTGTTTAAAAACAGTTCAATGAATTGGAACTTTTGTATATGGAATTCATGTTGCTGATTGTTATGGTTCCCCTATTACTCTAGGGATATTTGCTATCCAACATCTTTGTCAATGTCACCGTCGGTCATCACAGATACGCTGAGTTTCCTCAGCACGTGGGGAAGCGTGGGGGGCTCTTTGGCCCTAGTAGCACATATCATGCGCTCATCAGTGCTATCATCAAAACCTAGTGTTAAGATTGCAAAATGACAGAAAATGAACTTTTGTCTTCAGTGTACCAGATCTTATTTTACCAGTAGGTTCCTGAGCAGATAGCTTTTCCTAATTAATCAATTAATTCAATTTCAAAAACATTTCTCTGACTATAAAATGAATAAATGTTCATTGCAGGAAAATTAGAACATGATGAAAAGTATTAAGAAGACAATAAAATCCATCCATAATTGCACTGCTCAGAGAGAATCACTGATGAACTCTGGTGTTTTGCTGTCCAATCTTTCTTTCCCCTTTGATATGACAAAAGGGGGACCAAAAGATGTACATAGTTTATAAACATTTATCCTCTTAATATTGTGGACAGTTTCTCAATCTTTAAATGTACTATAATTGAAAAATGGTGGCATAGTATTCCATCAGATGGCTAACCATAATTTATATATAAATATTTCTCATTTGTCCTAAGTATTAGTTGTTTCAGATTTTTCACTCACATGGTTAATAAACAGTGAACACTCTTGCACAAATGGAATTACTGGGCCAAGTTATGGTGCCTTACAATTTAACAGAAGGTTGTGAAGAGATGGAGATAAAATCCCAAAGCCAAATTTATGAAAAATTTGCAACCTGTAAAAAGATTTCATTATTGTTCTCAACATTGTATGAAGGGTCTCTTGTTTCTACTTTAATGGCCTTTTGTAATTGTTTCAAAGTTCTCAATGTGGAATATTCAGTCCAAACATTTTCTTGATGCCAAAGACTTAGAGCATTGCTCTTAGAAAATCTATATGGATGTATTATGTGTTCAAAGAGCATGATGTTTACAACCTAATCTCAAATGTTTAGAAAATAGATTATAGATAGGTAATGGATAATGATACAGCAAATGTGGCAAAATGTCAAAATTGGTGGATCTAGGTATGTGGGGGGACATATATTGGAGTTCTCTGTATGGGTTTTATATTATTCTTGCAACTTTCCTGAAAAGTTGAAATTATTTCAAAATTTGAAAAAGTTTAAGGAAAAAAGACCTGTACTGGTTAATAAGTAGTTGGAAAATAAATAAAAAGACTTTGGGGAATAGTAACAGAGGACTGAGGGAGGTCTCTCTATCATTTTCCATCTAAAATACCCAAGGAGTTCAATGTGTCTCAATGGTCATGTGCTTCACTGAAAGCAAAAGACCGTCCTCCTGAGCTTGGTCTGGACTTGCATTGCCTGGCCCCACAGTCCGTAACCCTGTCATCCAAATCCCAATCTATTGCTCTTCCCTCATGGCTATAAATCTATTTGTCACCACAATTTCTCAGCCCGGCATTTGCTCTTGACTAGAACATACTGACAGAGCTTCTCATTTCCTGTAGCCGTTAAGATGCCTCTGCTCTTCACTCAAAGGATGATTCCAGGGTGATAATTTTCACTTCTCTCTTTAATGCATGCGCATCCTTCTACAACCCAACTCCCTTCTTCTATGATGCCATCCCTCCTCCCCAGATAGAGTTAACTGTTCTCTCTTCCATTCTCTCATTTCTCATTGTATAGCAACTTACATTGTGTGATGATTATTAGTTTACCTGCCCATGCACCCCCGGTTAGACATGACCTATTTATCCCTGTAAACCCTCTATCTGCACACTTGTGAGCCTGGCACTGTTTGTTAACAGTATGGATGGATGTTATAGAAGTTTGATATGGTTTATGAATTTCCAAAATAGATATTGGACTATGTTTGTAAACTGGTCTGTCTGGGGTTTCACTTTTAGTTGATTAAATTATGATTAGGGCTTTAATTGGGCCACATCAGTAGGGTGTTGAGTTCCTGCCCCTTCATGGGTGGGGATTCACAGATAAAAGACTGACAAAGGAGAGAGTTGGGTGTTTTTGAACTGGAGCCCTGGGCGTAAGCACACAGAGGAGCTTGGTCATGAGGAGAGAGAGAGGGCCCTGAGAACAGAAACAAGCCATTTGCCTAATAGTCTACAGCTGGTCTTGTGGAGAAAACAGAGGAGCTGAGCCCAGAGAGAAGCAAGACCTGGGAAGAGAGGAAGCCTGAAACCTGGCAGATGTCGGCAGGCATCTTGCTCCAACACATGGCAATAGACTTTGGTGAAGGAAGCAACTTATGCTTTATGGCCTGGTAACTGTGGGCTTCTACCCCTAATAAATACCCTTTATAAAAGCCAACTGACTTCTGGTATTTCGCATCAGCACCCCTTTGACTGACTAATACAGATGTTAAGCTCTACAGAGAGTCTGTTTGTGTTAAGCTCATGATGTGATGGAATATTTGAAGGCAAAACAGATGGTGTGACTCACATACTCTATGTTTGTGCTGATAGTAATGCTTTTTATCAGATGACTTGTAATCTCCCAATGTACTGTGATCATATTCGAAGGCTCTTCCCAGGTTTTTAAAACTTTTCGTAGATGGACTTTTGTACTTTCGTAAGATTATTTTGTTCATGGAACTTTGCCTTATTTTCCATCCTAGATACACCCAAGACTAGACCATTCTGCTCTCATTTTCATGTTGATGGGAACAGTTGATCAAAGTTGAGTTTATTCCATTGGATTATCTCCATGTTGCCATTCAACTCTTTCTCTGAGCTCCTCTTGATTTTTAAGCTCTGTAAATATGCTTGTACTGTATTGTATGAATGTGTATGTGGGTAAAATGTGTGTTAAGAAGAGCTCTCAAATTTAGGAAAAAGATGATCCAAGAACAGACTCAAAGAATTAATCTTTTACTTTAGCTGGGATTTCAAATTCCACAACAAACATACTGCTTTCTCTCTGGCATAAAAAGTTCTGACTCCTACAAAGGGCCTGTTTTGAATGAAATTCTATTGAGACTTTGTACCTTTGAGATAATTTTTTGTACATGCAAGACTATGTATTAATTCTCCTAGGGTACACATTAGCAAGGGGAAATAAGACAAATTAATGTCTTTTTTTTTAAATAAGAAGAGTAGAATTACATAATAGTTCATATCATAGTATAATAAATTGAGTGGTTCTTAGAATGCTACTTTATTTCACAACATTCAATTCTCAAAGTTAATTAAAAAGAAGTAAGCAAGGCACATAAAGACAAGAATTGTATGAAATCACTTATAAGAGATGACTAGAAATAAATATGAAGAGAGAGCAGATTAGAAGTTATGGGATGGGTGCTGGGGAGGGAAGTAAGAGAAGTGTTTGTTTTTAAAAATGAAAAAAAAATTAAAGAAGTAAACCCAAACAGCAATGGTAACAAAAACATCAAGTATGCTTTAGGGTCTGCCCACCGAAAAAGTTTGCATGGGTGTATGTGTGTGTGTGTAATATAGATTTAACTTGGACCTAGGTCAACAGATGTGACAATTAACATAAATGACTTTAATTTTATTGTGGTTTCTAAAATTAAGTATCCTTGTTCAAAAAAAAAGGAATTTGTTTCTGGATGTATTTTAACCATGTCAGCATATTTTATATTAACTTCCTAAATAAAAAACACATAGGTATTTAAGGATTCATTTTTACATATCCATTTTAGTCTGGGCGGTGTTGCCTTAACAAATTAATAATATTGCTAAGCAAAAACACTTGCTTTGTGCAGCTTAAAATGGCCTTTGCTGTTTGGGTTCAATTAAGCAAACATCCGAGGATACACAGGTCAGAGCAAGGGGCTGATGAAGTTGGAGGATGGTATACCCTCCAAGAATAGGTGCTCCTGAGTCATCTCCCATGTGCTGAGGATGACTTCATCAGTAGGTGAAAGAGGAACGAGCTCCCACTGATCATGGCTATCAGATTTTGACCTGACCCAGCTAGTGGTTCACCATCAGAGTCAGTTAGCAACAGAGCTAGATGTTTCCTTGTACTAGTCTTCCTACAGCCAAGGGCTTGCAATGGGAGGCGCTGAGCAGGGCGTGGCCTGTGCTTTTTATGGCTTTGTGTGCAGGCTTTCCAGACAGATATGACACGCGTATACATCAGTTACATAGCACACTGGTCTCCTCCAAGTTTAGTTGAAAGTGGACTTCAGCCAGGTTGAAAGGTGACAGCTCATTTCCTTCTCTATTTAAAAACGTTTTATTTTGGTAGCCTACATAACACAAAATTTCCCGTTATAACCACTTTCAAGCGTAACATTCAGTGCTGTTAATTACATTCACAATATTGTGCTACCATCATCATTTTATATTTGAAAATGAACTAAGAAGCTCTTCATTTTATGGGGGGTCCTGAAGTAGCAGGAGAATTTTGTTTTCATAAATCATAGCTTGAGCCTTGGCCTCTGTAAAATTTTTTCCTGTGTTGCAGAATTGCAATGAGGATGAAATGTAAACCGAAAGGTTCTGCAAATCATAACATGCTATGCACATATTGTTATTCTAAATCCAAATGTTTAATGTGCATGTTTATTGCTATATTGTCTCCAAATATCTTTCCGCCATTCTCTTTCTACAGATTTTGCGGTTTTGTCTAATCAGCTTGGAAATTCATTATGTGCAAGAGCTCAAATTTTGACCTTCAGCTCTGCTACATATTAGTTTTGTGACCGTTGATCTAATCACTGGGTATTTTTAAGCCTCAGTTGATTTATCTATGAAATGAGGACAGTAGAAAGTACCTATGGGGTGGTTATGAGCTTGAAAATACTTCAAAGAGGCTTTAAATTAAACTTGTGAAAAACCTAGTATAGTGCCTAGCACAAAGAAAAACCTCAGTAAATATAAGTTATTACAAAATAATAATAATATAGGAATTAAGTCTGAATTCTCTGGGAGAGTTAGGAAGGGCATATTAGTTTGACTTACCGAGAAGCTTACTAAAATCCTGTCTTTAGTAGATGAGAAGGATTTCAACTCAAGATCTCTCCTCAGCTTTCTGATATACACTCAACATCACTTGATACCGAATCTGCACTTTAGCTACTGCGAGTTGTGTGACGCTTTAGATACTTGGGGAAGACTTTGATGCTTTTCCAGCATTTTGGTGCTCCAGGGTTTTGAAATGCACCTTTTGTGTCATTATGGCAAGACCCCAAACTGTATGTATCTTTGTTGAAGGAAGGAGGGAAAGTAAATCTTGAAAAGATTACTTTTGCTTTCTTTTTCTTTTTTGCCACTAAGCCTCTTTTCTGCCAATTAGTCTTGACCGATTTGTGTTTATGATCCTGATGTCGCCAAAATTGGCTCCAACATGGCGGAAGAGGAAGCAAAACTGAGGGAAGTTGATTTTTTTGACAGCGGTCCTAATTCAAGTAGGCAAGATTTGGACACACAGCATGCCACGGGAAGCAATGGTTTTCCAGAAAACTTTGAAAAAAGAATTTATTCTTATTCACAAAATGAACCCGAGGACATGCCATAAAATTTCCACTGGGTGTGCTGTCTAAGCAGTTAACTCTCAGGAACAAATCTAAACCTCCGAGATGTTTTTCTTAGTGACAATTTTACTTTAGCATCGACCATTGTGGTTATTTTCTCCTTCCTAACAAACAAGCAGTGTTCTGGGCTGCTGTATTGACCGTAAACCTTGTTTTTGTTCATTCACCAGAGTGGAAAATCATAGGGTTCATGTAATTAGCCGTCTAGAAAAATATCAACAAACAGATGTGCCTTCTATGGCCAGAAAACTTTGAGCCTAGGAGACCACCCGGAGGAGTCAGCGGCATCTTGGGGGACACGTGTGCAGAAATGCCCTTACTGTGCAGCGGTTCATGGGGATGGAGGGGGTTGTGGCTACATAATTACTGTTTTCCTCCAACATTTTATTTAGAGTGAGGAAGGCTATTTTAATGTGGCTATATGACCAATCAAATGATGGATTTATCTGCATGGTTGCCATCAAAAGCAGCTAAAATTATGTGCCTGTTGGACCAGGTGACAAAGCTCTCTGTTATTATTGTCCCCTCTTACCCCACCCTTCATGTTGACTTAATTTGGGCAAGTTTAGAGGGATTTTGCTGATCCCTTTGGGGACATAAGTAACCTAAGTTTTCTGAAACTCTTATGAACAGTCTTGTCCCCAGTTGTGTGGAGAACCGGCTCGCACCAGCTCACGAAGCTAACTGTGGGCATCTCTTCCAAACCCGGGGCCCGTGGCGCCATGTTGGTAGCTTGAAATTGGCCATGGTAGGGTCATTTATATCATGGAGATCAGTAGACGCTACAAATCATCCCCTCCAGAAGAACTGGCAGTCAGATACTTATCAGTCCTCCTTCTCATATATCATTCTTTCAATACCTGATGGCTCCTGATCCTGCTGCTGTTTTAAGGTATGTATTCCAGGACTCTACAGTCTAGGAAGGTGCCGCCTCTGACATGCCCCTCCTTGGCAAAGGAGATGCGTTTTATTTCTGAAGTGGATCTTTGGCTCCCTTCCTCCATTTAGCCTCCCCGGATAACTGTATTCCAACTTGTCTCTCTTTTTTTAATACGTTACTCCCTCACTTACCCTCAGCCCAGGGCTTTGGTGTGGGCTTGCTCCTGGCTCAGAAATGGAGCCTAGGATTTAGAAAGCCAGTCGGAGCATTGCCTTCCTCCAGCCAGGGCACGATCACTTCTCATTGTTGTTCGTGGTATTACGGTCTATAACGTCACATGAACACGGAATTAGTGACTGCTGGACCAAGGCCCCTAGGGCAAATATAGGGTTAGGTTCTGCGAGCCTCTGAGCCTATTTTCATCAACCAATCAATACATACTTTGGCTTCATGCATGTTTCTGTCTGAAAACACCTTACCGAATGTGTATTGTAGATTTGTTAACATTGTACTCGTGGCCAAGAGCGGTATACCTCATGCCTGAATGGATCTTATCTAACACAAGCATTTTCTCCATAAGGCGTGTTGCAAACTTCTTGCACTTAGGAACATTAGGCTCTTCTTCAGCACTATTCTTGGGGACCATTTTAGGTAGTGAAATCACCAAAAAAAAGCCCATAAGTGTGAAAAACATGGCACAAACTCTATTGTTGTTTTTTTTTTAAAGATTTATTTATTTTTATTTCTCTCCCCTCCCCCCCCATTGTCTGCTCTCTGTGTCCATTCGCTGTGGGTTCTTCTGTGTCCGCTTGGATTCTTGTCAACAGCATGGGAATCTGTGTTTCTTTTTGTTGCGTCATCTTGCTGTGTCAGCTCTCCGTGTGTGCGGCGCCATTCCTGGGCAGGCTGCACTTTCTTTTGCGCTGGGCAGCTCTCCTTATGGGGCGCACTCCTTGCGCGTGGGGCTCCCCTACACGGGGGACACCCCTGGGTGGCACGGCACTCCTTGTGCGCATCAGCACTGTACGTGGGCCAGCTCCACACGGGTCAAGGAGGCCCAGGGTTTGAACCGCGGACCTCCCATGTGGTAGGCGGATGCTCGATCCACTGGGCCAAGTCCGCTTCCCAGCATGAACTCTATTGTGGAAAGGACATGAATGTAGTATATAGTTAAGAGGCCTGAAATAGCAACACAGAGCATCGCCTTTTTTGACCTCAACTGGAAATGTGCATGCCAGCAAAGTTTTCACTATTCTGTGCATGTCCTTGAATGATCATGAAAGTGCTGTGAGTATTGATTTTCTGGTTGCAAATCCATTGTAGGGAGTAGATGGATCCCCAAATACAGAATCCTCAAATCATGAGAGTCGATCGCAATTCAGGCATGGGCATGTGATCAGTTTGGCATTGATGAAGCATGTGAGACTTCTGCCGAGACAGCTGAGACACTAGCTCTTTGGGCTGGACTTGGACTGCAAAGATGTGAGATTTGGAGTGGCTGTGGCCATCTTGCTAGTACAAGGGCCCAGCTTTTGAGAAGTCAAGGCAGCCCAGAAGTGAGATGAGGGATGGAGGAATGCCCCTGGGTCCTGCATGTCTCTCTCTCTCTTTTAGGAGGCACCAGGGATTGAACCCAGAACTTTGTACATGGGAAGCGGGTGCTCACCACTTGAGCTTCATCTGCTGCATCTGCTCCCCTTTTTAATTTTGTTTTTTTTAAAGATTTATTTTTAACTTATTTCTCTCCCCTTCCCTCCCCATTGCTCCCCGTTGTCTGCTCTCTGTGTCCATTTCCTGTGTGTTCTGTGTCCTCTTGTATTCTTGTCAGCGGCACTGGGATTCTGTGTCTCTTTTTGTTGTGTCATCTTGCCGTGTCAGCTCTCTGTGTGTGCGATGCCACTCCTGGGCAGGCTGCACTTTTTCGCCATGGGGCGGCTCTCCTTATGGGGTGCACTCTTTGTGTGTGGGGCTCCCCGACACAAGGGACAGCCCTGTGTGACACAGCACTCCTTGCACGCATCAGCACTGCACATGGACCACCTCACCACACGGGTCAGGAGGTCCTGGGTTTGAACCGTGGACCTCCCACGTGGTAGGTAGACGCTCTGTCAGTTGAGCCACATCCGCTTCTCATATACCTCTCTTTGATGTCCCCGCCTGAAGACCGCTCTTCCCGTTGACTTTTCAGCTATGTGAGCCAACATAATTCCTTTTACTTGACTCATTCAGCCTTGGGTTTTCTATTGTACAATTTAGAGAACTTTCATTGAGATACCTGGGCATTTGCCAACTAATTTCTTCCTGATTTCAGAAGGAGTATTATATTAACCCTGCTGCTAGTTTAAGGAAATCAGCACTAGACCTCCCTAACCTGGGATCACATTGTCTACTTTATCCACCTTATAGGGCTTAAAGGTAATTCTCAGAGAGTATCATTTACTCATTACTCCCAGTTCGAACACAAGAAAAAGAGATGAAGAATCTTAAATTTTGAAGCTTTCCTTACATTCACTGCCCCAACCTTCAGAAACAGGATGTGGTTCCAAGAAAGAAAGATTGGTTGGACAATCTTGAAATTCGTCAGTGGTGGCCAATCATGAACAGCGCTCCTATGATATCTGAACAGATCCTCTAAGCCAGGAAGACAACAGGCTCTGTGCCATTGCCCAGATCCCTGTGCCATTTGGTCTCACGGTGAAAATGCCTTTCTTTGATCTACAGAGGACACCATGTTGGTAACACTGTAATTCCTTAATTTCTCATTACTGGGTAAGAGAGACGAGTCTAATCTACTTGGATTTATGCCCTTTCCCAGCTCCCAGATTTGCCGGCAAGTGGTTGAGAAACGACTGATCAGATAATTTTTATCATCCTTAAGTAGTTATTTTGAGTAAGTAAATGCTATGAAATAGTGCGGCACCCGGGGCACAAAAATAATATATTTACATTTGCTAGGCTACTTAAGTGCATTCTGAAATATTATTTTTGAGTATTTGTTTCAGCTTTAAAAGAAATAAGAAGACATAGACTCTTGGATAAGTTGAAAAGTTTATTTGTATATTTTGAAAAAAAGGCTTTCAAATGCCCTGGGGATTTTTATTAGTCAACTATTTAGCTGAAGCTGTAAAATTTTTTTTTAATTTTACCCGAACACAAATTTTTTTATTATATGTTTGATGAAATAAGTGAATTCAATGTCTCCCCTTCTTCCCCTAACCCCAATCCAGGTTTTCTCCTAAAGGTTAATGACTCACTTAAGATTCAATTGGTGGGTTTAATTGCACAGCAGGAGTAGCTTTAGAGAGGAGCTGATGAGTTTATCTGATTAAATTTGCAGTGATCAAAGTGCCAGATGAGGTCAAAGCATCGAGTTTAAACCTGAATGAGGCAAGTAGTTCAATGCAAAGAAAAATAAGAAAGAAATTTCCTTGTGTTATGACCAGTCACCAAAAGCAGCCTCAAACTTGCCTCCCCAAGTGGCAAACCTATTTGTCTGGTTAGACCCATTGCTAGGTCCTAGACGAGACTCCAAAGGGCATCTTGATCTATAAGAACAGGTTCATTTCATGTTGTAAGAGCCCACAATGAAGTAGGAAGCAATGAAATATGTCCTTTACATTTTCTTTAATTATAGAAGGAGTTTCTTTCATTCACCTTCATGTTCCTGCCTTTTATACAAAGTCCTTGGATTTCTAAGTGTTCAGTGGCCTCAGAAGAAGCAGTATAAAAAGAGCAAATAGCTGTATAGGGCAGAAAGGGTCCCTAACTTTCTGAATTTATGGCTCGCTTAATGTCCAGTAATTTTTTCATGGCACTCCAGGCCAAAAGAAAGACACAATAATTCCGTTTATGGAGTGCAAGCCCCTTAATAATATTTATGCCCCCAACAGCTCAGTAGAGCCATTTGAAAAAAATCAGAGCGTAAATTGAAAGAACAAATACCATCTTCTTTCTTTCTTGAATAACCACAATTCCTAATGGAATGTGTGTGCCTGTTGGCATTGCATGACTTCTCCAATCTTGGGATCAGGTTGACCACTGCCCCCCTCATTTCCTGTTCCACAGAGCTTTTCGTGCACTACTGGCTTTTTATCACAGCAACCATGGAAAACTCAGTTTTGCAAAGTTATGACATCATCAGAAAGGAATGTCACGCAATCCGATGTTGAGCCTGTGTACATCCTTGGGCAAGTAGTTCAGGCAGGGTCCAACAGATGTCAAGTAGTGCTGTGTTTCCTTGAAGAGTCAAAACATCTTCACGTGTCTTTGGGTACTGAAGCAGCCCAGGAGACATGGTTTGAGAACCATGGGTGTAAGCAATATTAATAAATAAACCCTTGGTTTACTATCAACGGTGATGGTTTTCATCATTCCTAAGTAGTTATTTTGAAAACTGTAGAATGTGGGTCACTGGGCTTTGCTTTGAAGACTCAATGCTTTGATTGTCTGTAGTACTTGCTTTGCAAAGGATTCCCCATCTATTGTTAACCAGGGTCAAGACAAGCAGTCATCTGTCTCACATATTTTTAAAAACTTTTAATATATTTATTGGACTTTTGTATTTCTGCTTTTTTTTCATTTAAAAAAATTTATTCAGGTATGTATCATACATGAACGTACATAACAATAATTGAATAGAAAAAGTTGTGAACCTGCAAAACAAATATGCATGATATCATACAGAGCTCCCATACATCACCTCACCACAAACACCTTGCATTGCTGGGAAGCATTTCTAACAAATTATGAAAGAGCCTCATCAAAGTATTACTACTAACTCTATCTTGCATTTGGTATATTCCCTGCCCCCCAACACACCCTTATATGTTTTTAAAAAAATTATTTTATTGGAGAAGTTGGGGATTTACAGAACAATCATGCATGAAATACAGGACTCCCATATCCCTCCCCACCACCGACACTTTGCGTTGGTGTGGAACATTTGTTACCACTGATGGTAGCAATTTTAATAATTGTACTTTTTAAAAAACAGTGATAACCAGCATTTATTGAGGGATTCTATATTCTAGGTGTTGTGTGAGACAGTGTACTTGGATTACCTCATTTAAAACAAATACCTCATTTAAACCAAATACACAGGTCTGTGAACTGAGTCCTATTTAAAAAAAAAATTTTTTTTATTAGAGAAGTTGTAGGTTTACATAAAAACCATGTAAAAATACAGTGTTCCCATATACTCCCCCTATTGTTGGCATTTTGCTTTAGTGTGGTATCTTTGCTAAACCTGATGAAAGATTATTAAAATAGTACTATTAACTATCATCCATACTTTACATAAGGTGTATTTTCCCCATATACCACCCTAGTATTAAGACCGTGTATTAGTGCTGTATTACATTTGTTATCATTCATGAAAGAATAGTCTTATACTATTAACTATAGTCCATAATCTATGAAAGGGTTCACTGTGTTATACAGTCCTATGTTTTATCTTTTAACTTTTATTCTTGTTAACATATACAACCTAAAGTTTCCCCTTTTTAAACACATCCACATATAAAATTCAGTGCTATAATTACACTCACAATAATGTGCTACCATTACCACCATCTATTTTCAAATTTTACCATCAGCCTAAATAGAAATTTTGTACAAGATAAGCATCCACTCTCCATTCTCTAACCCCAACCTACTTCTTGGTAACCTGTATTATAGATTCTAACTCTATGAGTTGGCTTATTATAATTAGATCATGTAAATGAGATCATACAATATTTGTCTTTTTGTGCCTGGCTTATTTCACTCAACGTGATGTCCTTAAGTTTCATCCATGTTGTCACATGCATTAGGACCTTATTCTTTTTTATGGCTGAATAATGTTCCATTGTATGTATAAATTATGTTTTTGCTTATTCATTCATAGGTTGATTCCTGGGAATCCTCATTCATCCTTCTAGACCCAGTGCATGCTTGGTCTCCCCTGAGAAGCTTCCTGACTTCTCCTGCTTGGAGGAATTCCCATTTGTTGACTCTATCATAGCATTGATCAAACTTTATTATAATATTGGATCATCCACCAGCCTCAACCACCCTACCAGGATTACTTATAAGCAGAGGTTCTGTTCTTTATCTTTGTCATTCAAGGACCAAGCATGTTATCTGATCATGAAAGAGTAGATGAATTTCAATATTAATATAAGAGCTATGAGAGTTGTAAAAAAAAGAAAAAAAGTGCTCCTAGGAAACAGCATTGCCAAAGGGAATGAAAAGACGGCTTTGAAGAAGTAATTTTAGACTGGGTCTCTGGGGAAATATAGGAATTCATCAGACAGCAAAGGGAGGGAGTTGGGGGAGGCATTCCAGGTAGCCAGCATAGTAAGTGTGAATTTCAGGAAGTGGAGATGGAAATGGGATATTGGAAAATCCCAAGAGATTTTCCAAGAGAAGTTCTGTGGGGCTGGCAAGGTGAGCAAATGTCTGGAGTAGCAGAAGTTTAGAATGTAATGGAGGTTGGCGCTAAACTCTAAAGGGCCTTGTAGGCCCTTGTAAAGGGTGCAGAATCAATCCATGAGGCAATGAATGGGAAGTTGCTGCAGGGTTCTAAGTGGGGAAAGGGAATAATGAGAACTGTACTGTAAGTGGCCATTCCTGGCTGCAGGGTGGGGGAGACAATAGAGGGGTGGAAATGAGTTTAATGACTGTTAGAATTAGGAAGAAGGAGAGAGACTGATCCAGAGAGACAGAGCTCCACTGTGGTGCCTGGGTCTCTGACACTATGGCCTTCAGCAGCCTTTTATGTAAAATGTGTTAATAGGACATTATAAGGACATTTTTTAAAAAAAGGTTTATTTTATTTATTTATTTCCCCAATTATCTCATTATTTGTGCTCACTGTCTTCTCGTCTTCTCTTTAGGAGGCACTGGGAAGTGAACCTGAGACCTCCCATGTGAGAGAGGCACTCAATCTCTTGAGCCACCTCAGTTTCCTGGTTTGTTGTGTCTCTCATTGTCTTTCCTCTTTGTGTCTCTTTGTTGAGTCATCTTGTTGCATCAGCTCACGCGCTTGCCTGTTGTGCCAGCTTGCCTTTTCCAGGAGGTCCTGGGAACTGAACCTGGGACTCCAGTGTGGTAGGTGGGAGCTCAATCCCTTGAGTCACATCCACTTCCCAGGACTTTTTTTTTTTTTCCAACTTTTCATTGTGAAATAATTGTAGGCCTAAAGAAAAGTTGCAAAAATAGTAGTGTTTCAAGTACTGTTCACCCAGCTTGCTAACATCTTACACATCCACAGTAAAGTGAATAAAACCAGAAAATTAACATTGAAAAATACTAAACTAACCCACAAAACTCCTTCCACTTTAGTTTTCCCACGAATGTGCCTTTTCTGATCCAGGGTATAATCTAGGATCTCACATTGCATTTAGTTATGTCTCTTTATTGCCTCCAATAAGAAATGTGACAGTTCTTCAATCTTTTCTTGTCTTTCATGACTGTATGAGTCAGTTTTTTCCAGAGAAACCAAGCTGACAGGATATAAATATATATATTAGGAGATTTGTTATATGAATTGGCTCATGCAACCATGGGGATCCAGAAAGTCTGAACTCCACAGGGCAGGTTACAAATAGGGGAATTCTGATGAATATTCAATGAATTCCCCAGGAGAAGTTGGCTGACTGAAATAGAGATAGATATTTTTTTATCTGACTGTTGAAATGGTCAGTTTTCCCTTTAAGACCTTCAACTGATTGGATAAGATGTCTCTCATTGCTGAAGGCATCTCCTTTGTTAATCATAGATGTAATCAGCCATAGATGCCTGTATTAGTCAGCCAAAGGGATGCTGATGCAAAATGCCAGAAATTGGTTGGTTTTTATAAAGGATATTTATCTGGGGTAGAAGCTGGCAGTTACCAGGCCATAAAGCATAAGTTGCTTCGCTCAGCAAAGTCTTTCACCACATGTTGGAGCAAGATGGCTGCTGTAAAGCGTAAGTTACTTCCCTCAGCAAAGTCTTTTGCCACATGTTGGAGCAAGATGGCTGCCAATGTCTGCCAGGGGTCAGGCTTACTGGGTTCCTCTCTTCCCAGGGTTCATTTCTCTCTTGGCTCAGCTCCTCTGTTTTTTCCACAAGATCAGCTGTAGACTGTGAGGCTCTCTAGGCTTTGCCTTTCTCCATAAGGTCAGCTGAAGACTATTAGGGGAAAGGCTTGTTTCTCTTCCAGGGGCCCTTTCTCTTTTCTCATGACCAAGCTCCTCTGTGAGCTTACCTCCTGGGGCTCCAGCTCAAGACTCCAGCATCAAAACTGTCCTTTGCCATGTCTTTTCTCTGTGAGAAGGGTCAGGGACTCAACGACCTACTGATGCGGCCCGATTAAAGTCCTAATCATAATTTAATCAATTGAAAGTGATACCTCTGACAGACCAGTTTATAAACATAATCCAATAACTAGTTTTGGAATTCATAAACAATGCCAAACTGCCACAATGCAATCAACTGACTAATGATTTAAATTCATGAAATACCTTCACAGTAGCAATCAGGCCAGTGCTTGCTTGACCAACAACAGGACAGACACTGTAACCTACCCAAGTTAACAACTGAACTTAACCATCACAATGACCTTGGCAGTTTCTGAAGAGTTTGGACCAGTTATTTTGTAAAACGCCTATCAATTTGGGTTTATGGAATATTTTCTCACATTTAGATTGATGTTGTGCATTTTTGGCAAGAATAAAAGTGAGATTGTGCCTCTCTCAGTGTATCACGTTTGAAGGAATGTGATGCTGATATGTCTTACTGCTGATGCTAACAAAGGAAAAATGTTAGGAAGTCTTATGTTTGAGTCTCTTTCCTATATTCTCCACCCATTTAGGCCTTTTATTGCTTTTAGTTCTCAGTATAAACTCTTCCTTCTTTCATGAATGTGTCCTGATTACTTCAGTCCAAATTGGTCCCTCCCTTCTCCTATAGTTATAGAGAAGACTGCTAACTATGCCCAGTCATGTTTGCTCCTTCTTTTTTTTTGTCAAAGAATCTCCAACGTTTAAGCTGGGCACATGGCTGCTGAACAAGAAATTACATTTTCTGGATTCCCCTGAATCTGATCAAGTTGAAGCCAGTGCAGTGTGAGTGGAGGTGATGCCTACCATCAGAGACCAGGCAGACAAGGACACCTAAGTAGCCATCTTTGTTCCAAACTAAGTCACATAATAAGGATGGCAGAGGTGGTCACAGCCTGTTTCATGAAGGAGAAATAATTCCATTGTATTTGATGGTATCTTTTTTTTTTTAGCAGCTTAGCTTACTCTCAAAGGTATTTAGAGTTAGGACAGCGTGATCAAGAGCGATATATTGGGAAGCAGATGTGACTCAAGCGACTGAGCTGCCACCTACCACATGGGAGGTCCTGGATTCAGTTCCCAGTGCCTTCAAAAAGAAGACGAGCACACAATGACGGAGTGGGGAGAAATAAATAGAAGATAAAAAAATAAATCTTAAAAAAAAGAGTGATATATATTTTTCTTTTTCACATGTGTTAGCTTTATTTACATAGCTGTGTTGTAATTTTGGAGGTGGGATGGGAACTGAAATAACATACATACTTCCAGTTATGTGCTATAGTACAGATGGTACATTTGCTCTAGTATAGATGTGAGTTTTCACTGCCTACCTTTCCAGTCTTATATCCCCAAACTCCTTCTTCTATACAGAGTGGGTTAATAAATTCTACAGAGGAGGACTAATAGGAAGGGTTTGTGCCTATCTTATTCAACAAGGAATCCCTAAAACTGACAGCAGGAGTACTCAATAAATGCCTGTTGAATGAAGAAACTTACTATAGTCTGGGCATATGGTTTGCTCTCTCCCAATTTCTATGCCTTTGCACAGGCTCTTTCCCAAACATGGCAAATCTCCACTTTTCTTTCAATGTGCAGCTCAGCCACCACTTCCTCTGTGTACCTGCTCCACCTGCCCCCAGGCAGATCCAAATGCTTCTTTTCTTCTGTGAGGTGTTGAACATGCCCCTGGTACAATACTATTGTGCTATAGTTTTCTGTCTACTCGTTTGCCTCACTCACTGAATTTGGAGTTCCTTAGTGGCATGATGTTTGTCCTATTCTTATTTCATAAACTGATTGAGTGCCTGGAATGGAATCTCTGTATTGAAAACTTTTTTGTTCCAGCAGCTTTCCCTATCCTTCACTAATTCAGGTTCTTAGAGTTAGTACCACACAATCAAGACTGATGTTTATAGAAGACATCTAAAAATGTTTGCTGGCATGAAATGAAAAGCAAGTACTAGGTCTGGTGAACCAGTGTCTCAGGTCTCAAGAACGTTCCAGCTCAGTGTTCCCAGGGGTCAAGGCCCATGTGCATCTTGCAAAGCTACCATCAAGGGGAGATGATTCTTTCCATTCTTAGTGTCTCCTTCCATGTGGTAGGAGTTCAGTTAGTCTAATAGGCTTGTTCTCTGCCTCTTTGTTTAATCCATACCAGGGATATGGAATGACTTACCTGTTAGATAAATTTGGGAGCAATATGCTAGAACTTGGTCATTTCAACTTCTCTCTCTTTTCTTTTTTGGTAGATAGCTGCCCATGGGAAGCATGCATTTTTCCATTTTCTTGCCTGTCTTAAGTTTTGCCCACATTGTGAATCCCACAGTCATGTAATGCTTTCTATGACTAAGTCATTGATCTGCCTAATTTTAGAGTTCAAGAATAAGTCCATGAGACTAATAGACCTAAAGCTGCATCTTCCATCATTAACTTTACCAGAATAAATTGATATTCCAGTCCTCAGTTCACACATTTTGGTTGTAAAAATATTTTTCCTCATTTTTCAATTGTTGTAAAATATGCAAAACATGAAATTTACCATATTAACTATTTTAACATGTAAATTTCACTGGCATTTAGCACATTGCCAATGTTGTGCAACCATCAACACTACCTATTGCCTGAACATTTGAATACCCCCAAATAGAAACCCCATACCCATTTTCAGTCACCCCCCATTCCTCCTTCTTCCATTTCCTGGCAAACATAAATTTACTTTCAGTCTTTATGGGTTTGCTTTTTCTAGGTATTTCACATAAGTGGAACCATCCAAGATGTGGCTTCTTTTGCTTAGGACAATATTTTCAAGGGTCAAGCATGCCGTGACATGTGTCAGCACTTCATTCCTTTTTACGGCTGAATAATGTTCTATCATATGGCCATATTGCATTTTTTTTAAAAAAGATTTATTTATTTATTTAATCCCTCCCCTCCCCCGGTTGTCTGTTCTCTGTGTCTATTTGCAGTGTCTTGTTTCTTTGTCCGCTTCTGTTGTCATCAGCAGCACGGGAAATGTGGGCGGCGCCATTCCTGGGCAGGCTGCACTTTCTTTCGCGCTGGGCGGCTCTCCTTACAGGTGCACTCCTTGCGCGTGGGGCTCCCCTACGCGGGGGACACCTCTGCGTGGCGCGGCACTCCTTGCGCGCATCAGCACTGCGCATGGCCAGCTCCACACGGAGCAAGGAGGCCCGGGGTTTGAACCGCGGATCCCCCATGTGGTAGACGGACGCCCTAACCACTGGGCCAAGTCTGTTTCCCCATATTGCATTTTGTTTGCCCATTCATTTGTTGATGGACATTTGGGTTGTTTCCCCCATTTGGCTATTGTCAATAGTGCTAATAGTGCTGTAGTAAACACTACATACTTTTGGGGAGCTTTCTGTTTTCTCAGTTTGTGGCAAAAGGCTGCTATTTATTATTTCTCCTCAAAAGATCTAAACAGCTTCCATAGGATGCTGGTGGGTTTCCAGGAAATGAGACAGAACCCATGATATCTCTCAAATCACCAGGGTGGTCCTGGCAAAACGGGATTGGGGTTGAAGGTGGGAGGTCCTCCAAAGACCTCTCCCCTGGGTGTGCCTCATTTTTGGACTGATGACTGATTGTCCCTTGTAGTCCCCACCGCACAAGCATGCTTCCCCCCCAGCCAATAACCCAAACCTCAAAATGATTCCTGTCCTCTCCCTTCTCATTGAGAACGAAGATTCCCATTCCCTTCAGAGACAAATAGCTTCAGATCCACTTATTCACATTCAGGAGCCCAGAGAAAATAATTAGAGGAATTTATTACTCTCAGGGATATTTATATCTTCCCACAACATTTAGAAAGCAGAAATGAACTTATCCAAAAGATTCAAACAAAAGAAACAAAAACTCATTTCCAGCTGGGGACATTTCTCTCTTCACATGACCTCTTATCATGTGGTTTCTCTACCAGGTAGTAGGAATTTTTACAAGGCAGCTCAGGGATCCAAGAGCAAGCACTCCATGCTCCACGTATATCCAAAGTTGGTAGATGGCTCTGTCCATCATAGCCTTAGAGACTTGTAGAAGCTACAAGGCTTCTTAAGGCTCAGCCTCAAACATCAGAACTCTATTTCTGCCACATTCTACTGGTCAAGCAGGTCACTAAAGCCAGCCTAGATTTAAGGTAAGGGGAATTAGACAATACCTAATGAGAGAAATAACAAAGAATTGAAGCCATCTTACATTTACCATAATGAGTCCACTTCCAAAATGCTGCTTAAGTGAATCTGTCTTCCTTCCAGCCCCAAGAGGCCAAGGAGCATATTTTTCCATTGCTGGACATTTATTTCAGTGCCAACTATCTGCATCATAGAAGGCTAGATACTTTTTGTAATGATTCCTCTATCCCCAATAAAATTGCCAGCCAAGACTTTCATAGCTCTTCCGATGAATAAGAGGTATGCGTAGTTCTGACCTTGCTTAGCCTTTGATCTTCCTAGTTGCTTGGTTTCCCATGAATTCTTGGCCTGGTGGATCTATAACACCAGGACAAAATGATATAGGACCTGATTTCCTAGTGAAGATCTGAAAAAACCACAGCTTCAAGTAATCATTGTGCAATTACTGAAATGTGAGAGTGTGAGGATTTGTAATCTGGATACTGAAAAAGAAATGCTAATGCAGGTTGCAAGGGCAACTTTCACACATAACTTCTGGTTTTACAGAAAGCAATGTGGAAGAGGGGAAGACTCAAGATAAAAATCATTAACTTCCTGGAATTGTTTTCCTATCTCCACTTTTCCAGTTCTCCCACTTTCACCTTATTCCAGTTGTCAATACTGGCTTTTCAACAGACTTAGTGGTAAGAATTTCTCTGGTCAACATATATGATTTGTTTTAAGAAATCAACATCTTCTGTGTCCAATTTAGAAAACGTATAAAAGTGGGTGTTCAGTTAGGAATCAGTGCAAATCACAACAGGGCATTGATGGGTTTTTCTTAAATCCAACACTTAAGTTTTTGGTCTATCTTATTCTGAATTGTTTTCCCATGTGCCAGTAGGTCACAATCCTTTGTCAAGATCATCATATAACTCTTTACTGGTACAAAATTAAAGTGACAACATTGCAGGGACTATGCATTAATCGAGTGCCTGGTTAAGATGATTAATGCTTTAGAAAAAATCAAAACATCTGGCATATTAAAAGAAGCTGAATTAGATTTCCAGTACTTGAAAATAACTTTCAAATGATAATCATCTTTTATGAAGTAAGTCCATGTGGTAGTATTACACTCTCTTATTTTACTTAAGTATGACGCGACCATGTGTTACTTGCTCTGGCCAATAAAATGTGAACAGAAGGGACAAGTGTCATTTCTGCCTGGAAATTTCCTGGCAGAAGTTTTAGGACCAATGCCGGATTCACTATGTCCTCTTTTTATATCCCCAGCTAGTGTTAAAATGTGTGTGAGATGGAGCTTCCATCAACCTGGGTACCTGAGGCACTGGGATGGGCAGAGTTCCCTGCCCACTTGTGAGACCCTTTGAGGCATGAGTAAGAAACTACCTTGTTGTTTAAACCACTGAGCTTTTTGGGGTCAGTTGTTACTGCAGCATAACTGAGATTTCTCCTGACTGATTCAGTTATTCTTTAGAATTTAACAGTCTTTCAAAATCCACCCATCTTCTTTAAGCTTTTAGTCTGATATTTATGAAAATATCTCACAGTTCCATGTAGTCCATGTTTTCCTCACTAGTGTTCTAAGATATTTATTTTTTGTTTGTTTATAATGAGCACAGGTGTTTTGTCTTGAATTCCAAAAGGGACAAACAACTGACTTCCCTGAATCCAAGGGAGAAGAGCTTTCTTCTGTGTCTCCTGTAGTATGTCAATGAGCTGAACACTGTTACCACGTAAGAGATATTTTTGTTGCAAGTGGGTAAGAATCATTCAACCTATGGCTTTATTTTCAGTTTTGGGAACTAAGAGATACAGAGCTCCATAGGAAATGAAAATCCCTAGATCACCCCTCCAATCCCTATTTTAATTGGTTTGCATGTGCCTGGGGGTTTAATCTGCAATCAGGAAAGAAGATGATGCTCTAGGTAGCCTGGACCAGGACAGGCTTGGGATTAGCTTCTAAAATAATGATGCCTTTTTTGTGCAGCAATAGGTCTACCCCTTTAAATTTTTCATGGCTCCCTGAATGTTTCCTTCATAAGACCACACCTACAATGGCTCGTTTCCAGCCGTTTTCTCTGTGAGAGCAGGACAGTTTCTTAGCACACTGTCTGGCACAGAATATGGCCGCACTGTATTGCTGTCCAATGAATGTCTGAAGCAGCCATCTTTTTAGCAACAAGGTATTGTGAATCCTGGCAGAACTGCAGAGGGTCACAGAGAAACCACGAAACCAAGAAGGACTGAGAACTATTCAGGATTATTAAATGTTTTTGTTAAATACTCAAATGCATTTATCGTAGAGAGGATTTTAAAAATGATTTCACTGCTGTATTTTTATTGTTTGATGTACATGCACTTAGGCCATTTCTGTAGCATATTGAATATGATGTGGACAATGTATATTTTTCATTTATTTACTTATTTTGATCACATATTCATTATTCATTTCCTGAGAAATAATAAGGAGAACTACCTAAACCCTGGACTATAGAAATGAATGAAGATATACTTAGTCTTTGGACTACAGGGGCCCCACCACTGTCTTTCCATAAACCATAAAGCTTCTCACTCTCTTGCTAGGGAGGCAGAGGCAGGGGAATAACAGTTAGTGCACAAATTGCTTTTTTAAAAAAATTATTTTAAATATTTATTTCTCCCCACCCCTTTGTTGTTTGCACTTGCTGTGTCTGTTCATCTTCCTTGTTTCTTTAGGAGGCACAGGGAACTGAACCTGGGACCTCCAATGTGGACGGGAGGTGTTTAATTCCTTGAGCCATCTCTGCTCCTGCTTTTTTGTGTCTCTGATTATGTTTTTCTTCTTGTGTTTTTTGTTGCATCATCTTGTGTCAGCTTGCCATGCCTCCCCATTGCACCAGCTTGCTGTCTTCTTTAGGAGGCACCGGCACTGGGAACCCAACCACGGACCTCCCATGTGGTAGGTGGGAGCTCAGTCACTTGAGCCACAGCTGCTTCCCCACAAATTGCTTTCTAATACTCCACTTCCTGGTCCTGTCTACTCTGTCCTGCATGGCAACCATGTGATCCCTGTGAGGTTAGTAATTGTGATGGACATCTGATGTCTTGTTTGTTCAGCTTCTTTGCCCCCTTCTTCAAAGGAATGTTCCTTTTATATCTCCAGTCTTGGTTCAAGTGGAGGCTTCCATGTTTTTAATCAACCTCATTTCTAGAGCCCTAGTCCATTGACTGTGGAAGTCCTTTGCCTGAGGACATCGATCATTATACCTCTCCCACTCCCACACATATCTGGCCATGGCTGATTGGTTCGGGGCTGGCCACCAGACCTAATCACAGTCAGTGTCTTTCTCTGGGAGTTTTCAAAGTGCGATTGGAGAAAAAGATTCAATCACTCTCTGATTCAAGCCTAGAAGGCATATTTTCTACCACATGGAGAAAGCCAATCTGGGTGAAATAAACTCAAGTGCAGAAAGAAGCAGAAAGGAGAGATGGAGAGAAAATCTTGGCAGGGTTGAACCCTAGGTCTAATTCTTTGAGACTGCTGCTACTCTGCCCTGCCCCATGGCATGGTTACTCAAATTCTCCATCAGTCTGTGAGATAAAGTCCCATTTTTTCTGAGCTACTCTGATTAGAACTTGCCAAACCAGTGGTAATCCTCTTCCTTCCCCATAATTCCACCAATTCCCTTTTTCTGGATATTTAAGGATGTGAGCATGAGTATTTGATTATTTACAGGTTTGAGATACCACATGAATATCATAAAGGAAGTCTGCCAGAAATCATGGTGGCAAGAGTGTGTGGATCAATTCTCCTTTCTACAAAATCCCTCTTGTCCATGAAATCCAGAGTTATTTAAGACACTTATTCTTCTTTTAAAGGGGAGAAAAGTATCACAGTTAAACTTGTGACTCCACCATATCCTGTATTTACTATTTATACACGGGCAGTATCCAAGAAATTGGGATAGTGTATGTCTCCCTCCCCCAGGCATAACTCCCATTATATTCAAGAATCTAAAAATTACTATTTTTGAAAGATTCATAGTCCCTGGAATAATGGCATATACTCTATGTTCACTTCTCGATGTCTTTCTGCTCATCAGACATTTAAGAAATCCCCAACTCTTGTGAATTTTTAGAATGTTCTTGCCAAATATACCTACGCACCTCTCCTTTCCTAGGGTGAACTTGGTAGAGGACCGTGAGACTGGGATGTAATGTTCTCTTTTTGCCATCACACTAATTGGGATGTGCAAGGTTTAAGAGGATTCAGATTGGACTTAAAACTAATCGCAGCAGGAAATCTAGTCATCTCTTCCTTTGGACAGGCTTTAGTGTGGATTGATTGTAGGGGTAAATTTTGGTTTGTGCTGGTTTGCAAGGAGATGTGGTTGCTGCTGGTAGGGACGGCTTAATGAAATGTCGCTGAATCAAAGTTGACACTGTGTAATGTTCTCTGTGGCTAAGAAGTTGCCGACCCTGTTCATAAGAACTTAATTTCTAACTTCCAATATGTGAATGAATATGACCCCATCCTTGTTTCTCTTTCTTTCATTCATTTCTTTTTTGTTCTACTTTTCTGCCTTTTTGTTGGAGGTTTTATGTTCTTATCAGCCAATTGAAATCCTTCTGGAACCAGGCAAGTATAAACACATACATGAATATATGATTGTTCTTATGAAACAAATGCCAATGAACATTCTTTAAAATAAAAGGGAAATGGCTTTAAATGAAAGCTGGAGAGGCTTTGGTGCAATATAAAAAAGAATGTTGGGCTCTCCAGGAGATAGAGTTCACGAAGAACTTTAAGAACAAAGTGTCCCAAATGGTCCACGACACTCACCTGGGCAGCACTGTCCTATTGCTCTAGGTCATATGTGGCCTCTGGGATTTCTGAGATGAGGTAATTGACACACTTTCAGAGCAAATCTATGTGCCAGGGACACAGAAAGGAAGACCCAGTCCACACTCTCAAGGAGCTCCTGGTCTACCAATAGAAACAGGCACATGCCTAGATCATTAAAGTGTGCTGTACACAGAAATAGAGATAGGTGCAACAAATTCTGGGACCACAAGGATGCTAAGAAGACTGGAGAAGGCTTAAGGCTGGGATCAAGGCTCATGAAGAGCGTTGGTTTAAATAGTATACACAAGAAGCAGATGTGGCTCAAGTAATTGATCTCTTGCCTACCACCTGGGAGGTCTCGGGTTCTTTTCCCAGTGTCTCCTAAAGACACCAAGCAAGATAGTGGGTACTGGTATGGCAAGCCGGCACAACAAGAGACAGAAGGAGGAAAACCTAATGATAGACACAACAAATCCCGGAGCAGAGGTGGCTCAAGTGATTAAAGCCTCCCTCCCACGTGGGAGGTCCCTGGTCCGGTTACTGGTGCCTCTTAAAGGGAAGAGAAGCTCACAGTGAAGACATGGCAAGTGCAAACAATGAGGGGGTGGGGAAAAATAGATAAAATAAATCTTTAAAAAAATAGTATGCACTCTTGAATCTTCTATCCTCAGGGTACATAATGTCACCTTGAACACTGCACGTTTCTGCCCAAGAATCTTTTGATCAAAGATGTTGCCATCCTAGGAAGGCATTGGAGGGCCAGCTACAGCAAGCACCCACCCCTCTCAGTACATACTGAATGAGGGCAGTCTTGACAAAACCCAAGTGATAGGGAGCTTGGAGAGGGGGATAGTGGGAGAGGGGAGAGAGAAGATGGAAAAACAGATGCTGTCTACGTCTCTTCGAGGGCATGTTGTTTCTGATGCCCAGCCACAATGGCTGTGTCCACTGGCACAGGCTGTTCCCTGCTTTGGTGCATCCTGCTCAGAGGGAAATGGAGGCTGCATTTGAACCTGCATCCATCTCACTGAGCCATGTGCCTTGGTGCAAGGCTGACTCTGCTGGCAGGAAAGAAAGGCAGTGTTCTAACTTACCCAAAAGCATATCAAGCATTGGCTTTGAATACAACCCTCTCCACCACTGTATTTCTGTTTCTAAATGACCCCTAGTCTTGGTTTTCAGGACTATTTCTTTTATTACTTTCTTACCACACTCTTGACAAAGTTTGTTACATGGCTTCAACTTCATTCGCAAACTTCATGGAGCGGCGAGGTGGAAAGAGCTTGGAGTTTGGTGTCTAAAGTTGCTACTTTAAATCTTGGTTCTCTCATTTCCTTGGTTATACTTTTGGGTAAATCGACTAATCTCTCTATAGCTCATATCTCTTACCTGAGAAGTAGGAATAGAACCTACATTGACTTTCTGTCATAAGGAGGAGGGACAATGTCGACAAAGGGTCTACTACCGTGCGTGCCACACGCGTACTCAAGAGAGGGGAGCCCCTGTGATATAAAACCTGGAAACAGGAGGAAGAAGATGGCGAGGGGAGGGATTCGTGCTTAGTCTGTCTACCCAGTCACAATCAATTTTAATATGTTAGTGTATTTCCTTTCCGTTTTTTCTCTTTGCATTTTTGTTGTTTGCATATAGTTGACACCACTGTATGTGCGTGCACATACATGGCTTTTGTCACAGAACAAACCATAGCATTTCCTCTATTCTTAGCAACACTTTGCAAATATCATCCTTAATCGCTCCTCTACAGGCCTCCTGCAGCCATCCAGACTTCCCTTAACCCACCCCCCATTGTTGGCCTTTTGAGTTGTTTACAGCTTTTTTCACAATTATAAATCCCATGCCTACTTTTAACAGCTCACAGGTTGCCAACCCCTTAGCGTGCAGTTGTGTGGAAGGAGTGCAGAATAATTTACAATCCAAGCACCAGACCAATGTTCAGATGACGAATTTGCTCAAGACAGGCAGGAAACAAATGGCTAATAACCCCCAAACATCCTAACGGTGCTTGACCCAGAAGATGAAATCTTCTAGGTGATAGAACAAAGAACCAAGTCAACGATGCAAATAGAAATGAGAAGCATAAATAAGCATTCAGTGCAAACTTCTAACTGCAATGAACACTGTGCCAGCAGAGCTGAGACTGGGAGCTGTAGAGACTTTTAAGCAAATTAAGTAATCATATGTAAGCACAGACTAAGGGACCATCCCACAGGAAGTT
Organism: Dasypus novemcinctus; assembly: GCF_030445035.2. NCBI lineage: Eukaryota > Metazoa > Chordata > Mammalia > Cingulata > Dasypodidae > Dasypus > Dasypus novemcinctus. Next base: position 19,445,249 of record NC_080680.1, on the reverse strand, counting down.
TTATACAATGGAGAGATTGAGTCGATTTTCAGTGTGTCAGCAGCCTTCTCCCAATGGGCAGCATTTAAAATAACCTTCCTCAGCAAAAGCACAGGTAGCTGAGAGCAGTGTCAGGAAAGGGATTTCTTTTTTAAAATCACAGCTACCTAGTACTGAGTGGTCTATGAATCTGCGGCTCTGCAGCACACCTTCCCTTACTCGTCCCAGAGCCCAATATGCTATTATCTCTGTTTTACAGATCAGAAAGCTGAGGCTTCAAGAGATTAAGCAGCATGCTCTGAGCCATGAGCCTAGTAAGTAACAGGGTTGGGCCTCAGTCCAATTGCAAAGCCTGTGCTGTTAAGAACTGATTGTGTGTGTCTCTTCCCAACTCCAAGTTCAGTGAATTCATGTTGGTTGCTTGAAATTGGCCACAGTGCCCTTATAAGGCAAATCCTAGAAATCAGGGCTTTTTCTGTTGTTGAGAGTTGGCTGTTCACCACTATACTACTTTATTGTACTACCAATTTGGGGTCTCTCTCAAATAAACACATACTTTTTGTTTGTTTGTTTTTGAAGTACCGGGGCCAGGGAGCGAACCCAGGGACCTCATAAGTGGAAAGCTAGTACTCAACCCCTGAGCCACACTGGCTCCCCTGAGTTGGTTTCTTCATTTGCTTTTGTTGTTGTTTAAGAGGTACTGGGAACCGAACCCAGGACCTACCATATGGGGAACAGGCACTCAACTGCTGGAGCCACATCTGCTCCCCAACACATTTTTTTAAGTGGAAAAAACTAAGACAAATGACAGCTGAGACTTTATCATATGGCAAGACATCAACTTGATTATTCCAAATCAAACAATTGATGGACTTGTAGAAAATCATTAAAATCACTGCCTGTCTGAGGCCCCTCTTCAGGTCAGTGGTTCTCCAAGTGTGGTCTCCAGCAGCATTACCACCTCCTGGGGACTTGCTGGAATCACAAAGTCTTGGTCACGCTCTCTACCTGCTGCCCCCACACCTGATCTTCTATGTTTAAGCCGTCAGGTGATTCCGATGCTTGCTAACATTTGAGAACCACTTCTGTAGGTTAATTCTGTGTTTTCCTTTTTGATATTTCATTTATTTTACTGCATTCAAAATGGTTTGGTTTTGAAAAAGTCAATCAGAAAACATTCAGATGGCACAGAACACATAAAAATATTTTCTTCTATGTTTTCTTAAATGATGATTCTTTCTTGCTAGTTTGCTGCAGCTATTCTTGAGCTGCCTGTGTGCCTATAAATGAATTGATTGTAAAATTTAGCTAGAATATTGAGTCAGCTGGTTAGATAGTGGAAAATTCAGTTAATCGATTAGTTGTTTGGTATCTTCTGAGCGGAGCTTCTGGTTTTGGTCACCTTGTGGCTGAAATGAAGAGCTATTTCAATCATAGACGAGGAGGGCTGGAGGGGATGGGACTTCTCAAACCTAGCGGCTCGGCTAACGCATGTAGAAGTCCTTGTAAGGGATGAGGCAGTTGAAATTCCATTTGTCCACTCAATCTGTAAGCACCTGTTTTACATTCGAGACATTGTCCTAAGCACTGAGAATCAAATCTCAACAAAGCATTTTTTAAGCTTAAGAAGCTCACAGTTAAGCAGCCTAGACAGATGTGCTAAAATGTGAGTTCTATCATTACAGCCTGAATAAAGAACTTTGGGAGCAGAGGAGGAGGTGACTAACTCAGTCTGTGTGAGCGGCATTGGGGGTGGCGGGTGCAGGGAGTTACTGAAATATCACACGAACCTGCTTCGGTCTCCTCCGTGTTTACGTATTTCTGTGTGGATTGCAAATACCTGTCATCAACCGCTAATAAGGCTGATGGCCAGCATACTGCTTTATTCCACTCTTGGAAACACTGAAACATAACCAGCAGCACCCCTATTAAAACAGAGACTTCATGTGCAAGATAATGGAACCAGAGCTGGAGCTGCTGATATTTTTACTGGAAAGAGCCCTCATTTGGATCGAAGTGGTGGGGGAGGTGGAATTTCAGAAGGCACATTTTCCAAAGCTAATGCGTATGTCAGGAAAGTGGAGCCTGTTTGCTTTGTCTTCACGTTGTCATTTTGGGGTGGCACAGCCTTTCCCCATCAGTGAACACAGAGCACGTGTTCTCCCCGCACAGTGCCGTGCTGCCTTGCCTTTCTCACTCAACCAGAAAGGCCTCTGACAAAAGGCCCAGAGCTGACAGCAAAATCTTGGGGTAGGAGTAATCAATCTAAGGAATACCAGAGCAGTATTCCCATGGTTAGTCAAAATATACATATGCACATGGCATACATACAATTATGTCATTTTGATCGTCTGCATTAGTGGCTCCATTTGAGAAAGAATGCAGGGGAAAGAGCTCCTCTCGGGTTCCATTTGTGGAAAGAAAAATGTTAAACTTCATCTACCGCAGAACATGCTATTCTTCTTAAGTATGTACCATGGAGGCATCAAGCATTCATAAAACACTCCCAGCAGACACCAGAAAAAAGCAGTAAAGCAAGAATGGAAATAGAGCTCATTCTCAGTTTATAAAATTATTTATGATGTCATTTATAAAGTTTATAAAGAAGGAGAGTACAGAACCATGGAAATGGCATATGCAAATTGCAGTAACTATGTCGGGGTAGAACAAAGACAGAGTCTGTTGATCAAAAAAGGTATGGACACAATGAACAGAGTATCTCTGCCCTCGGCAGCTGGACTGGACTCCCGGAAGATAAACTCCCTGGGCGATTTTTCTGTCACGATGACTTGCCGAACACACAAATCAAGAGGTCTGCTGCTACTGCAGCTACTTTCTAAGAATGTCAGAGTGATGGAAGCATAAGAGAACTTTCTCTGTCACACACGCATACAACATGCACACACGTACTCACGCATGACCCGCTTGTTCTTTTCCACCAGTAGGTTTCCTGGTGATGAAGTAGTGGCAGAAGTAGGCGACTTTTCATAAGGCACACGGAGCTTGCAACTCATAAACATGAAAATATGAACCAGAAATTGTGGAGGAAAAAATAGAAAGTTCCAGTTCCATCTGTTTTGTAACATTTCTTATTCCTCCTACAGCTGAGACTTGCTCTCCCAAATCTTTCTGAGGTTGACACGCCCTCTGAGTGGATGTGTCCCACTAGGTGGGCTCTGGGGAGGTGCTTTCACTCATCCATGGATTCAAGCCACTCATGTATAGACCAGGGGGTCTAGGGGCAGAAATTCCTCAGCTTTCAGCGTCAGGATGAATAAAGATACGTAGTCTGAATCTGTGGTGTGCCATTCACTTAGCCATTTTTTTTTCCCTCCATAAAATATACTTGATGTATTTTTTTTTTAAGGAGGTAGCAGGAATCGAACCTGGGATCCTGTACATGGGAAGCAGATGCTCAACCTCTGAGCCACACCTGCTCCCCTGGCTTAGCCATTCTTGATACAGAAGTTTGGATTTCTCCAGAAGCCTAACTGATGAGTGAGCACAACTCTCACTGCCCCTTTCTAAAACTGCTCACCCAAATTTTACTTTTGTATTTTTTTTCCCTGCTAAATAATTGCAAGCTGTTTATGACCAAGTTCCTCTTGCTCAATCTTTGCATGAAACAAGGCCCAAAGAACAAACAAAACAAAGGATGTAAAATATGCAAAGCAGGCCCCTGCTCTCCAGAAGGAAATAGACTATTACTAGATTTCCATATTGTCATGAAGTATAATTGTGTCCTAAGGGAAGGAAACCATTGCCCTGGCAGAAGCTGACTGCTCTCTGGGAGGTAGCTACACCCCAGGCACAGAGAATGTTCAAACACCAGTCTCTACCATGGCTTCCTTTCCCCACCATTCCGGGAAAACAGGATGATACTTCAAGTCTCCATCTGTACCAATTCCTTAAATGTTAAGTCCCTGTTCACGGAAATCTGCCATCAAGTCCCTCCAGACTCCTACGGCTCTTGGAAACCACGGTGTCTCAGGGAGGAAAAAGCTTCCTTTTACTGAGCATCCTTTATGTGACATCATATGTTACTCCATTCATCTCATTTAAATATCCTAACCACTCAGCAAGTTGGATCGGTCCTAGTTTACAAAAAAAGGGAAAGTGGCTCAAAGAGGCAAGATTTCACAGCAGGGGAAGGGGCCAGGATTCTAACCCAGATATGCTTGATTTCAAAGTCCCTGAGCTTTCTACCAGGCCAAGAAGACGCATTCATCTTTGTCATATTCCTTTCGGTATCTCTTTTGGCTCCTGAATCTGACACAGAGTAGACTGTTAATAAATGCTTATCAGAACTGAGCCAGTAAGAAATTGGAAATGAATAAGAAAGTTAAGTAGGATAGAGTCATTCACCTATACATCATCTTCCACAAGAAAACAATATAGACCAGTGAGTTTCCGATGAATTTGTAAGTATAGCGAAGGCTTCCAGGTCTAACATTCTTTGACTCCTGTTTGGGTATAGACTTTTTTGTGGATGTGGTGTTGGGGCTGGGGATTGAATCCTGGACCTCGTATGCGGGAAGCCAGTGCTCAACCACTGAGCCGCATTGGCTTCCCTGAGTTTTTCTTTTGTTTTGCTTGTTTGTTTTTTTTTAGGAGACACCAGGAACCAAACCTGGGACCTCCCATGTGGGAGGTGGGCACTCAACCACTTAAGCCACATCCGCTTCCTAGATATTTTTAAATTATGTTTTGAATGGGTTTACTTCCATAGACTAAATAAGATAACTCTTCTATGAGTGAGGCCCCTAAGATGTGTCCTTCTATAAATACGTAACAAATGTCCATAAGGTGTTATTCCTCTTCACATCACTTGCTGTTAATGTCTTTGAAGAATTTGTCACTATCTCAAATAATCTTGTTTATTTGTCTGGTGACTTCTTTATTGTCTCCCTCCCAAACGGTCTTAGTTTGCCCAGTCTGCTATAGCATATACTACACAATGGTTTGGCTTAAACAGAGAGAATGTATTGGCTCACAGTTTCAGAGCTAGAAGTCCAAAGTCAAGGTATCAGCAAAGCTGTGCTTTCTCCCAGGAATCTGTGGCATATTGGTGCAGGCTTGCCAAAATCCTTGGGGTGCCGTGGTTTGCAGCTCTGCCTCCCATCTTTCCTAGTGTCTGTTCTTCTGGTTTCCACTTACCTCTGGCTTCTGCCTCCTACAGGCCTTCTCTGGCCGCCTGAATCTGAATTTCTTCTGCTATGGAGAGCTCTGGCAACCTGTACCAAGGCCCAACCTGATGCAGCTGGGCCACACCTTAGCTGAACATAGCTTCTTCAAAGGAATTATTTGCAAAGGCTTCACACCCCCGGGAAGGTAGAGGAAGATTAAGAAGATGTCTTTGCTGGGATTTGTAATCCAACCTACCGCAGGAAAATTACCTACCACTGTGCATCCAGGGCCTACCTGAGCAGCAGGCACATTATCCTTCTACAGTAGACACGGATTGAGACCGTGCCCTGTGCCAACCACTGTTCTGGGTGCTGCAGACACAACAAATACGAAGACATGGAGTGTCCACCTTCACAAGAGACACAGTAGGACATGGGACAATCCCCTGCATTTGGGCGAGGAGAGCTAAGGTTTTCTTTTTCCCATGAAAATGTCATCATCATGCAAAATGATGAAGTGCACATCAGTTTTGAAGGAATCAGAGCATCCTGCCTCTCTCTAGTGGCCATTTTTATTTGCCAATGTAGACTGCAAAAAGCAGGCAGAGGGAAGTGGATGTGGCTCAAGTGATTGAGCTCCTGCCTACTACATGGGTGGTCCCTGGTTCAGTTCCCAGTGCCTCCTAAAGAAGAGAGCTGGCACGATGGGCAGGCACGACAAGCTGACACAACAAGATGATGCAACAAGAGACGCAAGAGGAAAAACATAATGAGAGACACAGCAAAAGCAGGAAGCAGAATTTCCTGGTACCTGCTGAAGAAGATGAGCAAGACAGAAAGCTGACTCGATGGGCAGGTATGACTAGCTGATGCAACAAGATGATGCAACAAGAGACACAAGAAGAGAAAAAACATAATGAGAGGCACAACAAAAGCAGGGAACTGAGGTGGCTTAAGCGATTAGGTGCCTCCCTCCCATATCAGAGATCTCGCGTTCATTTCCTGGTGCCTCCTAAAGAAATAAAAGAAGACCAACAGACGCAGCAAGTATGAGAAGGTGGGGAGAAAATTTTTTAAAAATCTTAAAAAATAAAAGCAGGCAGAGCCCCTGAAGTCTTGCTTATCCTATCTTCTCCTCACTTATCCTATCTTCTATGCCCCCACATCTTCAGGTTTTCAACTGTGGCTTATAAATGAAAAAAGGGAATCATACTTCTAAAAGGAAAAACAAAGTCCTCTCTATTTTTTACTCGCTGTATTTATTATAACCTACTGTGTGCCAGGTCCTGTTGTAGGTGCTAGGAATGCGGCATTCATCAAAATCAGAGTTCCTGCTCTCATGGTGCTTATATTTCTGGAATGGGAAGGAGACTATAAACAAAAACTAAAGGTAGACCATGTCAAGGAGTGATAAGGAAAAGCTAAGCAGAGCAAGGGGACTGAGAGGGTTGGGGGAGGACAGTTTCAAGGAGCATGACCAGGCACGGAGCTGTGTGACCAGCCTCTGAAAAGAGTGAAGAGGAAACCACACTGCTCACTGAGGAAGGGAATTCGGGGCGTGGGAACAGCAGGTGCGAAGGCTCTGAGCTGGGAGTGTTCTTGGAGGCCAGTGCAGCTGGGGCAGGTGAATGATGAGAGGAGGGGCAGGAGACGTGGCCGAGGAGGCCGCAGAGTGCAAGGAAATAAAGGGTCTGGCCAGCCCCGGAAAGGACTCTGGCTGTTGTTCCAAATGAGGCAGGAAGTCAGGGCAGAGGACTGACCAGGTTTGACTTGCTAAATCAGGAGCTGTCCCTTTCAAGACCACTCTAAAGAATCTTCTCTTGCACAAAAGAGGAAAAAAAACGCAGGCAAGAGGAGGGTCTTTGGTCATCAGTGCAGTTGGTGTTCTGGAAAACCAAGGCCTGAGGTCCCGTTTCCAGAGGCCGATGGGAACTGAGCTGTGTTGGGCCTAGAGCCAGACCAGACCAGGAGGCTGGAGGGCCTTGAAGAGATGCCTGTAGGAGAAAGGGGTGAGGACCCAGCTTGGCTCAGGACCAGAGGACAAGAGAAAGGGAGGGGTGGCCTTGACTGTGCATCAGGGCACCCATCCCGCCGATGTCCTCAGCCCCAGCCCCAGGGACCCATTCTTCGGTCCTGGGTGAGGAGGCTGCAGGCGTCAGTAAAACTCAGAGTGGCAAGATGAGGGGCTGCAGTGGCCCTGCTCTGTGGTTCCTCGACAGGGCGACGCTCTGGGGCTGGGGGTGATGACGGATCCTCTCCCCTGGGGTCTCCCTTGGAGGCCACACATGGCCAGATGCCAACAGTGCAGGTGCCATTGTTTGGCCTTGACGGCCTCCCTAGAGCTTGGGTGGCCTCAGCTGCAGGGACCTTCAGAGAGAAGCAGA